>NC_077230.1:357336361-357638683 GCF_027887165.1 Monodelphis domestica
GGGCAATCTATGGTATTGACACCTAGATACATGTATAACTATATCTTCAGGTTGAGCTGTATCATCATAACTCGCCTAGGGCATAGTTGATAGTCTATTTCTCTTGCCATCAAGTGATCTCTCTGCTCCTATACCCAGGGATGATATCTGGTCTGGACTGACCATAGGGATCATTATAGGCTTGTGTGTCTATACTTGGGCTGGCATGTCAGTTGGTTATCACTATATTCCTGTTCTGTGAATTGACTCTATACCTGAGGAGTCTCTGTAGCAGTTTGGGGCAGGGTAAACATTGCCTCTAGGTTCAATTCTTCTGCATCACTTCCAGCTCCCATAACTGGATCAGAAAGTCTTTGTACAGCTAGTGCAAGTCTCTATTGCCCAGCCTTTGCCTAAGTGAGTATACATCATTTCTCTTCATTTTCTCATTAGAGAAGCCAACCATATTTCCTGTGAACAATAGATGGTTGTGGTGAGAGAGTCCTTTACATATAATAGCTAACAGTTATATAGTGCCTACTAAGTGCCAGGCAAGACACATAGGATGTTCAGGGAAAACTTAGAACTTCTGGAGTGCGAGCTTCCAATTGCTTTTTTCAAGGCTACTTTCCAACAAGGCTGCCCACCTGCCACACTTCTTTCACCTATGACTACACAAAGTTATAGCCTGCGTAGTGGTCACTGCTCAGTAAAACTCTCTCAACAAATAAATCCTGTGGTGACAGGCAAGTGATACAGTGACAAGTGCCAATACATTGGGAGCTATAGTCACAACTGTACACACAGGCAGCTCAGGGCCTAGGGTCATCTTCTCACTGGAAGCAGGAGTGGGATTCCACAGTCCTCTGGAGTTCTGAGGACCGAATTGACTACCTCCTAACATAAGAAGGAGGCTAGAAAAGGTGACCTAAACATTATCTGCTTCACCTAACCTAACCCTAGCCTGCTTATAGAAGCAGGTGAGGATCCCACCTTATGGTTGAAACAAGAAAAAATGTAGAAAAACTTTGAAGGTGATTCCATTCGCCATTAGTACATGGAATTTGCTCATGTTCGTGGTAACATAAAATCCAGTAGACCAGAAAAACAAATAGCTCTTATTGTGAGAGAACTCAGTAGGTATCACATCCAAATAGCTTCCCTGAGTGAAAAAGGGCTGGAAAATGAAGACCATGTTGCCAAAGAAGAGTTGGATATACATTTTTCTGGAGTGTTCACTGTGATGAGGAGCACCATGAATCTGGCATAGGTTTTACAAATGAAGCTAATCTAGTCAATGATTCTGTATGCTTCCCAAAAGGAGCAAATGATAGATTCGTGACAATGCAACTACCACTTGCAGGAGAGTGCCATGTCACCATCGTCTATCTGTGCATATGTTTCCACCATGAGGTCAAAGAAAAATCTTCATCACTGTGCCAAAAGAGGGCAATTCAAGGTGACTTTAATGACAGATTAAGCACAGACTATCAAATATTGAAGGGAGACGTTGGAAGGAATGGAAGAGCAGCAACAATGGTCACTTATTGCTGCAGACTAATGTGTCCCCTGATCTTCTCATCACCAATACTGTCTTCCATTTACCAAAACACAATAAAAGTTCTTGGATGCACCTCACAGCCAACATTGGCTTTTAATAGACTATATCGTTGTAAAGAAAAATTACAGACAGGATGTAAAAATGACAAAAGTGATATGTGGTACAGAGTGCTGGACTGATCAAAGATTCATCGTCTCCAAGGTAAATATTCACATTCAACAAAAGTGGGGGTCCCAAAGCAAGATGACTATCAGGAGACAATGCTAACATATTACAATGTTTCTCCTTAGGATAACAGTTTATTTCTGACTTGGAGGGAAAGCTGAGCCAATACATGGTTGGCAACAGTGGAGTAAAAAAGGAGTGGACAGCTTTCAGAGAATTGGTGTGCAACACCATATTTCCTCATCTGAGTCAGAACACTGGCAAATATTAGGATTGGTGTGATGAAAATGGTGGAGAAATTCAAAAGCTACTAAATGAAAAATGAGAACTCCACAGCGTTAACCAGCAAGAGACTCATCTGCCTCTAAGAAAGCAGAGTTTAACTCCATCAAAAGTAAAGTAGAATGGACAGAACCAAGAAGGAAGAGAAGGTGCACAGACCCACCTGATCTCTACCAAAATACCCTCCAAAGAACTGTACTATTGTCAAAAGTGAATCAAACTTTCTTTGTCTATCAATCAGCAACTTTTAAATCAATCAATCAAGAACTCAAAGCACCTCTAATTAAAACTAAATAAGAGAATTTACAAGTCACTTGCTAGAGAGGGTGACAACTCCAGAGGCCACTTCCAACCCCCTTGGGCAGTGCTAGGCAAATTGAAAGACTACGATTGGTTCCCATAAATTGGAGGAAGGGACAGGAAGGTATGTGAAAAAAGAACTATAAAAAGTCCTGAACTTCATGTCTAAGGGGACTTCGGCTTTGCTTTTGGATCTTGGCTTTGGAGTGCTTCCTTAGAGGACTTCTCCTGGGGACTTTGCCTTTGGAGACTGTGTTGGGGAGCTGGATGAGTAGCTGGCCTTCCTTTCCTGGCTTCTGGAGAGATTGGTTCCTGAGAGACCTTCCTTTCCTGGAGGAGGCTGCATTGGTAGAACATTTTCTGAAGATACCACTGGGTCCTCTGGCTGAAGATTACAGAGCCCTGCCGGGGCTGAGCTGGACACCAGAGAAACACTTAGGGTGACAAGCTAAATATCTTGTCTGCCCTCTTCTTATATTTCTCCACTTTCACTCTTTCTACCTCTTTGTAAATGAAGCTACTAAAGGTCATTTCGACTTAAGCTATGATATTTTTAAATCAGCAACCACAATATCACTTTAGAACTTTCATATTAGCATTAAAAAACCTAAATTTTATATTCTTATACTATAACACCTCAAAATGAATTTTGGAGCAATATAACCCATGAAAAAACAGAGTGAAATATTTTTTCATCTGAAAGCATCTTGGAAGTCCAACACAAAAGATCAAGTGTACCATGAAAGAAGTGGAGTTCAAGGCAGCACACCAAGACAAGTTCCGTTGTAGCAACAGGCCTTGTGGGCAACTGAATCAGCATAAAAGGCTTCTGGAGCTCTCAGCCACAGATAGTAAGGGGGCTTGGACAACTAATTGGGAGGAGATTGCAAGGATCCCTTTACTGGATTTGGGTGCAAGACTCTTGTCACATTGCCCATATGCAGATCCAGGTAGCAATCCTGGGATGCAGTGTCAGGGGGAGGAAGAGCACCAACACACACCAGCACTTGCTGCCATAGAGGAGCAGAGAACCCTGATCACAGTTGAGGGAGGGGGGCAGGGAATAGTGCCTGTGGTTTCTCAGAAACAACAAAATAAGTTGGAATAACTTCATTTTAACTGCACCACTCCTTACATCATACCACCTTGGAAGAACTGAAAGCAGATAAATCCCCTGAGCTAGTTCTAAAGGCAGCTGAACAAAGAACCTAACACTTGAAACAGTGTTCCCTTTACCACAATTATAGAGCACAACTTTAACTTATTTAAATGATAATAAAATGACTGAGAAATGAATAAACAACAAAAAAGAAACTCAATATAGAAAACTATTTTGGTGAATGGAAGGCTAAAACATAAACTCAGAAGACAACAAAGTCAATACTGCTGCATCCAAAGTCTTCAAGAAAACTATGATTTGGTCTTAAGCCCAAAAAGAATTAATGGAGAAACTCAAAAATAATTTTTAAAGTCAAATAAGAGAGGCAGAAGGAAAATTGGGAAAAGAAATGTGAATGATATATGGAAAATTATGAAAAAAGAGTCAACAGCCTGGTAAAGGTGGCACAAAAAATACTAAAGAAATTAATATCTTAAAAAACAGAATAAGCCAGTTGGTAAAAGAGGCATGAAAAATCCAATGAAGAGAAAAACTTTTTTAAAAGCAGAACTAGCCCAATGGGAAAAGATATACAAAAATGCATTGAAGAGAAAAAGTTCTTAAAAGGCAGAATAGACTATATGGAAAAAGAGATACAAAAATTCCCTGAGGAAAAGAACTTTTTATAAAGTAGAATTGCTCAGATAGAAAAGGAGGTACAAAAAAGCTCACTCAAGTAAATCATGCCTTAAATATTAGAATTGGGCAAGTGGAAACTAGTGATTCCATGAGACATCAAGAAACAATTAAAATCAAAAGGATGAAAAAATAGAAGAAAATGTGAAATATATAATGGTAAAAAAACAACTGACTTGGAAAATAAATTTAAGCCTGGTGTTTTCAATAATGTTAGACATCATCAATGAGGATGAAAATGGCATCATCATCCTCTGCACTGATAGGTCTTTATTCTTTAACTTGAAAAGGCTATAAACTAAGACTAAGGTGGAGAATTGAACACAACTTTTGGTTTGCAGATGACTGTACAGTCGATGTAACTTCTGAGGTTGTGATGAAAAAGAGTATGGATTGGTTCTCTGCCACTTGCTCATTTTGACATGATAATTTACACTAAGAAAAAGAAGTTTTCCAGCTAACACCACTCATTCATACATGGAACCATCAATTACAGCAAATGGAGAAAATTTTAATGCTGTGGATAAATTCACTTACTTTCCAGGGATGTATGTACACATAGATGATGATAATAGCACATGAATTGTCAGACCTAGCTCAGAGTTATAGAAGCTTCACAGGAAAGTGTGAGAGAAGAGGTATTGGGCTTCCTACTGAGCTGAAAATCTATAGAGTCATTATGCAGACTTCATTGTTGTATGCCTATGAAACTTGGATTATCTACCATTATTGTGCCAGGAAATTGAACCACTTACATTTGAATTGTCTTAGAAAGATTCTTAAGATCACTTGGAAAGATAAGGTACCAAAAACTGAGGTCCTTTCTCAAGCTCAGCTGCCAAGTATTTAAAATCTATTGCAGAAACAGCAACTCCTATAGACTGGTCATATTGTTCAAATGTCAAATGCATGTTTGCCTAAAAGACTATTTTATGAAGAAATCACACAAGGCAAGTGCTTATACAGAGGTTAGAATAAGAGACTCTCAAGATCTCTCTCTGGATTTGGACTCATAAAAGTGAATCTTCCTGTCTCCAGGTCCAGCACTTTACCCACTGCACCACCTAACTGCCTATATTGTCTTTCAATAACTCTATGCAAGCCTTACATCATTCAACTAACTTATAAGTCCCTTGACTGACAAAGTTTCTCAAAAGAACTCTATCTCCTTATTTATTGCAGTATCCTACTAGAATTTTGAGAGGGATGTTAGTGGGGGAGCTCAACCTCCCCCTCTCAGAACCAGATAAATCCAAGCAAAAAATAAACAAAGAAATTAAGGAGGTGAATAGAATTTTAGAAAAGTTAGATATGATAAAACTCTGGAGAAAACTGAATGAGAATAAAAAAGAAATATATATTTTTCTAAGCAGTATATTGTACCTTCAAAAAACCTGACCATGTAATAGGACATAAAAGCCTTGCAACCAAATGGAGAAAAGTAGAAATATTAAATATATCATTTTCAAATCAAAATGTGATAAAATATATTCGACAAAGGGTCATTGAAAGAAAGATGAAAAATCAATTGGAAACAAAACAATCTTAACATAAAGAATGAGTAGATCAAAGAATAAATATATAAATAATCAACAATTAAAGTGAATGACAATGAGGAGACAACACACCAAAATTTATGGGATTTAAGGGAAAATATATATCCCTAATGCTTACATCAACAAAATACAGAAAGAGATTATCAATGAACTGGGCATGCAACCAAAAAAAATTTTTAAGTTAAAAATCCCCTACTAAACACTAAATTACAAATACTGAAAATTAAAGAAGAAATTAAGAAAATTGAAAATAAGAAAACCATTGAGCTAATAAGTAAGACAAGGAGCTGATTTTATAAAAGGAGATAATAAAATAGATAAAACCATTAGTTAATTTTGTTTTTAAAAAGAAAGAAGGAAACCAAATTCTTAATATCAAAAATTAAAAGGGCTAATTAATAACCAATGAAGGGAAATTAAAGCAATTATTGGGAATTTGATTTATCCAGTTGTATACCAGGAAATATGACAATTTAAGTGAAAAAGACGATTATTTTTTTAATTTTCTTAATTTTTTTTTCGTTATAATACTCACTTTATTTCCCTCCCTCCCCTCCACCTACCCTTCCCTCAGCCGATGCACAATTTCATTGGGTATTACATGTTCCTTGATCAGAACCTATTTCCATGTTGTTGTTTGCACTAGAATGTTCATTTAAAGTATACATCCCCAAACATATCCCTTCGACCCATGTATTCAAGCAGTTGTTTTTCTTCAGTGTTTTTACTCCCACAGTGTTTCCTCTGAATGTGGATAATGTTTTTTTTTAATAGATTCCTCAAGTTATTCAGGATCACTGCATGGCCACTAATGGGGAAGCCCATTACATTCAATTGAACCACAGTGTATCAGTCTCTGTGTACAATGTTTTCCTGGTTCTGCTCCTTTCACTCTGCATCAATTCCGGGAGGTTGTTCCAGTCCCCATAGAATTCCTCCGCTTTATTATTCCTTTGGGCACAATAGTATCCCGTTACCGACATATACCACAATTTGTTCAGCCATTCCCCAATTGAAAAGGGCATCCTCTCATTTTCCAATTTTTTGCCAACACAAAGAACGCAGCTCTGAATATTCTTGTTCATGTCTTTTTCCGTATTATCTCTTTGGGGTACAAACCCAGCAGTGCTATGGCTGGATCAAAGGGCAGACAGTCTTTTAGCACCTTTTGGGCATAGTTCCAAATTGCCCTCCAGAATGGTTGGATCAGTTCACAACTCCACCAGCAATGAATTAATGTCGCAGCTTTTCCTCCAGCATTCATTACTTTCCTTTGCTGTCATGTTAGCCAATCTGCTAGGTGTGAGGTGATACCTCAGAGTTGTTTTGATTTGCATTTCTCTGATTATTAGAGATTTAGAGCACTTTTTCATGTGCTTATTAATAGTTTTGATTTCATTAAC
Organism: Monodelphis domestica; assembly: GCF_027887165.1. Lineage (NCBI taxonomy): Eukaryota > Metazoa > Chordata > Mammalia > Didelphimorphia > Didelphidae > Monodelphis > Monodelphis domestica. Next base: position 357,343,403 of record NC_077230.1, read on the forward strand.
TGAAAATTGCCTATTCGTGTCCCTTGCCCATTTATCAATTGGAGAATGGCTTGATTTTTTGTACAATTGGTTTAGCTCTTTATAAATTTGAGTAATTAGACCTTTGTCAGAGGTTTTTGTAATGAAGATTGTTTCCCAATTTGTTGCTTCCCTTCTAATTTTGGATGCATTAGTTTTGTTTGTACAAAAACATTTTAATTTGATGTAATCAAAATTATTGATTTTACATTTTGTGATTTTTTTTAGCTCTTGCTTGGTTTTAAAGTCTGTCCTTTCCCAAAGATCTGACATGTATAATATTCTGTGTTCAACCTAATTTGCTTATAGTTTCCTTCTTTATATTCAAGTAATTACCTATTCTGAGTTTATCTTGGTGTGGTGTGAGATGTTGATCCAAACCTAATCTCTCCCATACTGTCTTCCAATTTTCCCAGAAGTTTTTATCAAATAGTGGGTTTTAGTCCCAAAAACTGGGATCTTTGGGCTTATCATAGACTTTCTTGCTGAGGTCATTTACCCCTACTCTATTCCACTGATCCTCCTTTCTGTCTCTTAGCCAATACCAAATTGTTTTGATGACCACTGCTTTATAGTATAATTTGATATGTGGGACTGCAAGTCCTACTTCCTTTGCATTTTTTTTCATGATTTCCCTGGATATCCTTGATCTTTTGTTCTTCCAAATGAACTTTGTTATGGTTTTTTTCTAATTCAGTAAAAAAGTTTTTTGGTAGTTCAATGGGTATGGCACTAAAAAAGTAAATTAATTTGGGCAGGATTGTCATTTTTATTATGTTAGCTTGTCCTACCCATGAGCAATCAATGTTTCTCCAATTGTTTAGATCTAGTTTTAATTGTGTGGAAAGTGTTTTGTAGTTGTGTTCATATAGTTCCTGTGTTTGTCTTGTCAGATAGACTCCTAAGTATTTTATTTTGTCTAGGGTGATTTTAAATGGTATTTCTCTTTCTAATTCTTGCTGCTAAGGGTTGGAGATATATAGAAATGCTGATGACTTATGTGGGTTTATTTTGTATCCTGCGACTTTACTAAAGTTGTTGATTATTTCAACTAGCTTTTTGGTTGATTCTCTAGGATTCTTTAAGTAGATCATATCATCCACAAAGAGTGATAGCTTCGTCTCCTCATTTCCAATTTTAATACCTTCAATTTCTTTTTCTTCTCTAGTTGCTACTGCTAATATTTCTAGTACAGTGTTAAATAATAGAGGTGATAAAGGGCATCCTTGTTTCACTCCTGATCTTATTGGGAATGCATCTAGTTTATCCCCATTGCAGATGATGTTTGCTGATGGTTTTAGCTATATAGTGTTTATTATTTTAGGAAAGGCCCTTCTACTCCTATACTTTCTAGTGTTTTCTATAGGAATGGGTGTTATATTTTATCAAAGGCTTTTTCTGCATCTATTGAGATAATCATGTGATTTTTGTCAGTTTGCTTGTTAATATGGTAAATTATGTGAATAATTTTCCTAATATTGAACCATCCTTGCATCCCTGGTATGTATCCTACCTGGTCGTAGGGAATAACCCTTGTGATGACTTGCTGGAGTCTTTTTGCTAGTGTCCTATTTAATATTTTTGCATCTATATTCATTAGGGAGATTGATCTATAGTTTTCTTTCTCTGTCTTTGACCTGCCTGGTTTTGGGATCAGTACCATATTTGTATCATAAAATGAATTTGGTAGAACTCCTTCTTTGCTTATTCTGTCAAATAGTTTGTATAATATTGGGGCTAGTTGTTCTTTGAATATCTGATAGAATTCTTTTGTGAATCCATCTGGACCTGGGGATATTTTTTTCTTAAGTTCTTTGATGGCTTGTTCAAGTTCTTTTTCTGATATGGGGTTGTTTAGGTAATCTATTTCTTCTTCTGTTAGTCTAAGCAATTTATATTTTTGTAAGTAATCATCCATATCACCTACATTGCCATATTTGTTGCCATATAATTGGGCATAATAGTTTTTAATGATTGCCTTAATTTCCTCTTCTTTAGAGGTAAGGTTTCCCTTTTCATCTTGGATACTGTCAATTTGGTTTTCTTCTTTCCTTTTTTTAATTAGACTGACCAGTACTTTGTCTGTTTTATTTGTTTTTTCAAAGTACCAACTTCTAGTCTTATTTCTTAAATCAATAGTTCTTTGACTTTCAATTTTATTAATTTCTCCTTTTATTAGTTTAGGATCTCTAATTTAGTCTTCATCTGAGGATTTTTAATTTGTTCACTTTCTAGTTTTTTTTTTAATTTGCATGCCCAATTCATTGACCTCTGCTCTCCCTAATTTGTTAATATATGAACTCAAGAATATAAATTTCCCCCTGAGTACTGCTTTGGCTGAATACCATAGATTTTGAAAGGGTGTCTCATCATTGTCATTTTCTTCAATGAAATTGTTAATTGTTTCTATGATTTGTTCTTTGACTAACTGGTTTTGGAGAATTGCATTGTTTAATTTCCAATTAATGTTTTATTTACCTCTCCATGTACCCTTACTAATTATTATTTTCATTGCATTGTGATATGAGAAGGTTGCATTTATTATTTCTGCTCTGTTGTACTTTTTTGCAATGTTTTTATGCCCTAATACATGGTCAATCTTTGTGAATGTACCATGTGCTGCTGAAAAGAAGGTGTATTCTTTTTGTCCCTGTTTATTTTTCTCCACATATCTACTAACTCTAATTTTTCTAAGATTTCATTCACTTCTCTTACCTCTTTCTTATTTGTTTTTTTGGGGGGGTAGGGGGGTTGATTTATCTAGTTCTGATAGAGGAAGGTTCAGGTCTCCCACTGGTATAGTTTTTCTATCTATTTCATCCTTGAGCTCCACTAGTTTCTCCTTTAGAAATTTGGATGCTATGCCACTTGGTGCATACATGTTGAGTACTGATATTTCCTCATTGTCTATGCTGCCTTTTATCAGGATGTAATTACCTTCCCTATCTCTTTTAACTAGATTTATTTTTACTTTGGCTTTGTCAGATATGATGATTGAAACTCCTGCCTTCTTTTTATCAGTTGATGCCCAATAGATTTGGCTCCATCCTCTTACTTTCACCCTATGTGTATCTACCTTCCTCATGTGTGTTTCTTGTAGACAGCATATGGTAGGGTTTGGGATTCTACTCCATTCTGCTATTCACTTGTGTTTTATGGGTGAGTTCATTCCATTCACATTCAGAGTTATGATTACCAGTAGTGTATTTCTCAGCATTTTGATTTCTACTCCTAGTCCTGCCTTTTCTTCTTTCACTAGTTCCTTCTACACCAGTGTTTGTTTTTAATCAGTCCCCCTAATTCCCTCCCTTATTTTACTTCCCTTTCTACCCCCTCCCTTCTTATCCCCCCCTTATTTTCTTTGCAGTCTTTTTAAAACTACCCCTCCACCCTTTCCCTCCTTTATACCTCTTCCCTCCCCACCAGTCCATTTGTTACCCTTCTACTCCCCTATAAGGCACAAATCTATTCTCTGCCCCAATGGATTGGATTGTTCTCCCCTCTTTGAGTCAATTTCAATGCACATAAGAGTTGAGTATTTCCTGTCTCCAATTTCTTTACCCTTCCTGTGTATTGATGTTCTCCCCCCTCCTGCCATGAACTACTTTGTGACATATAAATTTACCCCCTTTTGTTTCTTTTCCCATTTCTTTTAGTATTAACCTCTTTTTTAGCTCTAGTTGTACATATATATGTATATATATATATATATATATATATATACACACACATGTATATGTATTTATCCATGCATATATCTATATACCTATTTATGTCTTGTCCTTTCATCCTATACAGTTTGTCTCTCTTCCCTCTAAGTGTAATTCTTCTAGCTGCCCAAGTGATAACAACAGTTTTTACAAGTTACCAATGACCTCTTTTCTTATAGGGATACATATCATTTTAACTCATTGAGTCTCTTTAAAAAAGTGTTTTTTTTGTTTTGTTTTGTTTTTCTTTTTCCCTCTTTTTTAATTACCTTTTGATGGTTCTCTTGAGTTCTGTGCTTGGACATCAAATTTTCTGTTCAGGTCTGGTCTTTTCTTTACAAATTCTTAGAATTCTTCTATTTTGTTGAATAACCATACTTTTCCCTATAAGAATACAGTCAGTTTTGCTGGGAGTTGATTCTTGGTTGTAGACCTAGTTCCCTTGCTTTCCAGAATATCATATTCCATGCCTTTTGGGCCTTCAGTGTGGATGCAGGCAGATCCTGTGTTGTCCTCACTGTGGTTCCATGGTATCTAAATGACTTTTTTCTTGGCAGCTTGTAATATTTTTTCTTTGGTCTGATAGTTCTTGAAGTTGGCTATAACATTCCTGGGTGTTGTCAGTTGGGGATCAAGTCCAGGAGGTGATCTGTTGATTCTTTCAATCTCTACTTTTCCCTCTTGTTCTAGAATATCAGGGCAGTTTTCTTGAATAATTTCCTGTAGTATTATGTCTAGGCCTTTTCTTTTGTCATGGTCTTCTGGTAGAACAATGATTCTTAAATTGTCTCTCCTCAAACGATTTTCTAAATCTTCTGTTTTATGAATGATATGCTTCATATTTTCCTCAATTTTTTCATTCTTTGATTTTGTTTTATAGTGTCCTTCTGCATTGTGAGGTCACTTAATTCTAGTTGTTGTATTCTGGTTCTTAAAGACTAGATTTCATCCCTGGCTTTTTGGTCATCTTTCTCCTTCTGGTCTGATTTTCTTTGGAGGTCATCTTTCATCTTCTTTGCCTCCCCTTTCATCTCCTTTGCCTCATTTTCAAGCTGGTTGATTTTGGCTTTCAAGACACTATTTTCTGTTTCCAAATGACTTATCTTAGTTTCAAATTTCTTTTCCCAATTATCTTCAGCCTCTCTTAATTGTGTTTTGAATTGCATTTTGAGTTCTTCCAAAGCCTGTATCCAATTCACTGGGATTTCTGATTTTTCCTTTGCTTATCCCTCCCCCTATGTTTCATTTGCTCTTTGCTCATTTCCTGTACAGAAGCTGTCTGTTGTAATTTCTTCTTTTTCTGTTGTTTGCTCATATTTACCCCCTTCTTAGCTCCCCGTATTTGTCTGTGCTCTTGCTCCTCTCATTGTTTTGGTTTTGGGGGTTTCTGTCAGTCTCCCCTAGTGGAGCTTTGACAGAAGGTCTCTCCCTGCAGTCTGTGGAGGAGGGGTGTTGTAGTTTGAACTTCCCTGTCCTTTGGAGGCTTTTATTGGATTAAATTAAAGTCCAGAAGTCTGTGAGGGAGGGTTGTTGGAGTTTGGGCTTCCCTGACCTCTGAAGACTTTTGATGGGATTAAGTTCAACTGGGTTGGACTGGATGTGCCTTAAGGCCAAAACCTCCTGGAAGGCTAGAGCAATATGAAAGGTCTTCATAGCTCTGTCCCGGCTGCCAGCTCTGCTCTCCCTCTCTAGCTCCTTTCCTGCCACCTTTGTTTGATACTCTAAGCCTGGCACAGCCCTGCCCACAAGGTACACCCTCCAGAGCAGTACCTTCAGAGCAGTACCTTTGCCCACCCAGAGGTTCCTGCTGCCACTGGAGGCTTAGCACTCTAGATGGGGGGGGGGGGTCCTGGGACCTTCCTTCTGCCTTCCCCTTAAACCCAAGTGTTCTCAGATTCTGGCTTTTGGGAGGCGTACCTTTTGGGTTTGAGTCCAGCAGAAGGTTTCCTTGGCTCTGTCTTGTTAGGTTTGATTTTCAGTCTCCTAGGAGCAGTCAGTTTATGATTGGTAAGGAAGGGTTTTCAGAGGTCTGAACTTCTGCTGCTTCTAAGCAACCATCTTGACTCCACCCCCCAAAAGATGATTATTTTTAAAAATATAGATTTCTAATTTTGACAGAAGAGGAAATTGAAAACTTAAACAATCCCATCTCAGAAAAAGAAATTGAATAATCCATCAATGAATTACCTAAGAAAAATAGTCCCCAGCACCAAATGGATTCACAAGTGAACGTTACCAAACATTTAAAGAACAACTAATTCCAATACTATATAAACTAGTAGCAGAAAATGGATGAAGAAGGAATTCTACCAAGTTCCTTTTGTGACAAAATACAATATCCATTCCTATTAAAAACAATAGAGCACATTGGAATAAAGGGAGATTTCCTTAAAATGATAAATAGCGCCTTTCTAAAATCTTTAACAAGAATTACCTATAATAGAGATAAGCTAGAAGCCTTCACAATAAAACCAAGAATGAAGCAAAGTTGGCTATTATCATCACTACAACTTAATATTGTACTAGTGTTACAACTAAAATTATCTTAAGAGGCCAATTTTGGGGTAATATCAGCTTATTGATTATGCCCATGTATTGGTTAGGACAAAATCATAACTGATAAAGTAATACAGATCTATGATCCTCTCAAATGACCACAGACCTCAAACCTAAGTGAGGCAGTTCAATAAATAGACTTTTAAAAGCTCATTATTAAGTTTGTCTCTTGAACATCCCAAGACATCTCTAATTGGCAAACAGCTAATTAAAAGGTGGTCTATCAAACCATCCACCCCTTCCCACCCCCAAATGATAGGGAACCCATCCACAGAAAAAGAATCCTTGTCTTCTTTATTTATCATCTACATTCTGTTAAAAGGGAAGGCATGCTTTGGGATTTCTAAGGACAAAGAAAATGCAGAAAACAGTAGGTTAGATGGAATTTCTAAAGCAGATCCCAGATACAAGAATATATAATAGTTCTCCCTAACATATAGAAACTGAGGTCTTTCTACTCCAGAGCACTGATATAAGAGTTTATATAGTATATGAAAAATAAATTCTCATACTAGAAATGCTAGCTATAGCAATAAGAGAAGGAAAAAATGAGGAAACAAAGTGATCAAGCTTTGTGGAAGATATGACAGCATATTTGGAGAATCCTAGAAGATCACCCAAAAAATAATCAAAACAATCAACTCTAGCAAAGTTACAGGATATAAAATAATCCCATATAAACCATCAGGACTTCTATATACTACCAAGAAAGTTGAACAACAAGACATAGAAAAAGAAATACCATTAAATAACCATAGACTGTATAAAATACCTGGGGGTTTACCTGCCAAGACAAACCTGGGAGCTATATGAACACAATTATAAAACACTTTTCACACAAATAAAAGCAGATCTAAACAACTGGGGAAATGTATAATTGCACATGGGTAGGCCAAGCCAATAAAATAAAAATGACAATTCTTCCTCAATTAATTTACCTGTGCAGTACCATACCAGTCAAACTACCCAAAAATTTATTTCACAGAATTAGAAAAAATAACAACAAAATTCATGTGGAAGAACAAAGGGTCAAGAATATCAAAGAAATTAATGAAAAAAATTTGAAGGACAATGGCCTTCCTGTACCAGATATCAAAACTATATTATAAACTGTTAATCATCAAAATAATCTGGCTCTGAAATAGAGCATTGGATCAATAGAACAAATTACTCAACACACAGTAATAAATGTCCATAGTATCCTAGTGTTTGAAAGGGGAAGAACTCATTATTTGACAAAAACTTCTGAGAAAACTAGAAAACAATATGACAGAAACTAGGAATAGACCAATAACTTATACCATATACCAATATAAAATCAAAATGGATATATGATTTAGAAATAAAAGGTGATACCATAAGAAAATTAGGGGAACATGGAATAATTTACCTGTTAGACTTATGAAAACATGAGATGCAAAACATATGTTTAATTACATTAAATTTAAAAGGGTTTGCAGAGACAAAATCAATGCTACCAAGATTAGGAAGGGAAACATCAAGCCTGGTGGGAGGGTGGGAATTACAGCAAATATCTCTGATAAAGACTTCATTTCTCAAATATAGAGAACTGAATCTAATTTATAAGAAAACAAGTCATTCTCCAATTGATAAATGTCCAAAGGACATAAAAAGGCAGTTTTCAGATGAAGAAATTAAAATTTTCTAGCCATATTAAAAAAATGCTCCAAATCACTATTGATTAGAGAAATGCACATTAAAACAGTTCTGAGGTACACCTCACAACTATCAGATTGGCTAAGATGACAAAAAAGGGAAAATGATAAATGTTGAAAGGGATGGTAATGTGGGAAAGTAGAACATGAATACAACCATTCTGAAGAACAATTTGGAGCCATGTCCAAAGGGCCATAAAACTGTGCATACCCATTACTAGGTCCATATTCCAAAAATATCAAAGAAAGGGGAAAGCAACCTATGTGTAAAAAATGTATTAGGTCTTTTTGTGGTGGCAAAGAATTGGAAACTGAGGAGATGACTATCAATTGGGGAATGGCAGAAAATGATTATAATGGAATATTATTGTGCCATAAGAAATGACAAACAGTATGATTTCAGGAAAATCTGGAAAGACTTATATGAACTGATGCAAAGTGAAGTGAGCAGAACCAGAAGAGCATTGTACATGGTAACATCAATATTGTATGACAATCAACTGTGGATGACTTAACTATTATCAACAATGCAAGAATCTAAGACAACATCAAGACACTCATTATGAAAAAGGCTATGCATCAGCATAGAAGGGACTGATGAAGTCTGAATGTTGATTGAAACATTTCATTTTCTACTTTATTTCCTTTATGAATTTTTTCCTGAATGTGTGATATGTATCTTCTTTCACAACATTGTGAATATGGAAATATTTATTGCATTACAATACACATATAACATATTGCTTGCTGCCTTGAGGTGGGAAAGGAGAGAGAAAGAAAATTACAAAATGGCAAGAAATGAATGTTAAAAATTGTTTCTGTGTGCAATCAGGAAAAATATACAATTTTTTAAAAAGAATTTTGAAAGGATTCAAATTAGTTCTAACTGGTGCTAATATTTCTGTGAGTGTTTAAGGGTCTAGATGTATCACAGCCATAATATCTTCTTTTCTGCTGATATTAATATCTTCCTTAGGAAATTTAAATTTCACCTAAATGTACTGCAGATTACGAATAGGTTTTTATCACTCAAGCCCAAACCCTGTCATAGTCTTTAAAGTTATTTTACCCAAATATTTGTCATAAAATTTTTGGAAACTAATGGAAACTTAAAAACCACTGCATTGCAGCCCACATTCTCAGTCTTTACCATCACCTCTGCATATGGTCCTATGTGTATAGGTGGAACAGACCCATTAGGAATGAATGAAGAGAACAATATGATTATCCTTGAGGGTCAAAATCATCTCTCTTCCCTGGTCCAACTCCAGTTTCCTGAAGTTAAATCATTAGATTTTCATTTCGTCATGACTAAGGTTGCATTCCCTTTTCTAGAAACTCCAACATAAGTGGGGACATTTAATCCACAATTATAGCAAACTGTAGATCTGTTATTCTGATGATTACCTGATGGAGGTGAGCTTATATCAAGCTTTCCACTCCTCCATTCCCTTGATCCTCTCCAGGGAGAAGAAGATTTTGCATTGCTAGATCTCTCACCTAATCATTTTAAGTTCTAAATTCGTGCAGCTCAACACTGATTATGCCACTGTCTGTATTTACCTCTGTAGCCCAAATCTGATAAGACCCAGAGCCTGCTGCGGCTAAGCTCTGTGAATTATTTTGATTCTGGGAGCTCAGGAGTACTGTTCTCAGACAACTCAGACATGGTTGACAGTCCTTTCTGTGTCTTCATAAATCTGATCACATCGGATGCAGAAGGATCTTGTACCAAGTCCTGGAACAATGTCTGCAATTTAATTTTTTCTTCCTTCTCTGGACTGACAGTGCCCATCAGTATCATTCTCTCCACCCTGAAGAATTCAAAAAGCTTTTCTCCTTTGCCCTGAATAGTATTAGAGGCAACATTAGCATAGAGCCTTCTGATCCACCCCTTTCAAACATCTCAGTTAAAGTTTGTCTACATTCATGCCAGGTAACATCAACTTTGCCTCTGAGTTATTCCCTGTTGTTGTAGCTCTCCCTTAGACTCTCTGTCATTCTATCACTTTGTCTGGCTCAGAAACCTTCCAACGTCCCCAGCTCCCTCTTGCCTATCCAACCAGTCTCCCAGATTTGTTCTCCTGGGGACATGGCTAATGTCTAAAGAAAATGTCTATTTTAGTCCTATGGTATCTGTTTACTATGATCTCAGGCTTACTCATAGATGAACTGGAATTCCTGAATTTAATTGTGACATTCAGTCCCTCTGTAAGACTGCCTCCTTTTATTAGCATGACTCTCACTTCTTAAAGCAATTCCCCAATCTCGGAGGGTGAACTAGTGTGGAATTCCCAGAAATAACTCAATTCCTCAGGCGTATGTCCATGTTCAAAATTCTCAGGCAAGACTAAAAAACTTGCTGATTTATCTCACCTGTCTTACCATCAACAAGCAGCTTTAACAGTATACCCTTCTAACCTTTCACTTTTCTGCCCAGTATGCTGAAAACATCTCATTGTTAGTAAGGTCTGGGTCTATTTCTTTTTTTTTTAAACCCTTACCTTCCATCTTGGAGTCAATACTGTATATTGGCTCCAAGGCAGAAGAGTGGTAAGGGCTAGGCAATGGGGGTCAAGTGACTTGCCCAGGGTCACACAGCTGGGAAGTGTCTGAGGCCAGATTTGAACCTCGGACTTCCAGTCTCTAGACCTAGCTCTCAATCCACTGAGCTACCCAGCTGCCCCCTGGGTCTATTTCTAATATTCGGAAGCCTTGATACTTTTTTTGACAGCAAAAGCAAGAAAGTTAATTCAGTTACCTTAGCTACTATATTTTCTACAGATTATTTCACATGGGCCCACCTTAATGTACAACTCAATGCAATTAAGAAAAATATGGTCTTGTAGCAATAATGGTCTATTGGATTAACATAATAATTAGATTAATAATAAGTAATTAATGTTGCTTAATGTGATAGTGAAAAAATGTTCCCTTGTCTTTTTGTGTCCCCTTCTGAACACATTTCTGTTCTCTTCTGTGTTGTTGCTCAGTCATTTTTGATCATGTCTGAATCTTCCTTATTCCATTTAGGATTGTCTTGGCAGAGATACTGGAATGGTTTGTTGTTTCCTTCTCTAGTTCATTTTGCAGATGAGGAAACTGAGACAGTTATATAACTTGCAAAGTGTCACACAGTTAGTAATTTTTTGAAGTTAGATTTCAGCTAAGGAAGATGAGTCTTCCTCACTTCAGGTCCTGCAGCTCTCATTCTGTTTGTACCACTGTTTTCTTCTAAGGATTTTTGTCTTTTTCTTTCTTCCTCCCTTCTTTCTTTCCTTCTTTCTTTCTTTTCCTTTTCTTTCTTTTCTTTGTCCTTTCTTTTTCTTACTACCTTTTCCTTTCCTTTCCTTCTTCTTCCTTCTTTCTCTTCCTTTTATTTCTTTTCTTTTTCCTTTATTTCTTTTTTCCTTCCTTTTTTCTTACTACCTTTTCCCTTCCTTCTTTCTTTTCCTTTTGTTTCTTTTCTCCTTTCTTTTCTTTTTCTTTCTTTCCTTTTTTCTTATGTTTTTCTTACTATCTTTTCCCTTCCTTCTTCCTTCCTTCTTTCTTTTCCTTTTATTTCTTTTCTCCTTCCTTTCTTTTCTTTTTCCTTCTTTTTTTCTTACTACCTTTTCCTTTCCTTCTTCCTTCCTTCTTACAATCCTATAAAGCTCAGGAGGGACCAGTCAGCTATCCATCTCCATTCTCACTGTTCTGGTCTCCCTAAAAGGACTAGTCATCTCAAGACCCAGGCAGATCCCACAGACCAAAGTCATGGATTCTCCAGGACTGAAACTAAACCTTCATCCACATCTGGAGTCTCAATCCAACATCTCTCCTCTGGTTTTCTTTTTAGTTCTTCTAACCTCAGCCTCCAGCCACAATTAGGGATGATAAAGCAGCCCCTGCCATCCACACTGCCTTCCCCTACCCAGATTCCTTCTTATTGATGAGCACCTTAGGACTGGGCATCACGAACACCGTGTTCTCTCCCTCTTCTATTCACTTTGCATTATTTTTGGAGATACATTTTCATGGCTCAGAGCTCCTGAAGCTTAGTTTAGTGCAATATACAAATCAGCCAACAGATGGCACCCTACTTGAGCTAACAGCCACCTCAATCAGTCTAGTATATTAGCAAGGGAAACCTACTTTCTACTGGTCTGGTATTCCTCTTGGTACAGAGGAGAGTACTCGATATTGCAAATGCATTGGGCAGCTTTTCTCTCACATCTACCATGGTACTGATTCCTTCATCATTTGACTCAAAAGTGACCTTTCTGTTAACCCTTCACTGGTCCCATTCCACTGAGTCTGGTAGAATTAATTATTAATTAAATTAATTAATTAGCTGGGCAGCTAGGTAGTGCTGTCTGGCACCAAGACTTGAGTTCCAAACCAGCCTCAGATTAACCCAAGTCGCTTAACCCTGTTTACCTCAATTTCCTCCTCTGTACAATGAGCTGGAAAAAAGAAATAGTAGGAGGCAGTTGGGTGGCAGTGGGAAAGCCAGTACTAGAGATGGGAGGTCCTAGGTTCCAATCTGGCCTCAGACACTTCCCAGCTGTGTGACCCTGGGCAAGTCACTTGACCCCCATTGCCTAGCCCTTACCACTCTTCTGCCTTAGAACCAATACACAGTATTGATTCTAAGACAAAAGGTAAGGGTTAAAAAAAAAAAAGATATAGCAAACCATTCCAGAATTTTTGCCAAGAAAACCCAAAATAGGGTCACAAAAAGTCAGACATAACTGAAACAATTTAATAAAAGTAATATACTTAATAGAATATTGATCAAAACATTAAAATATGAAACCCACTGTTTATATTTGACCCAATCCTCACCCACCATCTTCCCTTATCTCAGATCATTTCTCACTAAATTCAGGAATTCAGATATATTGTACTACTTAAGTATGTAATTAAGTGCAAAAGAAATATCTAAACCCTCTCCACCAAGCCCATAATGAAATGGAAATGCCTAAAGGGGAGTTGGAAGAGGTAAAATTTAAGGTCAGGAGAGAGTGTAGGATTGGATAAATAGATCTCAGTCATCTGTATCAAGATGATAATTAAGGCCATAGGAGTTAATGAGATCACCTAGTAAAATAGCATAGAGGGATAAGAGAAGACAGCCTCAGACAGAGCCTACAAGCACCCTCAGGGTTAATAAATGCAATGTGGATGAAGATCTAGCAAAAGAGACAAAAATAATTGTCAGACAGATAAGAGGAAAATTAGGTCAGAAAGGTATCCTAAAAACCTAGAGTGAAGAGAATATTAAGAAAAAGAAGGTGATCCATAGTGTCAAAGGCTCCAGAGAGATTAAGAAGGAAGAGGATTGAACAAAGGCCAGATGAAGGCTGAAACATAATCATTTTTCTAATCCAAGATCTTCAGAGATCTCTCTCTCTCTCTCTCTCTCTCTCTCTTTTCCTAGACTATAGAAAATCCATGGAAATTTTTAAGAAGAAAAGAAGAAAAAAAATCTACTTGTCTATGTATGTACATGTTAAATCCCCACTCTTGGGTTACGTCAGTTCCTTGAGGTAAAAAAAAAAATATATGTTTTGTTTTCATCTTTATATTTCTGACACCTAACAGAATGCTTTATAGATGTAATGCCTCCTCATAGCTCATATGATGGAACTGTCCTGACTTTTGTTGTTCAGTTGTTTTCAGTCATCTCTGACTCTTCTTGACCCCATTTGTGCTTTTCTTGGCAGAGATATTGGAGTGGTTTGTCACTTCCTTCTTCAGCTTTTTTTATAGATGAGGAAACTGAGGCAAACAGAGATTAAATGCCCGAGATCACACAGCTAATAAGTGTTATAATTATATTTTATAATTATAATTTTTCTTTTTTATTTATATTATATACATGTATATAATATACTATTTAATAATATAATTATAATAATACTGATGATGATAAATCTGAAGCTGGATTTGAATTTAGGAAGATGAGTCTTCCTGACTCCAATTCCAGCACTCTATCCACTCTACCACCTAATTTCCCCCTCCTCATTGTAGTAGTAGTAGTCTCTCGGTAACCGAGGATGACAACTGTCTTTGTGCACTTTCATCTGTGATGTAGATGAGTGTGCACAAAGACACTTGTGCTTGAAGGAGATTTAAGTGGAAGAGTCGATGCACAGAGACAGTCCCACTCTCTTGGCGTTGGAAGCCTGGGTCCAGTGGCACGAAAAATCATTACACCTGGAGACTTCCTCAGCTGCATTGGATGGCCATGTTGTCCTTTGTGCTCCAACACGCCCTAAGCACTCCACAGTGCTTTGCTGCGTCGCCCTCTCAGCCGTTGAACCTTCTTATTGGTTTCTTCCATCTGTTCAGCCGAAGCAGTCTTCACATGCTGGGTGAGCAAAGCCCTGGTTCACCAGGGGTTGACGACCCGATGGCTACCCTCACAAGGTTTAGCCGGCCTATCGAAGCTGTTGCCCGGGGTGTGGCCGCTGCCACATGCTAGCAGCTACTGGGAGCCACAAGTGAGAGCTGGGTGTCAGGTGGGGGTCAGAGGCTGGAGAGCTGCCCTAAGAGGGCACAACAAGCCCTCCATACGGGAGATACTACCCCTCCCTGAACACCCCATACACCCCCTCCTCATTGTAGTAGATTATTTAATTCTCCATGTCTGTTGGCAATAGCAATCAGAAAAAGAAAGATCCTGATCTGGGTGGTTTCCATCTTCAAGAAAGAAGACACAAGATTTGTGCACACTTAAATTTTGGTACTTGTAGGCCCTGGAACTGGACCCTCTCAATTCAAAGCTAGTGGGCAGAATGATATTTAACCACTTGCATCCAAATTTAACCCAATTCAAATCTACAACCACTTGTAGATCTACTATATGCAAGGTTCTGTGCATGATCACTGGAATACAAAGAAATAACTGAATAGTTCCTATCTTTATTTGCTTTCTTTTTTTAAACCTTTACCTTCTTAGAATTGATATTGTAGAACAAATGGAAAAACATTAACTGCTCATGGATAGGACGAGCCAATATAATAAAAATGACCATCCTACCCAAACTTATTTATCTATTTAGTGCCATACCGATTGAACTACCAAAATACTTCTTCACTGATTTAGAAAAAACCATAACAAAGTTCATTTGGAAGAACAAAAGATCAAGGATATCCAGGGAAATAATGAAAAAAAACACATATGATGGGGGCCTTGCAGTCCCTGACCTTAAACTATATTACAAAGCAGCAGTCATCAAAACAATTTGGTACTGGCTAAGAGACAGAAAGGGAGATCAGTGTAATAGACTGGGGGAAAGCGACCTCAGCAAGACAGTATACGATAAACCCAAAGATTCCAGCTTTTGGGACAAAAATCCACTATTCGATAAAAACTGCTGGGAAAATTGGAAGACAGTGTGGGAGAGACTAGGAATAGATCAACACCTCACACCGTACACCAAGATAAATTCAAAATGGGTGAGTGACTTAAACATAAAGAAGGAAACCATAAGTAAATTGGGTAAACACAGAATAGTATACATGTCAGACCTTTGGGAGGGGAAAGGCTTTAAAACCAAGCAAGATATAGAAAGAATCACAAAATGTAAAATAAATAATTTTGACTACATCAAACTAAAAAGCTTTTGTACAAACAAAACCAATATAACTAAAATCAGAAGGAAAACAACAAATTGGGAAAAAATCTTCATAGAAACCTCTGACAAAGGTTTAATTACTCATATTTATAATGAGCTAAATCAATTGTACAAAAAATCAAGCCATTCTCCAATTGATAAATGGGCAAGGGAAATGGATAGGCAGTTCTCAGATAAAGAAATCAAAACTATTAACAAGCACATGAAGAAGTGCTCCACATCTCTTATAATCAGAGATATGCAAATCAAAACAACTCTGAGGTATCACCTCACACCTAGCAGATTGGCTAACATGACAGCAAAGGAAAGTAATGAATGCTGGAGGGGATGTGGCAAAGTAGGGACATTAATTCATTGCTGGTGGAGTTGTGAATTGATCCAACCATTCTGGAGGGCAATTTGGAACTATGCCCAAAGGGCGACAAAAGAATATCTACCCTTTGACCCAGCCATAGCACTGCTGGGTCTGTACCCCAAAGAGATAATGGACACAAAGACTTGTACAAGAATATTCATAGCTGCGCTCTTTGTGGTGGCCCAAAACTGGAAAACGAGGGGATGCCCATCAATTGGGGAATGGCTGAACAAACTGTGGTATATGTTGGTGATGGAATACTATTGTGCTAAAAGGAATAATAAAGTGGAGAAGTTCCATGGAGACTGGAACAACCTCCAGGAAGTGATGCAGAGCGAGAGGAGCAGAACCAGGAGAACATTGTACACAGAGACTAATACACTGTGGTATAATCGAACGTAATGGACTTCTCTGTTAGTGGCGGTGTAATGTCCCTGAACAACTTGCAGGGATCCAGGAGAAAAAAACACCATTCATAAGCAAAGGATAAACTATGGGAGTGGAAACACCGAGAAAAAGCAACTGCCTGAATACAGAGGTTGAGGGGACATGACAGAGGATAGACTTTAAATGAACACTCTAATGCAAATACTATCAACAAAGCAATGGGTTCAAATCAAGAAAACATCTAATGCCCAGTGGACTTACATGTCGGCTATGGGGGGTGGGGGGGAGGAAAAGAAAATGATCTATGTCTTTAACGAATAATGCTTGGAAATGATCAAATAAAATATATAAAAAAAAAAACAAATAAAAGGAATAATAAAGTGGAGGAGTTCCATGGAGACTGGAACAACCTCCAGGAAGTGATGCAGAGCGAGAGGAGCAGAACCAGGAGAACATTGTACACAGAGACTAATACACTGTGGTATAATCGAACGTAATGGACTTCTCCATTAGTGACGGTGCAATGTCCCTGAACAACTTGCAGGGATCCAGGAGAAAAAAACACCATTCATAAGCAAAGGATAAACTATGGGAGTGGAAACACCGAGAAAAAGCAACTGCCTGAATACAGAGGTTGAGGGGACATGACAGAGGATAGACTCTAAATGAACACTCTAATGCAAATACTATCAACAAAGCAATGGGTTCAAATCAAGAAAACATCTAATGCCCAGTGGACTTACGCGTCGGCTATGGGGGGTGGGGGGGGAGGAAAAGAAAATGATCTATGTCTTTAACGAATAATGCTTGGAAATGATCAAATAAAATATATTAAAAAAAATAAAAATTTAAAAATTTAAAAAAAATTTAAAAAAAAAGAATTGATATTGTATAATTAAATTTTGCCCCCCAGGACTCTAAATCCCAACTTCTCATATTTCTTCTCACATTACATGCTAAAGAAGTTCTGTGGAGCTCCGCCCTCACTCTTTTCCCCTGATTGGGGCTGGGAAAGCTAGCTTTATGCCAGGCAGAAGAATCTACACACTTGGGTTTAATTTTTATTAGATAATTAGGTTTGAACTTCTAGTTCTTTTAGTTTATTTTCTTTCTACTTCAAGTGATTATTAATAAACTTCATAGAATATAATACTTGGAGTCATTGGATATTAATTTAAATCTTACAATACTAAATCTCATTTCCAAGGTAGAGGAAGGTTAAGGGCTAGGCAGTTGGGGTTAAGTGACTTGCCCAGGGTCACACAGCTAGGAAGTATCTGAGACCACATTTGAACACATAGCCTCCAGTCTCCAAGCCTGGCTGTCTATCCACTGAACCACCTGGCTAACCCACTTATTTATTTCCTAATGGAAATTTAAGGGGGGGCGGGGAACAATACAGGACCATTTATGTGTTACTTTAGGATTTGCAAAGCACTTTATGTATACTATGTCATTTGAACAACTTTCTGAGAGATAAGTATTAGAGGCATTATTATCCCTATTTTACAAGTAAAGAAACTGAGGACCAGAGAAATTAAATCATTTGTCATTGGTCATACAGTAGGTAATTGATAGAATGAGGATTTGAACCAAGATCTAGTCTGACTCCAGGGCACTGTCCACTAAACCATACTGCCTCTCACAATCCCTCCCAACGATGACTTTAAATGTTGGCACAGAGCACTCAACAATTTACAAAAGTCTCCTCACAAAAACCCTTTTTATAAGCGACGTTTTAGGGAATCGCTAAAATAGGCTCATGGTCTGATGAGGCAGATTCACAAGGTCCCAAGTTTGGAATAATTCTGTCCTTGGAAGTGTGGTTATGAGATATACGAAAGACTTGTCAGGAAGACCCAGTTAGAGAATGTGGAATGCTTTTGCCAGGTCCTTCTCCAGCTCATTTTACAGAAGAGGAAACTGAGGCAAACAAAGGTAAGCGACTTGCCCACGGTCAGCTAGCTAATTAAGTGTCTAATAAAGTTAAGATCTAATAAGGGAGGAGGCAGGGAGGAATTCCAGCCCTCATTTAAGAAAGGTCACCCTCTCCTGTGTAACTCACAGAGTTGTCCCATGCCTTCATGCCTCAAAAGGATACAAGAAGTTGCAAGTATGGGATCAACCACAGATTTTTATGAGAAATGAAATTAAATCAATCAGATGCAGTCTTTAACAAAATAAAATGCAATACACAGAAAGGGATCTAGCTACAACTGCACTATTCCATCTAAGTGGGCTAAGGGAAAGCCCACTACTTCCTTCTTATCTGACTTCTCTCCTCTCTCCCTTAAAAGATCTTTAAAACTCACATGTAGGAAAGACCAGGTAGTTAGATGGCACAGCAGGTAGAGTGCTGAGCCTAGAGTCAGGAAGACCCGATTTTAAATCTGGCCTCAGACATTTAACTAGCTGTTTGACTCTGGGCAAGTCACTTAACTTTGTTTGCCTCAGTTTCCTCATCTGTAAAATGAGCTAGAGAAAGAAATGGCAAAACCACTCCACAGTCTCTACCAAGAAAATCCCAAATGAGGTCATGAAGAATCAGATAGTCTGAAACAACCAAGCAGCAACAAAAGGGAAGAGATGCTTCCCTCTAGTCCTGATCTTGCCAGCTTCCTCCTTTCTCATACTGGGAAGAAATACAACTCTCAAGGTTTTAATTACTTGGGTCCCCTTCAAGGCTAGACCAAGTCTTGCCAGAAGAGCTGTTACATGAAAGTAGCAAGTGTTAACTTTTTTACATAGGAGTAAACTGAGGTGAAAACTAATGAAGTAAGCTGTAAAACATAAATAGCAAGTCTGAGCAAATGACTCAGACCCAAATCTCCCAGCTGCAAGTCCTGTGCATCTAAATTAACCCAGCTTTATTCAATATCCATTCAACAGCTTTTTATTAATGGACAATGAATAAATGAAGGGGAACATGATAGCTGTCTTCAAGTTTTTGAAAGGCTGCCATGATGGAAGAATCAGCCTTGTTCTGCTTACTCCCACAGGATAGAGATAAGGCAAAGGCTGGTCAGACCCTCAAGGTCAGCTAAATGGCATCCAGGGGACTGGAAAAAAAAAGAGATAACTAATTACTAAGCCATTCTCATCTTTTAAAGATCATAGAAAATGGAAAAAGAGCTTTAGAACAGAAAAGGGAGAGGAGAGGAGAGGGAAGAAGGGAAGGGAAGGGAAGTGAAGAGGAGAGAAGAGAAGAGGAGAGGGAAGAAGGGAAGGGAAGGGGAGGGGAGGAAAGAAGAGAAGGGGAGGGGAGGGAAGAAGGGAAAGGAAGGGGAGAGAAGAGGAGAGAAGAGGTTACAATGAAAGGCTATACATATATTGACATAAATTTTAGCAATCCTTAATCTTAAAAAGTCTATAATGATTGCCTCTAATATTCTTATGACAATGATGTGAAATAGAATGCCATGTAGATATACAGATTTGTAACTGGTTGAATGATAGAAATGATATAAGAAAAATTGTTTAAGAAGCAACATGGAAGAAGATCTCTTGTGGACTACCACAGGAATTTGTTCTTGCTCTGTGTTGTTTAATAGTTTAATCAATATAATAAAATGTTAAATAAACAATGACAATAATAGCTAGCATTTGTATAGCACTTTAAGATTTGGAAAGTACTTTACAAATTTTTATCTCATTTTATCCTCACAACAGCCCTGGGAGGAGGATGCTATTATTAGCTCCATTTAGCAGATGAAAAAACTGAGGCACACAGACGTTAAACGGCTTGAGCAAGGTAATTTTGTGTCTGAGGGCAGATTTGAACTGGGTCTTCCTGATTTCAAAGACTTGAATAAAGGCATGGAGAGCATGAGAATGGGTTTTCAGGTGGCACAACATTGAGAATAGCTCATCATTGAATGCCAAATTCAGATTCTAAAGGGATTCAACAGGCTAGAAAGTTGGACCAAATTTGATAAGATTAAACTTGATAGAGTCTAATGTCATCTTATACTTGATGCAGAAATTTACCTTAACAAGCACATGCTGGAGAGGCATGGCTAGCTGGTGGCTCATCTGAAAAACAATGGGCTATTTTAAAGGATTGCAAATTCATTGCAAACATACTTTAAAAGGGCAGCCAGAAAAGTGAATGTGAAGTAAAGGCTGCACTGAGAGAAGCACAGAGTCTAGGAAGAGAGTGGAAATAGGCGCACTGAATTTTACCCTGCTCAGACTGCATCTAGAGGGCTTGGGACCCGCCTCCATCTGTCATTTTAGGAAGGACATTGATAAAGCATGCTGAAGAGGGTCACCAGGCTGGAGAACAGTCTCAAATTAATGCTGTAAAATGCCACTAGGTGGTGCAATCCATAAAGTGCTGGACTTTGAGACAAGGAAATCAGTGCATCCAGCTTCAGACACTTATCAGCTGTGCCGCTCTAGACAAGTCATTTAACCTCTTTGAGCCCAAGTTTCCCCATCTGTAAAATGGGGATTGGTAATAATATCTACCTCCAGTAAAATAACATATGTAAAGCGCTTTGCAAACCTTAGTAGCTAACAGTTAGCTCTTGATCAACTGAAGGAAAGGCCAGTGAGAGCCAGGACTAAAGACCAGAGGCCCCGGATTCAAATCTAGCCTCTGAAACTTCCCAGATGTATGACCCTGGGCAAGTCATTGCCTAGCCCTTACCACTCTTTTGCCTTAGAACCAAGACACCATATTGATTTTAAGACAAAAGGTGAGACAGAGACAGAGACAGAGACAGAGACAGAGACAGAGACAGAGACAGAGACAGACAGATAGGCAGACAGAAACTAGAACTATTTAGCCTGGAGAAGAAAAGACTTAAGAGGAATGACTATCTTCAAGTATTTGAAGGGCAAAGGTGTAGCAAAGAGATTAGTTAGACTTTTTCTGCTTGGCCCTGAAAAGAAACACTAGAAACAATGGGCAGAAAGTACAGAGAGTCAGATTTAAGCTCAATGCAAGGGGAAACTAAGCTGATGGGTGGCTCGGTGGATATATAGTACAGCTTGGGGTCAAGAAGACCAGAGTTCAATTCTAACCTCAGATACTTACTAGCTGTGTGATTCTGGGCAAGTCGCTTTTCCCAATTTGCCTCAATTTCCTCATCTGTAAAACGAACTGGGGAAGGAAATGGCAAACCACTCTGGGACCCAAGAAAATACCTAACAATAGGATTACAATGAGTTGGACATAACTGAAAAATGACTGAACAAAAAAGAGAAATACCTAACAAAAAAAAAGGTTATCTAGAAGTGAAATAGGCCAACTCACAAAGAAGATTCTCCCATATTAGAGGTCTTCAAGCACAAACTAGAAGACAACTTGTTAAATATTTTGTAGTAGGATTTCTTGTTCAGGTACAAGCAGGACTATAAGACCTTTGAAGTCCTTTCCAGTTCTAAGGTTCTGTGAATCCTTGATACTATGTAAAATGTCCTGTACTAGGCACTGGGATTCAAGGGAATATGAAAATAACTAAGACAAGAAAGATCCTAACCCTTGAACTTAGAACTCCATCCGATTAACTAAGAATCAAAGACTTCCGGTCAAGATGGCGGCTTAGAGAAAGCTAAAGTTCAGATCTCCGGAAAACCCTTCCTGACCGATCTCAAACTATAAGCTCCTAAGGCGCTGAAATTCAAACCGAGAAACAGCACAGACCCTGGTAATCCTCCTCCTGGACCTGGACCTGGATCAAAAGGTATGGCCCCCCTCAAAAGCCAGAACCCAAGATCACTTGGACCTAAGGGGTAGGAGCACAGAGTCCAAGGCTCCAGGAAGCCGCAGCCCCGCCCCCCTCAGAGAGCAGGGTCTTCTGAAACAACAGCAACCCTCAGGGCGGGCAAGACAGCCCCACCAGCTGGATCCTGCTATCCAAGTCTCAGTGAAAGTCACTGCCCTCGGAGCTCCGGCCCCTTACCCAGCACAGAACAGGGTCGTCTGAAACAACAGCAACCCTCAGGGCCAACAAGACAGCCTCACAGCCAGCTATTCTGAAGGCAACTTCCGGAAAGCAACCCGACCCAGTGGAGGGGGCACCTTAGCAGCAGGGAAACAGAGAGAACCGGGGGAGAGTGTGGCCCCCTGGTCCGACCCTTCCATTCCAGTTCCAGTGAAAGTCATTGCCTTAAGGCATACTCAATTAACCCAGGGAAAGCTCATAGAACTGACAATCTGCCCAGGACTAAAGCCTCTGAACACCAGACAGAGATAAGAAAAGCTAATCCTCCCCATTCAGAGATGGCAAACTCCACAGAAGCACAGAAGCCCCAATATCCCAAGAAAAATAAGAAGAAAGGGGCGACTTTGGACACATTCTATGGAGCCAAAATACAAAATACAGAGGAGATAGAATACGATACACAAGAAAATGCTCCGAAACTTTCCAAAGGAAAGGGAAACTCTCCACAAACCCATGAAGAATTTGAATCAGAAATGACCAAAAAGATGGAAGCCTTCTGGGAGGAAAAGTGGGAAATAATTCAAAAGAAATTCACGCATCTACAAAACCGGTGTGACCAAACTGAAAAGGAAAACCAGGCTTTAAAGGCCAGAATCAGGCAGCTGGAAGACAACGATCATGTAAAAGAGCAAGAATTAATAAAGCAAAGCCAATATACCAAGAAATTAGAAGAGAACATAAAATATCTCACCAACAAGGTGACAGATCTGGAAAATAGAGGGAGAAGAGATAATTTAAGAATAATTGGACTTCCAGAAAAGCCAGAAATAAACACCAAACTCGACATCATGATACAAGATATAATCAAAGAAAATTGCCCAGAGATTCTAGAACAAGGGGGTAATACAGCCACTGACAGAGTTCACAGAACACCTTCTACACTAAACCCCCAAAAGACAACTCCCAGGAATGTAATTGCCAAATTCCAAAGCTCTCAAACAAAAGAAAAAATCCTACAGGAAGCCAGAAAAAGACACTTAGATATAAAGGAATGCCAATTAGGGTCACACAAGACCTTGCAAGTTCTACTCTGAATGATCATAAGGCATGGAACATGATCTTCAGAAAGGCAAGAGAGCTGGGTCTTCAACCAAGAATCAGCTACCCAGCAAAACTGACTATATACTTCCAAGGGAAAGTATGGGCATTCAACAAAATAGAAGATTTCCAACTTTTTGCAAAGAAAAGACCAGAGCTCTGTGGAAAGTTTGATACCGAAAAACAAAGAGCAAGGAATACCTGAAAAGGTAAATATCAAGGAAAGGGGGAAAATGTTATCTTCTTCCTTTATTCAAACTCTCTTCTATAAGGACTACATTTATATCAATCTATGTATACTAACATGTGGGGGAAAAGTAATGTATAAATAGGGGGTAAAGAAAGACCAAATAGAATAATCTTTCTCACACAAAGATTCACATGGGAAGGGGAGGGGAAGAAAACTCCTATAAGAAGGAGAGGAAGAGAGGGTTTTTTACTTAAACCTTACTCTCAGGGAAATCAACTCTGAGAGGGAAAAACATCCAGATCCATTGGGATCTTGAATTCTATCTTACCCAACAAGGGTAGGGAGAAGGGAAAACCAAGGGGGGGGGGAGGGAAAACAAAAAGGGAGGGAAAGAGGGGGGAGGGGGAGGGAACAAAAAGGGAGGGACTAAAAAGGGAAACATCAAGGGAGGGGACAAGGGGGATTGATTCAAAGTAAATCACTGGACTAAAAGGTAGAGCCGAAGAAGAAAAGGTTAGAATTAGGGAAGGATATCAAAATGCCAGGGAGTCCACAAATGACAATCATAACTTTGAACGTGAATGGGATGAACTCACCCATAAAACGTAGACGAATAGCAGAATGGATTAGAATCCAAAACCCTACCATATGTTGTCTTCAAGAAACACACATGAGGCGGGTTGACACCCACAAGGTCAGAATTAAAGGATGGAGTAAGACCTTCTGGGCCTCAACTGACAGAAAGAAGGCAGGAGTGGTAATCATGATATCTGATAAAGACAAAGCAAAAATAGACCTGATCAAAAGGGATAGGGAAGGCAATTATATTTTGTTAAAAGGGACTTTAGACAATGAGGAAATATCATTAATCAACATGTATGCACCAAATAATATAGCACCCAAATTTCTAATGGAGAAACTAGGAGAATTGAAGGAAGAAATAGTAAAACCATATTAGTGGGAGACTTAAACCAACCATTATCAAATTTAGATAAATCAAAGCAAAAAATAAATAAGAAAGAGGTAAAAGAAGTGAATGAAATCTTAGAAAAATTAGAATTAATAGACATATGGAGAAAAATAAATAGGGATAAAAAGGAACACACCTTCTTCTCAGCACCACATGGCACATTCACAAAAATTGACCATACATTAGGTCACAGAAACATAGCACACAAATGCAGAAAAGCAGAAATAATGAATGCAGCCTTCTCAGATCACAAGGCAATAAAAATAATGATTAGTAATGGCACATGGAAAACCAAATCTAAAACCAATTGAAAATTAAACAATATGATACTCCAAAATCGTTTAGTTAAAGAAGAAATCATAGAAACAATTAATAATTTCATCGAGGAAAATGACAATGGCGAGACATCCTTTCAAACCTTTTGGGATGCAGCCAAAGTGGTAATCAGAGGTAAATTCATATCCCTGAATGCTTATATTAACAAACAAGGGAGAGCAGAGATCAATCAATTGGAAATGCAAATGAAAAAACTCAAAAGCGATCAAATTAATACCCCCCAGCAGAAAACCAAACTAGAAATCCTAAAAATTAAGGGAGAAATTAATAAAATCGAAAGTGATAGAACTATTGATTTAATAAATAAGACAAGAAGCTGGTACTTTGAAAAAACAAACAAAATAGACAAAGTACTGGTCAATCTAATTAAAAAAAGGAAGGAAGAAAAGCAAATTAACAGCATTAAAGATGAAAAGGGGGACAGCACCTCCGATGAAGAGGAAATTAAGGCAATCATTAGAAATTACTTTGCCCAATTATATGGCAATAAATACACCAATTTAGGGGATATGGATGAATATATACAAAAATACAAACTGCCCAGACTAACAGTAGAGGAAATAGAATTCTTAAATAATCCCATATCAGAAAATGAAATACAACAAGCCATCAAAGAACTTCCTAAGAAAAAATCCCCAGGGCCTAATGGATTCACCAGTGAATTCTATCAAACATTCAGAGAACAGTTAATCCCAATACTATACAAACTATTTGACATAATAAGCAAAGAGGGAGTTCTACCAAACTCCTTTTACGACACAAACATGGTACTGATTCCGATTAACTAAGAATCGGTGTGTGAAATATATTAGATGGGATACTAAGGAAGATTCAAACTATTAAATATGTCAGATCCTGCTCTCATAGAATTTACACGCTAGAAGGGAGGTATAAAACATACACAAATGTAATATGAAAGGAATCATGGTATGTGATTTAGAAAGATGCAAACCAGATGTTTCTCCAAGGGAGAAAATTTGGTTTGGTTCCTCCAAGGGAATGTCTTGACTAAGATGATCAGAAAAATCTTCATGGAAAAGATGGTGATTAAACTGGGCTTTCAAAAATGAAGGATAAACAACAGCATTATTATTTAAAGTTTGAACAGTGTGAGCTCAAATAGTTTATAAGGAACTCTTTATTTTTCAGATTACCTGGAGGTACCATTTTTAATCATTGTTTTCTGACATTTTGTGATTCATATTTTCTCCTTCCCCCTTTCCTCTTCCCTGAGATGGCTGGCAATATGATATAAGATATACATATACTATCATACAATATATGTTTCCATGTTTGTCATGTTGTGAGAATAAATATTCCTTATATTAGAAAAAACTCACAAAGGAAATGGAGTGAGAAATGTAAACTGAATTTTAACAAAGGGGTTGGAATGGGGGGAGTGGAGAGAATTCATTGAATCCCAGGGAAGAGTAGGAGCAAAGACAAGAATGGGAGAGTGTTGGATATGTACGGGCACAGCAAGCAATCCAATTTGGTTGCAACCTAAAAGGGATTAATGTAAGTCTAGACAGATGACATGAGATTTTGAAGAGCCTTGAGTATCAGACTAAGGAGACAAAACTATATGCAAAAGGAAATCTAGCTAGTGTGTAAAGTCTGGAGTGCAAAAGAAAGGAGGTGAAGGTGGGAAGATTTTTTAGGATGCTATTTCAATAGTCTAAGCAAGTGAGAGTGAACATTTAAAACAGGGTAGAGATATTAAGGGTAGAGAAATTTGGGCAGCCAGGTGGCACAGTGTTCAGAGCATCAGACCTAGAGCCAGGAAGATCTGAGTTCAAATGTGGCCTCAGACACATCCTAGCTGGGTCACTTAATCCCAGTCACTTAGCATCTCTCTCTCTTCTGCCATAGAATAAAAAATAACAGAAGGTAAGGGTTTGTTTGGGTTTTTTAATTAGGGTCACAAAGAGTCAAACAGGACTAAAACAACTCAACACTACCACCAATGTTTCTGAAATGGGAGACTATATTCACTGGTTGTAACCCATACAAAATAACAAAGTGAGATTTTTTTTTGGAGGGGGGAGGGTGGATAAACAAAGCTCTGCTTTACTTTGGCACCACTAGACCTGTGTTTTATCTATGAATAGTATTTGCCTATTATCTCAAGGTAGAAGGGTGCTATATCTGGGCATAACACCAGGTGGTGATTCAGGCAAAAACTGCCCTAACACAACAAAGCTGAGCGTTTTTTGCCTGAATCAACTGAACCAAAGTAATCATCTGATAAAATGCTGTATAGAGTTAAGCCCTTATATCCCTGTGTAGTTCCCAAATTTTGAGTTACACACCCTCATTCCTAGAGCCTATGGGGAAATCTGAGATATCTAAAGCTATGAAGAGATCCTTGAACAATAACACTGTTGTTGTTGTTTTGTAGTTTTCAGTAATGTGTGACTCTTCAGAACCCCTTTTGGGGTTTTCTTGACAAAAATAACTGGAACCATTTGCCATTTCCTTCTCTGGCTCATTTTGCAAATGAGGAAACTGAGGCAAATAGGGTTAAGTGACTTGCCCAGGTCTGAGGCCAGATTTGAACTCAGGAAGCATCCTTACTTTACAGCAAGGCAGCTCAGGGAATAGAGTGACAGGTCTGATGGTAAGACAAGGAATGAACAACAATTCATCATTTACTATAAGTCTCAATCTCTATCCTGTTGAGATACTAATCTTCCCAGTTTCCCATGACTCAAAAGGATGAATAATCATCGGCATGAGGACTAAGTAGATGCTTTGCTGTTGTTGAATCATTTCAGATTCTTCATGGCCCCATGTGGGTTGGTTTGTTTGGTTTTTGGCAAAGGTCATAGAGTGGTTTGCCATTTCCATCTCCAGCTCATTTTTTAGTTGAGGGAACTGAGGCAAAAAGGATGTTCAAAAAGGACTTGTTCAAGGTCACACAACTAAGAATGTATGAGGTCCAATTTGAGCTCAGGACCTCCTGACTCTAGAGCCAGAGCTCTAGCTACTTTTGATGAGGCAGAAAACAAAATCAATAATGTTGGTTTTAAAACTCTGAGCAGCCAATCCAAATTGAGAGAAAGAACTATGGGACTAGAAACGCAAAAGCAGAACATATGATATGACTTATCACTTGTATATGTGGAGATGTGCTTTGGGTCTAAGCTCTATAGCAAAAATGAATAACATGGAAATAGGTATCAAGTGATATTGCACAACCCAGTTTGCTTGTCGGCTCTGGGAGGGGGGAGAGAAGAGGGGAGGAAAAGAAAATGAATCATGTAAACATGGAAAAATATTTTAAAATATAAAATAACTTTTTTAAATAAATAAAAAGAAGTTTTTTTTTAAAAATATACCTCTGAGCAATCTAAGATTCCTAGGAAAACTGAAATTTCAGATTGCCCAACTCTGTTAGGTAAAGATTGTGCACGGGTAGAGGCACCCAAAGACTAGATTAATAGGGATTTGCTCCTAACAAGGATTTTAATCTCAGAAAAAAAAAGCTACAGAGAAGTCTTTGTCTTGACTCACCAAGTTTTCCCCAAATTCTGGCTCAACTTATCTCTTGAAGTCCTTCAGGAGTTCAATGTAGGATACTATCATCAGCTGCTCTGCTTAGTTTTGACTCTATATCACCATTATACCCCCTCCCACTACCATAAACTGATCACTAGGAAATTCATCATCATCATCACTTCAGCTTTGGTCCTCATACCTCATCAGAACCCTCAGATGCTTCCACCCCTCTGACTGGAAGGCTAGAAGGCAAAGCAAAAACTCCTCCAAGAGCCTCACTTTAGAGGGCTCAGAAGTCCCTTCATTGCTACCATCTGCTCTGATGGCTTTGCCCACCACCATCATTATTACACCCTTCCCATCCCATGAGGTACCTTCTGTTGCCCACTCTCCACCCCACACTTTTCAGCATTCAGCTTCCTTTTATGTATTGTTCCTCCATGAGATTGTGAATTCCCTTGAAGATAACTCTCTTTCTTTTTCTTAGCACAGTATCTGAGAGGTAGGTACTTCATAAATGTTTATTGTATATGTAAAACTAAATAAACCACTGCTGGATATGGCCTCAACTTGTCAACAAAGGATAGGAACCCAGAATGTTTCCCGATCATTCTCCTCTGATTTCTTCTGCCATTTTACTTCTAAAGCAGGGATATAGTCTGTTTTTTAATGCCCTCTCTTCAATGAGAATATAGAATACTTTAAGCAACTAGTTTTGCTTAAAATGACCAAGATAATTAAAAAACCCTTCCACAGGAATGTGATTATAAATATTAAACAACTGACTCCCCTCCTATAAAAATGGCACCTGCACACTTTTAAATTTATTCCACATTGTTAACATTTTATCCAAAACGTAAGACTAGATGATTAATTTTTAAAAATCAAAAACCAAGCCTTCTTCTGCATTATTTCTAAAGTATAAATGCTCATGACAAAAATTTAACAATTATTCACATAAAATGGTGTAAGCTGGCTCCAGCACACCCCTGTGGCTTCCCACTTTTCTTTGGTACCTCCAGATGACAGAAAAAGGCAGAGGGAGTGGGGAAGCCAAACGGAGGTTACATTCACTAGACTCTGGATATTTTGAAATGGAAATATGATGATGGAAGTTAGTGTTAGAGTCAAATGTTGACTTACAAAGTCAACATTACCAAGCCTTTTGTTGCCAGAAAGAGACTAAAGATATGCACCTGAAGGGATGAGAGTCTCCAGCTGTGTTCAGCTGCTGATTCTACCCCATTTAGGAAATATCAGAAAATGTTCTCATCAGGAGTATTTTTGAAAGGAAAGGTGTTGGCAGGAGAAACTAGTCTGGGTGTGATGAAGGAAAGAGCATGGAATGAAAGCTAACATTGTAATGAGTAATTGAGTAGGTGCAGGAATGCTAGCTCCAAGGGGAGATGGTTTAGAATGTATAATGAGTGTCAAGTAGCCTGAGTGTGCTGGTTTAATGGAATAGGAACAATAGAGCCTGCAACCAGATGAGAGAGTGAGTGGATATGTTGAATACACTCTGAGACCATGAGAGAGAAACTGAAGGAGAATAAATATACCAAAAATGCCCAATGAAGACTTAGAGGCTTAAAAAGAGGTTGATATTTTTATGCATTGAAATGAATTTCTTTAAATGTAAATAGATAAGCAATGACAGCTGTTGGTATTGATTTTTTAAGTTAAATACCTAATCAAATATTTACTTCTTTAAAACTTGGATTCTTCAATCTAGAGAAATCTATTTGAGTGGGAATTTTATAGCAGTAAATTGTTCTGCGTTATATATACTAATATATGACCACAGAAGGCAGAGTGGAGGAGGAAAAGAGAAGTCACTTAACTCCTACTTGCCTTGGTTTCCTCATTTGCACAATTAAGACAGTAATAGCACTTCACTTCCCAGAGTTGTTTTAAGAATCAAATGAGATGATATTTGTTAAGAGTTTTGCCAACTTTAAAGCACTCTTCAATAAATTAATCCACCCTCTGAATGGGTATCAAGTTAATATTCCTGACAAATCATTCTCCTTACCTGGAGTGCAAAGCCGACCCCTCTGCCCAAATTCCCTAAGGTACCACCATGTCCTTCTAGCCACCCAGGTTCCTAACCTTAGAAACATCTCAACTGTATATTCTCCTTCATGCAATAGCTCCAATTAACTGCCAAATCTCACCACCTGCACCTCCATGATGTCTCTAATATTCCTACTCGGCCACTACTCTAGACTATTGCAGTCGCCTCCTATTGATCCTCCTGCCTCTAGTCTCCTTCCTCACTAATCCACCCTCTGCATGGGTATCAAATTAATATTTCTGACCAAATCATTCTCCTGCCCAAGAAGTATCAACTACTCCTAATGACTTCTAACACACACACACACACACACACACACACACACACACACACACACACAAGACCAAATTCTTCCATTTGGCCTTTAAAGCCCTTCATGATATTTGTCAAACCCAACTTTCCAGACTCATTTCACATCACTCTCCCCCATACTTCAACTTTCAATCCAACTTGGCTGACTTACTGTTCTCCATACAAAACATTCCATTCCCGCCCCTGTAACTGTGTAAAGGCTGCCCCCCATGGCTGGAATGTTCTCCCTCTCTTCAAGGTTCAGTTCATGTCCTATGACATCCTATAGGAAGAATTCCTGATGCTCCAAATTGTTGTTCTCTCTCCTGCCTCCTCAAAATTTTATCTACATATATTATCTATCCACACATGTACTGTAAATGTATATGGACACATATATACACTAAGAAGACCAAAATGGCATCACTGGTAGTGTTTTTTGACTCATACATAAAATGGATCTAAGTGAGGCAGAGTTGCACGGAGTGGTCAGCTTCAGTCTCCCTTCCAGAGTCATCCAAGTCCAGTGGCAAAAGTCAAGACAATTGGTGATGGCTCAGGATGCAGCAGAAGACCTTGGCTTCTTCAATGTCTAACCAAGCTCTAAGCTCTCCAAAGCACCTGCTTCCACCACCTTCGTGACTGTGTACCCCATACACCCTGCATAAAGATGTGTTGTAAATATGTATGGACACATACATGTCTGAGATCCTATATGTGTTATCTCCCCTAACATATTTAATGGGATTTCTGCAGCTTAAAGTTTTAGAGAACTGCCTTGGGAAATGAGGTTAAATGACTTACCCAAGGTCACTCACCCATTATGTAGCAAAGCCTAGGTTTAAACCCAGTTTGTCCTGACTTAGAAGCCAGTTCTCTATCCACACCCCATGTTCCCTGTCTCCGAATGATTATAGGTCTTGTGTTCTATTGGTGATCCATCCCTAACCCTAGCATTATACCCCATTTGATCTTGACCTAATTCTATTCTTTGGAGCAAAAAAATTTTAAAAGGCAGGGGAAAAAATAGTTCTGCAAACCATTCAACAAGTTGGCCATCAATTCTCAGATACAAAATGCTCATTGCTAATATATCCACCAGGTGGTGATATTTCTTCAATTGCAGGCAGAAAGGAACCAAGCCGATTATGCAGTTCCTAGGGCTGATGGAGTTCATTAAAGGTCACGCTATCCTTCACACACACACACAAAAACAAACAATAGCAGACAGTCCCTCCCCCTCACCTCTTCCTGTCCTGAGATCCCACAGGAACAGAAACACCTTGACTTACCCTTCTCAAAAGTCCAACTCATGGGCAGCTGGGTGGCTCAGTGGATTGTGAACCAGGCCTAGAGAGAGGAGGTTCTAGGTTCAAATATGGCCTCAGATACTTCCAGCTGTGTAACCCTGGGCAAGTCACTTAACCCCTATTTTCTAGCGCTTACTGCTCTTTTGCCTTGGGACCATTACTCAGTATTGATTCTAAAATAGAAGGTAAGGGTTTTAAAAAAAAATCCAACTCAATAAGCATTTACTAAATTCCAGCCTTATGGAAGGGACTGTGTTTGACAACAAAGACATCAATTAAATAGCTCCTATCCTCAAGGAGTTTACATTCTAGGCCAGTGATGGTGAACATTTTAGAGATGGAGTGCCAAGCCCATCCCACCCCATCCCATCCTGCAGACTGAGGGTCATACCGCTGCCCCTCCTTGCCCCACCAGGGAGGGAGGAAGTGCTCCCATTGGCTGCTGGGAGAAAGGGTAGGTGAAGTGAAGAATGTCCTCAGTAAATGTAGAGAGGGAATGGGGAGTAGCCCAAGTGCTCTGCTCCCCTCCAGCTATGCCACCTGTGAGCCACCCACCTAAACCCTGTGTGATCCCATTGGCTGTTGGGCAGAGGGATAGGGGATGTGAAGAAAAACAGGCACAGTGGAGAGGGGGAGGGAAGCAGCTCCACCCAAATCCCTCTGCCTTTCTAGTAATGAACTTGGGGAGAGGTGGCCACATGCCCACAGAGAGTTCTCTGTGTGCCATCTTTGGCACACATTCAATAGGTTTGCCATTACTGTTTTAGGGGGTCAGGAGACTTACATTCTGGGTTTTTTTTCCATATAATCTGCATCCTTCCTGCTTCAAGTTCCATGTGAACCATCAAACAACTCACAAAGCAGTGTTCACAGTAATGGAGGTGTGATAAACAAAAGCTAATTATATCCAACTCTATGTGTGCCCTAATTGTGCCAGTATGGCCTAACTTGGGATATGGTAAGCAATCATTGCTATGATGATTGGCACCTGGCAGGCAATCTCATGCCATTGGAAAATATAAGATTTCAATCCCAGAACTGAAGAGTAAAGGGGACATTTGATGCCCTAAGGCTGGAGAAGAAGACTGCCCTCAATTCCAACACCACCTGGGTCAATCAGCCTCTCTTTGGGAACAAAAGAAGGATTCTTCATATGCAGACAGTCTAACCTTTCTAAACCACCATTTTCATTATCTCTCCTTTTAAGAACCTCTGATGGCTCCAAAGGGCCCACAGAACAAAGTCACAAAATCAAAGACTCAGAATTCAATGAGTCTTCAGAGATCATCTAAACTAATTTGTACATGAATAAGAATACTCTTCATAATATACCTGGAAAATGGTCATCCAGTCTCTTATTAAAGGACTCTAATAAAGGAGAGTTCTATTGCTCCTAAGGGAGCAGATTCTAATTTTGATAGTTCCAGTCCTTAGGGTTTTTCTTCCTAATATAAAACTAAAATCTGCTCCTCAGCTACTTCTACCCACTGTTCCTACTTCTGCTCTCTGAAACCAACAGCAACAAGCAAGCAAGCATTTATTAATCGTCATAGCTAATATTTATATTTTCCCTATTACTCTTACTATAGAAAGCACCACCATATCCCCAGTCCCCCAGACTCGTGCCCTAAGAGTCATTCTAGATTCTTCTTCCTTCCATACTCTTTTCTTTCTTCTTCTTCTTCTTCTTCTTCTTCTTCTTCTTCTTCTTCTTCTTCTTCTTCTTCTTCTTCTTCTTCTTCTTCTTCTTCTTCTTCTTCTTCTTCTTCTTCTTCTTCTTCTTCTTCTTCTTCTTCTTCTTCTTCTTCTTCTTTTCTTTCTTCTTTCTTTCTTCTTTCTTCTTTCTTCTTTCTTCTTTCTTCTTTCTTCTTTCTTCTTCTTTCTTCTTTCTTCTTTCTTCTTTCTTTCCCTCTCTCTTATACACACACACACACACACACACACACACTCACACACACCCCATATCTAATTTCTTGCCAAGGTCTGCTTCCTGCCTGGATTATTTCAGTGGCCTAAAGGTGGTTCCACCTGCATCAATTCTCTCCCCACTCCAAGTCACCCTCCCTTTAGCCATTAATTATTTTCCTAAAGCACAGGTCTGATCATGTCACTCTCTCTAACCCTTACCCTTAATAAGCTCCAGTGGCTTCCTTTTGCTTCAAAAGCAAATACAAAAGGCTCTGTTTGGTATTCAGAGCCCTTCATAACCTACCCCCCTCCTATCTTTCCAGGTTTCTTACACTTTATGATATGTATACTTTGAACCAGTGTCACTGGCCTCATGGCTATCCCATGAATAAGACACTTAATCTCTGGATTCTAGTTATTTTCCCAGGCTGTCCCCCATGCCTGGAATACTTTCTCTTTTCTGCTCTAACTAGTGACCTCCCTGGCTTCCTTTAATTCACAACTAACATCCCATCTTCTACAGGGAGCCTTCTCCAACCCCTCTCCATTTCAGTGCCTTCCCACTTTTAATGATTTTCTATTCATCTTGTATCTAGCCTGTTTTATATGTTTGTTTGCATGTTGTCTCCCTCATTTGGATTGTTAGTTCCTTTAAAGCAGGGCTATCTTTTTCCTCTTTGTGTCCCTAATGCTTAACACAGTGCCTGGCACACAGTAGGCATTTAATAGTGCTTCTTATGTGCTAAGTATTGTAAGGAATTAAATTTAGGAGTTTAACTAAAATATAAGAATTCTAAATTAATGTGGTTGTCAATTAAAAAATATTATAGCTCAAGTCAAAATGACTTTTAATAGTTTTTATTTACAAAGAGGTGGAAAGAGTAAAAGTAGAGAAATATAAGAAGAGGGTAGAGAAAATGTCTTAAAATATCACACTAAATGTTGCTTTGGTGTCTGGCTCAGCCTCAGCAGGGCTCATTAACCCTCAGCCAGAGGACCCAGTGATATCTTATACAAAGATTCCAGCAACTCAGCCATCTCCAGGAGAAGGAGATCTCTCCAGAACTAATCTCTCCAGAAGCTAGTAAGGGAAGGCCAGCTACTTACTCACCCAAGACAAAATCCAAAGGGGAAGATCCAGGAACAATTCAAGAAGCCAAGGTCCCAAGTCAAAGCCGAGGTCCAAGTCCCAAGAAACCTTCAAGAGGCAAGTCACCAGCCATAACTCCAAGCGAAAGAGTCAAGCCAAAGACCCCTTAGACAGGAAGTTCAGGACTTTTTATAGTCCTTTTTCCATGTCACTTCCTGTCCCTTCCTCCACTTCACAGGGGCCAATCACAGCCCATCACTGTCCAGGGTGGGCAGTGTCTATGGGATCCACCTCTAATCCTCTGAGGGTGTAAATTCTTATCAAAGGATTCATAAGTTTCTGATTGTGTTAAAAGGGCGGAACTCTCCAAGATAATTTGTGAATTTCCTTACTTAGTGTTAAGTAGGGGTGTTTAAGTTTTGGGTTGATTAATTAAAAATAAACAAAGAGAATAAAGAATTTCCTTTCACCACCACCACCCCCTCAGTGATTTTTGGGGAGACTAGTCTCCCCAAAGAATCATTTAGCATAACCAGCTTATACCTCTAAAGATCTTCTAGCTAAAGGTACATACAATATTGTACTTTTCTAAGAGGAAATTACAAGTTAGAGACATTAGGGAAATAGGAGAGAGAGAGAGAGATTGAGAGAGAGAGAGAGAGAGAGAGAGAGAGAGAGAGAGAGAGAGAGAGAGAGAGAGAGAGAGCAGTGTTTGCTAGGCACATTGACAAAAAGTCAATTAGGTGGCAGTCCCCTTTGGCATAAGAATTTATATTCAGAATAAGTATGTTCAACCCCCTTCAGTTCAATCAGTTACTTCCCAAAGTTCATTCTGGATCTTCTGAAGCAGTGGAAGTTTCTTTATGGCACTTTCTCTGAACAGTTCGTTTTCTTGATTCAAAGAGTTATCAAGCTTCTTTTCCTGAAATTTTTCTCAAAAAAAAATTGTCATGGATTTTATGAAAATTATACAGCATCTTAAAATATTATCTCACAACAATCTTGATAATAAGAAGTCAACAACACTGGGAGATAGGAGATAGAGCACTCTTATCCCCATTTCACAAATGAGGAAACTGAGGCAGACAGAAGTTAGATGACTTGCCCAGGGTCACACAGCTAAGTGTCTAATGTTATATTTGAACTCAGATTTTTCAGACTCCAGGCCAACAGTCTATACACTGAAATATCCATTGTCCCTGTGCTCCAGAAACTCCTAAGCATATCAAGTCGAATGCTTCTTCCACATGACACATCTTCAAGTGCTTGAAGATGGTTATCAAGTCCTCCCTAATTTTTCTTTTCTCTAGACTAAACTTGCTCCATTCCTTCCTCCAATCCACAAATGGCATGATTTCAAGGCCCCTCTCCATAAAGGTTATACTGGTCTATTGGAAAATATAAAACACACAAATTTTCAATGTCTTCCCTAAAACGTTGGCCCCAGAACAAAATATTCCAGATATGGTCTGACCAGGGTAGAGGACAACAAAATGACCTTCTTTTGTCCTGATTATGATGCCTCTCAGTGTAGCTTGTGATTGCATTAGCTTTTGGGGGCCACCATCTTTTCTTTGTGACTCATTTAAAAGTGTTCACTCTCCTCCCTGCTTCTCCCACATCCAACCCAGGGGATAGATTTGGAGCCTTATGGTTGGAGATCCACAATTGGGGTATCTCAGGTTATGAGGAAGAAATCTGTACTGTTGGCATAAGCCTGGAAGACTTGGGGTCCCACACATACACAAAATCCTCAACTTCTTAGTCTAGGGAGGGGCCTCTGGTACTTCCATACCACATGCTCCCCTTCCCCAAACTCATGGGCCTCTGGGAGACAGGTGTGAGTATCAATTCACTAGGTCCAGCTTCCCCAAGAATCAGGCCAGCTACTTCCTCACCAAGGTCACCATGTCCTCATCTAATTTTGACTATCAAATTTCTAAATTCCCTCCCAGAAAGCTTCATTCCGTGCTCTCCAGCCTAAAAATCCCAAATAGTAAAAATTTCAATCCTAGGTAAAAGTGCCCTCCTCAAATTTCTCCCAACATTTTGCATTCATCTCACTCTTCCTTGTATCAATAGTTCTTTCTGTACTTGTCCTTTAGATTGACAGCACTTTGAGAATGGTGGCTCCATCTTTGTATCCCTGGCAAGAGAACAAGTCTTGGAACATAACAGGAACAAACAAATAGTCTGCTCTTGAATTATCACAGGCATCTACTATATCATGAGCTCTATGAAGACAATGAAGGCAATGCTATCAACTAGACTTTGCATCACCTCCAAGATATAGAACTATATACTATATACTAGAGGTGTTTGATAGATTCATATTGATATTGAAAGTAGCTCTCCTTTCTGTCATGCTTTTTCTGTAGTTCTTTAAAGTGGACAAAGTACTTTTATGAATAACAGTTTCAAAGGCCCAACAAGAACAGGCGAATGGAACCCCTTCTCTCCTAACCCCAATTATCCAGTTCCCAACAGGCATTGGAAATCTTCTCTCATCTAGAAAATGAACCCTCTATCCCTTCCCTTCTTTAAGGTAACACAGAAGGTTGATATATTCTAACCTTTGGACCCATTATTCTTTTCTCACTCGTCATTGATCAGGAATAATCTATCTTGCCATGGCTTCCTCAATGTCCATAAGGACTCATCACCTGCCCTCCTGACTCCTGAACTTTTGCATTACCCCTGAAGTGGAACCTTCCCTCATATGTGATATCTCCCCTAATTCTAATAGGAGATCCCTTGAAAGCAAGGACTGCTATCTCAATTTCCTATTCAAATTCCCCAAACTTGGCACAGTCAGTCACCTGGTAGGTATTTAAGAAATGCTTTTGCATTCCATTTCACTTTCAGACTGTTAACAAGCATTTTTAAAGTACCTACTAGGTGCAAGACATTGTACTAAGGGTTGGGAATTCAAAGAAAGGCAGAAGACAGCCCCTGTTCTCAAAGAACTCACAGTCTAATGGGGGGGAGGGAATGACATGCAAGTTGACTATGAATATACAAGATATAAAAAAGATAAATTAGGAGTAGTCTCAGGGGGAAAGCACTAAAATTAAGGAGGACTGGGGAAGATTTCCTCTAGGAAGTGGAACCTAAACTAAGGTTTAAAGGTAGGCAAGGAAAATGGGAACTTTAGATGAGGAGGGAGATGGGAAACAGTTCCAGACATGGGGGACAGTCGATGAAATGCCCAGAATTGGGAGGTGGGGAATAACAAAGAGGTCATTTGTCAATGGATCACCTAGGTTGTTAGCCTGGATGATTGGGAAAATGATGGTACCCTCAACAGAGAATTGAAAAAGGACCATTAGATTTGGCAACTAACAGATAATTAGTAACTTTGGAAAGAGCAGTTTCAATTGAATGAAACTGATACCTGTATAATTAGAATTTGCTCCACAGAAACTCTCTCCCAGTGTTCCATGTTCCTTCTCACATTAGGTGATAACATAGGGAGGATATAAGTTTTGTGGAGCTCTGCCCTTGCTCTCTTTTCCCCTGATCTTGGCTGGGAAAGTGGGCTCTATGCCAGGCAGGAGAATCTATACACATGGGTTTACTTTTTGTTAGGTATTTGGGTTTGAACTTCTATTTCTTTTAGTTTATTTTCTTTCTACTTCAAGTGATTATTAATAAACTTTATGGAATATAATACTTGGAGTTATTGGATATTAATTTAAATTTTACATAACAAAACTATAAAGAACTGAGAGAGGAAAGGAAGTGGAGGCATCAATTATAGGAGTTTAGCTTCTCAAGGACTTTAGCCTCAAAAGGGAGGTGTGATATAGAACAATAACAGGGATAAATGGATAAAATGAGAGTCTCTTTGAAGGGGAGACAGGGGCATGTTTGTAGGCAATTGGGAAGCCAGCACTATATAGGGAAGAGATAGAAGATAAGTAAGAGTGTGGAGAGCATCGGATGGAATGGGATCACTTGGGTATGTAGAGGGATTTGCCTTGTGAAAGATCAGGGCTGCCTTACTTTGTGAGGATGATGGAGGAGACAGAAAGGGAAGACAACTGTGTAATGTGAAATGAAGGGGAAAGGAAAAGAGCCATCACCAAATGCCTTTAATTTTTTCAGTGAAATATGGGGCAGATGGAAAGAGGGTTGTAGAGGTTTGAAGAGATTTAAATTTTGGGGAAAACTGGTGAAATAGTAAGTCAATCAGAAAGATATAAAAGTATGGCCTAGCTGCAGTGCGGGTTCAGTTGAGATGACAGGATATAAATTTTAGTGCTTGGAGCAGCACATGAGAGGAGCAAGGGAAGCAGATGGTGGGAATAATCCAAGGCTGAGGCTGAATAGAACATGGTGTAATTGGATAAGGGAACAAAGGACTCAATAAAACAATGTGGAACTGAACTGGTGGCCATGAAGTCAAGATAGTGAAGAGAGTATCTTGAACATGAAAGTGCTGCATTTGTTGTGAGCGATGGCAAGATCAACTCTCTGAGGAGCTGAGGTAGGAGAGAGAATAGGTCATGGAAAATGAGCATGTTAAGGGACTGGGAGGTTCAGACATTTAAGGAAATATTTATATGTTCAAATATATCCATCATATAAATATATAACATGTTGACATTCTAATATGAGGGCAAGAGTTAGGAAAGAGCAAAAACCTAAGCTAGCCACTGAATCCAATGAAGAAAAAAGGGGAATATGCGGGAAATAGACAATCACTACTAGGACCTAGGATCTTAACTGGCAGGTAAATAAAGATGGTTTGAATGAATCCCAAAGGAGAGGCTACTAAGGGATAGTAATAAAGAGAAAGCTAGGAAATGGTCATTGGGAGTAAGGAGTATTCCAACTCTCCCACTTCAACCAGTGAATGGGGGAGAAGAAGAGAAGGAGAAAGGAGTGAAAGTGAAATACGACCTGAAAAGAGTGATGAGGTAAAAGGGAACCTCCTTTCAATGAGAGCCTGAAAGAGAGAGAAGGCAGAGCAGGAAAAGAGGGTTAAGAGTGTTTCCTCTAGAGCAAGCATTCCAAAAGGCCCAGTGAAAGGAATGGATAGCTTTAGAGTGGGAATTGGGGAGAGAAGGGTTAGGGAAATGGAAATAAGGGAGCAGGCAGTGGGGGACAGGGAGTTCAGAATGTGGAGAGTATGTGTTGATCCAAACTTATTAAATCATTGAATAATAAATTCAGGCAGGTTATCAAAATCTCTAGTTTAGCCTCAGGGTCTATGCCTCTCAGGGTGTTAGCTCAAGTATGGGGACCAGTAGACTGGCAGATGGTGTTTCTCCTTCCCCTGGAGGCCAGGCAAAGAAGGAAGCCGGATTAAATGCCATCTCTCTGCCACTTCTGTCAGGAAGAGGCCAGCTGATGAAACCAATGTTTGATGGAATGTCTCTGCCTTCCTTGAAGCCCTCACAACATCCCTTGGAAGGAGGTGCAGGTATTATTTGTTCCCCCTTTTACAGATGAGGAAACCAGAGCTCAGAGACTTTTAAGTCATTTTCTAAAGATTAAGTGGAAGTTAGGTTTGATAGTATATGAAGTATCTGACTTCGAAGACTTCCATTTAAATCCTACCTCAAGACACACTAACTCTATAACTCTGGATAAGTCACTTAACCAACATCTGCCCCAGTTTCCCCATCTGTAAAATAGGAATAGTGATACCACCCAGCTCCCAAGATCATTTTGAGGCTCAAATGAGTTAATACATTTATGATGCTTTCTAACTTTTAAGTATTATGTAAATACTAGCTATCATCATCACAGAT
Source organism: Monodelphis domestica (assembly GCF_027887165.1). Classification (NCBI taxonomy): domain Eukaryota; kingdom Metazoa; phylum Chordata; class Mammalia; order Didelphimorphia; family Didelphidae; genus Monodelphis; species Monodelphis domestica. The sequence continues at coordinate 357,384,148 of NC_077230.1, forward strand.
CACACAGCTAATAAGTGTAAGATGTAAGAGTTGAACCCAGGTCTCCTTTCCTTTACGGAAGGGCTTTCTTAACCTCTGGGTTGGAAGAGATGTCAGAGGCCATTGATTCTAGCCAGAACTAGAATGTCCTGTAAAATATGCCCCCAAGGGGTCAGTCAATAGACATATCCATCCACTCTCCTCTGGAAGACCACCGATGAGGAGGAATTCATTTGCTCCAGACAACTCATTCCGCTCAAGATAGTGGGAAGTTTTGTGGTTTGTTTTTCCCGACTGTGGAACTGCCATCTGCCTTCGTGCCCTTGAAGTAGGGACTGTTTGCTTTTTGCCTCTGTTCTCCACCTCTCCCCCATCCTCAGCCCCTGAGCCTAGCATAATGCTAATCCCTCTTCCATTCGACAATTCGTAAATACTTGAAGAAAGGAGGGAGCACCTGATCCGAGCTAGGGCCAGTGCTGAGCGCTTTGTAAAGAACTCATTTGGTCCTTTGCAGACAGCTATCTTTAGCCATCCTCAGTGTTCTGCAGAGGGAGCAAAGGAACCTCGCACAGGCTGGAGGCATGCTCCCCAGCCGCAAAGAAATCCGGACAGTGGCCTTTTCCTGCCCGACCGATCGAGGGGCGGGGTCAGCAAAACAAGTTATCAAGACCCAGGTAAAAAGCAGGGAGGGGCCGGCCAGCACCACTTCAAACTGCAGTTACCTTGCCAACACTGGCGCGAGCCTGGCACACGTTCTCTCTTCCCGGTTACCATGGACACAACACCCCCTTCTCCAGCCCCATTCGGTTTCCCGCCCCCGCCACCGTGACTCTCGGGGCCTGAGGCTCTGGTTTCCATGGCAACCCAGGAGCCCAAGTCTGGGGCTTTATTCACTTACCGGGTCACCCCAGGACACAGTGCGGCTCCATCCCCCAATTCTTTCCACGTACCTAACGCGTCTGACCCTCCCGGACACTTTTGGGCCTGGGCAGTTTCTTGTTTCTTCACTGAAACAAGAGACTGGGTCCACCCATCCTTTCCCAGAGAGCCGAATCCACTATAGGTTCTCCAGGACCTCCAGGACCTCCCTCTCCGGAGACAAGGAGATGGACACGGTCGCCCTCCCCGTTGGTGACATATAGCATCATGGGGTAAACTGAGGCTGGGCTTGAGAAGAGGATCTCTCATATAACAGGGGAGAGGGAGCTCAAAAGCTGGGTGGAGAGAGTTCCTAAACTGACCCAGGAATCTTGCTTCTCAGAGAACCCCAAAGTTAGACTTAAAGCCAAGAAGTACTTCCCTTCCCCCAGGGCTCCAGACCCAGAACCCATGAGTCCTATCTCCAAGACCCGGTGCCTGGCAACAGCTCTATGACCTCAGGTCCAGGGCCTAGAGCAGGAGCTTGCAGGCCCAACTTCCCTGCCCTCTCGGGGCTGCCCTCACTGACCATGGCAGCCAGCACCCCCCAGCCTCTGTCACTCTTTGAGGCTGACTCCACCTGGGCCCTCATCAAAGACAAGGTGGGAGAACTGAGCAAGCGAATGGGGCTGGATCTTAAAGAGCCTTGGGAGGGACAGGTTGTCGGATGATGTCCACCAACTTTGACCCTTGCCCAACTGCCCCACAGGTCATCGAGGAGCGCTTTGGACCCAATGTGGTAGCTGTTCCCTTCCTGGCAGATGCAGCATGCTATGACCTCCTCGGAGTGCTGGTGAAGCAAAAGTCAAAGCCACCTCCGTGGCTCATCCGTGCCCGCCTAGGCCTAACCTTTCCCCTTGGGCTTGGTCTCCCACGCCGGGGTCAGAGGGCTCTGCTCCCCGTGGGACCACTGCCAGGGCTGCTGGAGCGGACGAGTCCTGAAGGTGCCTTTGCCCACTGCACGAGGGAGTACTCACCCAAGGGCAGGGCTGAGGTAGGCTATGAGGAAACAAGACTGGTAGATGGGCAGCCCTGCCGCATTAGCCTGCAGCTTGGGGGCTTGCGCAAACGTGTGGCCTTTCTGCTGCTCCCACCCGGCCAAGTGGGTCTCCAGCCAGCCCTGCCCTGGCTCCGAGGCACCCACAGCATTTATGTCATCTACCAAGTCTTCTCCTGCTCCTGGCTGCAGCTGGCACTCGCACCCACAGCCTGTGAACCCCGCCAGCTGCGCCTTCAGCACCCCTTGCCAGTAGCATTTTCTTGCCTCAAGTTTGCACTGCAGCCCAAGGGCATGCTGGGCCCACAGAGGCCACTGACTGGGGACAAACTGCCTCGGGAAGCCAGCTGGGCCCGGCCGGGTCCCGAGTCCACAGTGAACTCAGTGCTGACCCCACCCCTGGTCTCAACCCTTTCCAATACCCTACTTGATAGCGACAGCCCACCCTCCCAACAGCCACCCACACCGCCCAGCCAGGGGGCCCCAGAAGGACGGACGAGCAGGTTCTCCTATAAGGGTCGAAACCCCTTCCGAAGGAGACCAAACATGCTGTCAGGTACCGGGAAAAGAAAAGGTACCCAAGGAGTCAGTCAGGAGACCTTAGGGGACTGCTGGGGCACGGGGACTGGGCTGGGGCATGGGGCCTGGGCAGCAGGGTTAGCCAGGACACAGCTGGGCAGGAGAGACTGGGACTGAGTTAAAGGCTCTCAAGCCCTTGGAGACAGAATGAAGCTGGAGGGGTCAGGGTGTGAATGGAGCCCTGGCCTTGGAGAATGGAGTCTGTGGAGGCCTGAAGGACAGGGCTGATGTGTGAGGCCTAGGATGGGAGGGAGAGAGCTTTGGGGGGGAACAATGATAGCAGGGGGAGGGGCAGAGGAGCTTTAAGTACAGAATCTAAACCAATGGACAGGACCATAATGTGGGGTTTGAAGGCAGGAGGGCCGGGAAAGGAACAAGGGAATAATCGTGATTAAGCAACTACTCCATGCCAGGCACTGTGCTAAGCACTTTACAAGCATCCTCTCATTTGAACAGGGAGATAGGTTGGGGAAAAGGACCCAGCAGATGGGTTCTGAGGGATCACAGATCAGGTGAGCTATGACAGTATTTCCCCCCCACCCCCAACAGAGATCTGGCTCTTCAGCCCCCGAAACCCCTCATCAGGGACCCAGGGCGGGGGCCCAGGGGACCCGGACCGGCACTCCATGTCCCTGCCTCTGCTGCAGGGCCTGTCAGCGGAATTCGACAGTGATGACTAAGGGGGAGGGGGAGGCAGGAGGAAAGGGGCTCAGCCCCAAGGCTTGGTGCAAGGAGACTAGTCCCCAATAAACACCAGCTGCTACTCCCCCAAACCACCCCAGACCAACACTGCTTTTTCCTTCTGGGAGGTGAATGGGTAGGCCAAAGCCCCAGGAAGCCCAAGGTCTAACTCCCATTGTTCCTTAAAGGCCTGAATCTCAGGCAAGGGGCCCAGGGAAGAAATGAGGCCATTATAAGGCTGCCCAATCCCAAGCAAGCCCTCAAGTCTATACAACCCCGCCCACCCACTGATGAGCCTTAAGAAGCACAAAGGAAGCATTTGGGCTGCTTAGACATTTCCCTTTTATACATATTGCAACAAGTTCTCCATAAAACATTCATCTCGAATAAATTAAAAAGTTATCTTTCTGCCTCCTTGGCATCTAAAAACAGAGCCCACTTTATATATCCAGCCCCCTTCCCTGGGCTCCTGATTGTCCAGTGGGCAAGGGGGATGAAGAAGGAAGGACTAGGGGTCAGGGCTGGGCCTGGCAGGGGTCCTGGGCCCTTCTTCAAAGGCCTCCAGCAGAAAGGGTGAGGTGACTGCATGGGCCTGGGAAATGGCCGCCAGCTCCTTGAGGAACTCAGGGAAGACCACTGCACAATAGACAGCATTCTTGATGCGCAAAGCCTCCCCCTGACGCTCAGCAGGGCTACTCCGGAGAGGCAATGGGGAGGTTCCCAGAGCTGAATGGGGCCCCAAACCCACACCAAGGCCCAAGGCTGGGCCAGGACCTTCACGGCCCAGTTGTGGAACTACTTGGGCTGTCTGACGTGATCGAGTTGGACTGTGTGCATGACGAAGGAGCAGCTCTCCCAAGGATGGCTTCCGGGCCTTCACTAAAAAGCAGGAAAAATAGAAAGGGGATCATGGAGGGGCTGAGGCTGAGCTGGAGGTCACAGGCCACACATACATTCAGGGAAAGCCAGATTTATGACACATCCAAAAACTGGTTTTCATCCCTTCTATAAGAATAGACCCAGGATTGGAGGAAAAAAGGAATATGGGGGAAATGGCCAAGATAAAAGGGCTTTCCTAGAACTAAGCCCATTCCCCACTTTTCTCTATTATAACTCTAGTAGACTAACCTCCAACAATCCTTATCCCAATCTTTCACAAGTACAATTGCCCTCAAAGCCAAGGGATAAGAGTAGTTAGACAAAGAGCTCTTTGCCCTCCATTAATCCTCCAGTCTGTTCCACTATAAGCACTTAAATTTTCTGCAAGTCACTATCCTGATATCCTAAACATATTCACCTCAACTTTAAGTCCTATCTGCCAAATCAATACCCATTCCTGGCCCTAAATCAAACCTGTAATCTACTTTCTCTAATCAATACATAGACTAGTGATAATGTTTCTCCTCATCCTTAAACACCTTTTTAAAATCCTTACCTTCTATCTTAGAATCCTAGCATACTCTCAAATTATCTATCCTAAGAGTGATGAGCTAAGTAATTCGGATTAAGTGGCTTGCCCAGGGGCACATAGCTAGGAAGTGTCTGAGGATAAATTTGAACTCAGGTTCTCCTGACTCCAGGCCTGGCTTTCTACCCACTGTGCTACCTAGCTGCCCTTAAATATTTCTTTCTTGCCCCAATGCTTTCATCCTATCTGCAAAGACACCCTCCATGATCTTCCTATTGCCTCCTCCAGGATGCTGCTCCCTCAAAAACTATCATATACCACATAAAGTTTCACAAACATCTTTAAAACTTGGGGCCAGGGAGTTGGCTATTAAGTCCTGTCACTTCTCTATATCTCCTCCTAGCATGGTACAGTATAAAGACTACTTGATAGAGGTCCTAGGTTCAAATCCTGACTGGCACAACCTATGTATCCCTAGTCAAATCACTTAACCTCTCTGGTCTCATTTCCTCATCTTTAAAAAAAGGGGGGGAGGGAGATTGGATTAGATGACCTCTATAGGTTCTTCTAACTCTGCATCCTTGCTCTTATGCTTCTCTCTCATTTCTGAAACTCTAGTAGAAATTCTCATATTGTACCTAAACTATGCCTATAGCTTCTTCATCTGCCTCCTTCCCATCTCTTCCCCTCTAATCTAGCCTACACTCATGGCCACCAGAATAGTCTTTCCCAAGCACCGCTTGAACATGTCTATCACCAGTCTGCTTCTCAAAAATCTTTAATGGCTCTTCATAAACTATAGTCCCAACCAACCCTCCCCCCCCCCCCAGTTATTTCTAGCTACCTACTACTCCTTTACAGGAATTCTCTATGTCCCCGCTTCATTCCCACTTTCCCAAAATCTCCATTTCCATCTACTTTGTCTCCTGTCTCCAGAAAGCACCCCAGGTTTTCTGACTCCAGACCTCTGACAAAGTTGTTTCCTCTACTGAGAATACCCTGCCTTTACGTATCTCCAAATCCTACCCCATCTAGCTCTAATCTCATCTCTGTCCTCCAGATCCAGAAGAGACCTCTCCCTCCTCTAAAATCAAATATACTTATCACGAAATGATCAGATACTTCATGGTATTTTTATCTGTGTGAATATTAGCTCCATGAGAGCAGTGACTATTTTCTAAATCTATATATCCTGAAAGCTTCACATTCAACAGGACTTAACATTGAAATGACTGATATGACCATGGCCTCACTTAACCTCGGGTGCTTCAATATCCTCATCTTTAAAATGGGGATATTAATAACTATCTCTCAGGGTTGTTGTATGGATCATATGAGGTAAGTGTAAAGCACTTAGCACAATTTCTGGCACATAGTAGGTGCTATATAAATGTTAGCTATCATTATCATTACTATTATTATTAAAAGGTTGTCTTCAACATAAGGACTAGAGGTACTCACCAAAGGAGGTGGAAGTCCTAGGAATATGAAGAACTAGCCCAGTGGGTCTCTAGAATTAGAGATTCTAGGGCTTCATTGAGAGACTTGGTGGAATTAGAGGAACAGGGTATCAACGAAGGGCTCAGAGAAATTAAGAATTCAAAGGGCAGAGGGCCGATGTATGGTCCTCTTTATACTTTAGGAGGTATGGACTAGGTTTTTGAGGGCATTATCAAAGTAAGAGGGATTAGGGAGTTAGGGTAGATGCTTCACCCAGTATGTCAGAGAAAACAGTTTGGACCAAGACAAGTGAAAAGACTAAGGGTAGAAGGTCTGAAATCTCCCAGAAGAGATCAGAGAGATTGAGTCAGAGGTCTTACAAAGGAATATAGAAGGATTGAGGAGAAAGGACCTCACCAAGGGTATCTGGGCGTCGTGGGGTAGATCCAGCCCCAGGACCCTCAGCCCAGTCCAGCTTGCCTCGGGCAATGAGGTACTTCTTGGCTTTGGAGAGTAATGCTGGGAAGTCCTCCTGGGAGGCTGCAAAGCTCTCAATCTTATTCTTCACCGAGCCCAGCACCTGTGGAACAGAACTTAATAATTTTTGCATATGCCTGGATGCTCCTAGATCCCAAAGGCCAGGCTCATTGCATTCCTCTATTCCTTCTCCATACCCTACAACTGAGACCAGGTCTTTACTCTTATCCTTATTTTTCTTCTGTTGACATGATCCATACAAATATTCATCCATTGTACATAAACAGCCCTCTCCTAAAATCATTCCATTCCATCACTCAAGATTTCACTCATACACATAGCTAAGGAAATGAAATAATCAGCAAAGTTAAGTACCCAATAGCACACAGCCAGTTAAATGACAGTCAAGACTTGACTCAAGTCATTATACCTCACTACCTCCATTCCCAAAGAGAATAATTCTCATTTCTTACCTGAAGTAGAGACTTGACACTGGGCTGGAAGACCATGTTGGTGTTGAGCAGGAAAGAACGAAGCAAAGGCTGAGGATAACAGGCCAACTGAGCCACAAGTCCCGTCAGTAAGAAGTTGACATAAAGCGAGTTCTGCAGCATATTCTCCAGTTTGGCAAAGAGCACGGCCATGAAGGGGCCTGGGAACATGGTACACAAGACTTACACATACCTCTCAAAATGAGATGGCTCATATTTCTAACATATGAGACAGAATACACAGAAGCCTCACAGAACTCAGAATTTACATATCTCTCCTTTCCCTTAATAATATGCTCATTTCTATAAAAGTTTACTAAAAGAACTGTGTATTCCTAAGGGGAATAACTGTTTACTATTACTGGAATATTAAAAGTTCTTTTTAAGGATATCTTAAGAGATGTAAAGTAGAATAGGAAGTAAACTTGTTCTATTACGCTCCTCAGAATAAAATGAGGAGCAATAGGTAGAAGTAGAGAGGCAGATTTCCACTCAGTATAAGGAAAAACTCCCTAATAACTAAAGCTGTCCAGAAGTAAAATGGGTAGTTTACAGAGAAGTTTGGAAACAAACACATAGACATATGCCACAAACCCCTTTGGCTAGATACTACTCTTTAAGCTTACTCATTAGGACCCTACTCAAAACTAGAAGTCATTCCAGAATAGTGGAAAAAGCACTCTATTTGTAGTCTAGGAATCTGGGCGAGAATCTTGTTAAGAATTTGGGTGATCTGGGTTCAGGAACTTAAATTCTTTCTTAGCCTCAAATTGTATCTTCTATAAAATGAGGTAGCTGGACTAGGCTATGAGCTCCTTGAGAAATAGGAATGCTTTAGTCATTTTATTTGTATTCTCAAAGCCTAGCAATATCTGGCAAACAGTAAGCACTTAGTATTTGCCAACAAAGCAATTTATCTGTAAGGTCTCTACAAACTCTAAATTTTATTATCCCTTCCAATGGATTCTGTGATAGGAAGGATCATAGAATTAGGGTTGGAAATGATCTTACAGGTCATCTAGTCCAATACCCTTTTATAGATGAGGAAATTGTGTCAAGAGATGCCAACGATTTAACTAAGATCATACAATAAGTGACAGAACTGGACACATACCCAGGTCTTTTGACACCCAATTCAAGTCTTTTTTCCACTGCATCACATATGAAAGCAAAGACATTAGCCACAAGGAACTGCAACAGGCTCTATAACTAGGATTAAGGACATCTTGGGGTAAGAGTCCAGAGTTCTTTAACTCAGCAATTCTGAGCTCTGTGAGTTTTTGCTGCATTTTAGTCTTTCCTGAAGTACTAGTGAAATAATTTTGAAAAACCATGCCTCTGATCCTGGGGGGGAAGCAGATTTCTAGGCCAAGACCAAGCAAATCCAAAGGAACTGAAAAATTCTGGCAGTCCAAGCATCCAAGTGGCAAAAAGAAATAGAGGGAAAGAGGCCTCCACCCAAACATCTATGGGGATCTGGCCAGCAAAGGTTGAGTGAAACAGTAAAGAGGAAAAGAAACTCAGGTGGGATAGATTTTGGCTAGCCAGTCCTGACTTAGCACCCAAATTTTCACAGGGAGAAACCTTATTTAGCTTCAGGTATGTCAATCAGCTTTCTGAATGGAGAACAGTCAGAAGTCACAGGAAGGGCCCAGTTAAGTCCTCAATTCAGCTCAAGGTGTTAATCACAACATAAAATAGAAAACAGGGTCAGCGAACAATGGAAAGTTGAAGGTAGTCAAAAGGCCAAATAAAGAAAGCTCTTGATTTCAGAACAGAAAAAAAGAAAGGAAATTAAAGCAATTACTTCCTTTAGCAAATGAAGTAATATTATATTAGAATTCAAAAAACCCAAATTCAAGTTCTGGCTCTGCCACTTTCTAGCTCTGTGGTCTTGGGGACTAGGCCTCACTAGGCATCAAGTAAGTTTCCTTATTTATAAAAAGGAGGTAGGAAAGAGAAGCCACAGAATAAGAGTTAGAAAAGACCTGAGAGGTCATGCCTCTATCTTGGATCACCTCTAAGCACCCTTTCAATCCAAGCATTATGTGAGTCTATGCTACAGACCACCAAATGGATAACAAGAAGGCTAAGGTGATGAGAACAGGATGCTATCCAACCAAGAAACTGGACCAAGCTGCCAACACAACTTGTTATACTAGATAAGGAACCAGCAGTGAGGTTGGACTACTATGTGTGATTATATCAGACCTATCCAGACAGAAGAAACAGGATATGCTAAAAAAAAAATAATACCTAGATTCTCAAACCAAAGGGACAGCAGAAGAGAACATTTCCTGAAGCCAAGAATCAGAAAAATTTGAGAGACAATTTCAAAGTAAGATCAGGGTAGACTAAAGCCAAGAGAAGAAAGTACAAGGTCAAGGTCACAGGTAGAAAAGTATTTTTGTTCTTCCTCCTGAGGACTACCAAGAAGGCATAGTGGAAGCTGCAGAATAAATAAGTAGTCCTGATGCCAAAGGACAAGGAATAGTTAAGAAGGTGGTTTGAGCCACTTCTGTCTAGAACTAAGAATCCAAGACCAACCATAATTCAAATAATAAGGAAAGAGAGAATCCAGTGGAAACCAGAATTGTAGCTAAAGCAGAACAGAGAAGGAAGTGAAAAACCTAAAAAGGATCACAGGCTTTAAACCCAGAATTAACAATAGGTATGATTCACTCTAGCAGACAAAAGCAATCCTTAGCTGAGGTAGTCTTTTTCATGATATATCTTTTGGGGTTCTTCCCCCCGACCCCCCCCTTCTTCAGTCCACTAGCAGGAAACATTTAGAAAAAGCTCAGACTTGGGGTGGGGGAGGGAGTGATTAGTCTGTTGATGGCTATGGAATGCTATAGTGGCTGGGGTGCCCCCTGGTGGAGCTTCCTGATGGTGGCAGCTAAACAGAAGGGCAGGCTGGCAGACTTTTTGCTTTGACCCCAGAGAAAAAAGTTAAAACCTGAAGTTGAAGGACCCAAAGACTGTTTTGGCAGCAGGGATATGGAATTCTAGCTTTACTCTAACATACGTCATATACATGCCTACCACATGTATACTGGGGTACACACACAAGACATGGAACATAAGATTCCTATAGATGCCAGGACATAAAGATGCCTTACATAAAGGAAACAGCATCCACATGACTTCTAAATAGGCCAAGATCACAATGCAGTGAAAGATCATCAGTAAACCTGAAATAACACAGAATACTGTAGATTCACCAGGACTTAGAGAGAGAAATTCTGGGAGGAGGCCAGATACAGACAGGTCTAGATCAATTAAGTCCAGAACATACCATTTGCAATAGGGAAACTCATGAATGGAGAGTGGCCCTGAGAACACACAAGACCTAATGTGACATGAATGCAAAATGTAGGCCAAGAAGACATACTTAGCACAGCATAAGAAAGCATAAGAAATTAGTGAGAACAAACATACCTGAACTGACAAACATGGAAAGAACATGAGCCAAGGTGAACAAAGAAGAGACATGAGACAAGAAACACATGATAAAATGAACCAGAATGAATAGAGCTCTGAACTATAAGTCAGGAAGATCTTGTTTTGAATCCCACCTTCAGCACTTGTTACCTGGGTGAGCCCAAGCAGCAAATTCCTTAACTTCTCAGTTTCAGTTCCATCATCAATAAAGTAGGGCTAAGAATAGCAACTATTTTCTAGGGTTATTATGAAGAACAAACAAAACAATGTATGTAAGGTACTTGGTACACTTTAAATTGCTAGATAAATGTGAGGTCTTAGATTACTAAGGTCTGAATACAGATGAGATATGGACCAGAAATTTCATCCAACCCAGTACAAATATAAGCCAAAATGCAAAGGCCAAGGAACTCCTCGATTCAGGATAAGCATGGGAGAAACAGGCAATAACAGTAAAAGCACACATGAGAGATGGCCCAAAGGGACGAAACACAGTAAATATGGGGAAAAACATCAGGATGAAGGAACTCACCTGTGAAGGGTTGGCTGGGCAGCTGGCTGGGAATCCGAAGGGGGCTGCTGAGGAGGGGGCCAAGGGGCTCAGGTGGGCAGCTAAAGCTCTCGTAGACTGCCTCCTCCTCTTCAGGAGGCAATGGGGATTCATGACAGGAATCTGGCCCAGCTCCCCCATTACTCAATGCCACCTCCAGCTCCCTTAGCTCCCTCCCAAAGCCCTCCAGCCCAACCAACCCTCCAATCCCCCCTTTTTGTTCCCCAACTCCCCCTCGAGGCCCTCGACGCACTTTCTTGGCCCCCTCAGGCCAAGGCCCTAGTGCTCCATTGACCTGGAGGGAGGTCAACAGGCCAGAGCCCTCTTCTTCCCCCAAAGACAATATCCGTGCCTCTGCATGGCCCCCACCCCCCAGCTCTTCTTCCTCCCCTTCTGCCCCATCCTCCCCATCCTCTTCCTCTGGCTGCAAGCTCCGCTTCTTAGTCCGAGGGCCAGTGGGGACAGAGCTGGGGTCCACAGGGCTAGGGTCAGCAGGGGGCTGCTCCCCATCATAGGGGGCAGACCATGAGCGGCAGGCATGAACACAATGGTCCACACAGCGCCGAGCCTCTCGAAGGTATTCTAGGTAGTTGTCTTCCAGCTCTCCTGGCTCCTCCACTGGCCCAGGCCGGTGGCCAGGGCTAGAGGCTGGTGATGGGACCAGGCTGGGAGAACGAGGAGCTGGGCTAGAGGGCTCAGTGCCACCCAGGCTCTGCTGCCGAAGGAAAAGAGCAAGGCGAGATGGTGTGGAGGGCCGGGGTACTGTCACCACTGAAGAGGAATCTAAATTGGGGCTGCCAGGGCCTGTGGACACAAATAGAGGAAATAAGGAAAATGAGAAATCAGAGAAACCATTGCAGAATGGGGGAAAAGATCATAAGAGAGGTCAGGATAAAGCAGGGAAGAAAGAGTCAGAATGAGGGAATATGGGAGACAAAAAGACAGATGAGGATCACAGAACCCATGAGGATAAGTAAATATTCTTCCAACTCCTTTCAGCTTTCAAATCACATCCTAGCTCAGTCCCTCCATTCCCTGGGTACCAAAATGAAAGAGGATGGAGAAGCTGATGGAATGGGATTAGGAGCTGGGATAGGAGGGGGGACTCTATGTAGAGATAGCCAAAATCCTTTCCACCCTAGACTTTCTATGTGGGGGATTAGAGATACTCCTAGAAAACCAGTCCATATTTGCCAGTGGCAATCCCCACCTCGAGCCCAGGAAGCCTGCTCCAGGTGAGGTGGACTAGGAGCACGATGCCGGCAGCATCGAGGGATCAAGGACAGGAACTTGTCAGCTGCCCGCCCATACAGGTCCAGGTCACGTACAGCTCGCTTCTGGCTCAACATGACATGGTTACAGGGGACCAGATACCTGAGGGGAAGTGGGAAACAGTAGCAAGGGATCATATACTTGAGGGACAAGCAATCTTGAGACACAGAAAATGAGGATCAGGGAGTTTGAAGGGTTAGGGCCCAGGGAATCAGAAATATAGGGATCAGGGAAGGCAGAGAGGGAGCTATGGATGGGGTGGAGGAGGCAGGGGGGAGGCGCAGCAGCAGTTGATGTCAAGAAGAGAGCCATGTTGGAGTCCTCCCTCAAAACCCTCTCACACCTAGCTAGGGAAAATGCATAGCTGAGCCCATCAGGTCTCCCAAACAGTGCCCTCCCTTCACCAAGCCCACTAGGGAGTACACTGTGCTCCCACTCACAGTACCTAAGCACCAGCTGCAGCACCACATCCTCACAGTTGAGGTTCAGAAGGGTCCTGAAGAGGCTCAGAGAGACCATGCAGAGCTGAGGGAGAAGGAAGGGATCACTTACCTAAGGGACCCTCTCCCCCCAACCATTCCCCAGCTTAGGACAACAGTAGAGAGCAAGGAGGAAAAGGTCATGAAGCATACAGTTCCTCTTCCCTGCTGCCCTCTACTCCCTTTCAGCAGAGAACACATTGACATGGGAAAGGCACAATCACCTACAATTCTCCCTCCCATGAGCTAAAAATAACAATTCGCATTTCTTAGGATTTACAAAAGCTTTGTCCCCCAAGAGTCTCCTGACACTAGAAAGTATTAGCTTCCTTATTTTATGGATGAAGTTAACTAGCCAAGGTCACACAGCTTATAAATAAATGCTGGAGCCAAGATTTGAATCCAGGTAATCTAACCATAAGTCTAGTAATCTTTCAAAGAATAATTTGCCCCACATTCAGTAGGGAACAAAGAAACAGACACACAGAGACAACAGATCTGGGATGCAAAAGGGAGTAAGGACCACATTTCAATGGTGAAAGATCTATTCTTTCCTCACAAGGGGTAGTCTGCATATTGGTTTGAAGTGTTGTTTTGGTCATGATATAACAAATGGGATGTTTGCAAAAATGTTCCATTTCACTCGTGTCCTCTCTAGTCCCTCTACCTCAATACAGGTCTTCATTATCATTCATCTGGATTACTTGAACAGCAAATTAACAGGTCTTCCTACACCAATACATCTTTCACAAACTGCCAGAGTAATTTTTCTACTCACATCTTTCCTCAAAAATCATTAGTGGCTCCCTGCTACCTTCTGAGCAAAGTAAAAATGACTATCTTGCCAGCACCCAAGGCTCTTTGTATACTCTAGCACCCTTCTGACCTTTTCTCATCTAGTCCCCTCCAGTCACTGGAATCTCAAGTATAAAATAGACCACTCTCTAACCTCCTCTGAGTGCCTTCATTCAACTGTTCCCTATCCCTGGAATCTCCTCCCTTCCCTCTTATTCTGGTGAATTCCAACAGTTCTTTAAAACCCAATCCAAACTTCCTCCACAAAGCCTTCCTTTATCCTCCATTTGTAATGACCTTCCTCAAACACCCCTCCCCCAAAGCACTTCCTCAGTAACATTGCATAGTCTAATTATCTGTTAGGAGGGAAGCACTAAAATGCAGCAAAAATCATGGAACTTCAGGGTTAGTTGTGGGACCTATGTTCAAATCTAGGCTTTGCCATTTATTACTTAAGTGACCCTGAGCAAATCATTAACCTCTTAATTTCCTTTATTTCCTCACCTATGAGAAGGCTGGGCTGGATGCCATCTAAGGTTCTTTCCAGCTATAGATCTTGATCCTTATTTAAATTGTGAAGAACCTGGCCACCAAACACAGTTGGCACATAGTTTGTCTGTAGAGTGTTAGATAGAATCCCTCAGTATCTGCAAAGATTATTCTAAAACAATGAAACTAAGTGTATCAAACTCCTCAAAGACAATGTAACAAGTATCTGTGGGTGAAGAGATTAGGTCACCAGGAAGGTTTGCCCTAGGAAGTGGGAGGAGCTTCAGACAAGGAGAGATTCTGAGTCATCTGGCTTGCTCTCCTGAAGGGTTGCTAAACCTTTTGTGCCATAGGTCCCTCTGGCAATCTGGTAAACCAAAAGGATCCTTCCTCACAGTAACGTATATGCATTTTAGTTCACAATAGAAGGAAATGCTTAATTTCCATTTGAGGTAGCACTTATCCATGGACCCCTTTGGGGGGGAAGGGGAGACCATAGGTTAAGAATTCCCCTTTCTAGAGATATCAGAGAAAGTGCAAAGGGGAGAAGAAAAGTAGGCAAGGAAGAAGAGCAAAACCTAGGAAGCTCTTAGATTCTGAGTAGGAGGAGGGAAGAGAGGACAAGAATATAGACTGTACCAGGTAGGATAATTGTATGTACAGATGTCCTTATGAAGCACTGACTCAGGGATAGAGGAAGACATAGTTCCTTCACAGATGAGCATAAGGTTCAGGACTGCCTGCTATTTTCTTTACTCCTAAAGAACCATTCCCCTCCTCATTCAATAAGATCTGTGGAGGCAAAAGAGCCTTTGTAGCTGTAGCAACCAATTTCTCTATGGCTTCCAGGGTTCCTAGATTTTCTCTTCCTAGGTATAGATACAGAATCTCATAGTTCAATGAGACCACCAAGGCACCTGTACAGGAATCCCCTCTACAAGAGACCCAATAAGTTGTCATCCAGCCTTCATTTAAGACCTCTTGAAGCAGGTCATTCCACTTGAGGAAAATTTTATTTGTTTGGTATAAGGCAAAACTTTCCAAATGAAACCTCCCTCAAAATGAAACAACTTCCCCTCATTGTTCTTACAAAGAGAAGTCTGCTCTTCCTTCCACATGATAGCCCATCACATAAAAGAAAGGTGCCATGTCATCCCTAAATCTTTGCTTTTCCAGGCAATTCCCAATTCCTTCCACCAACCCTCATATGTTAGGAAACTAAGGTCCTTCACCAACCCTGTTGTCTTCCTCTAGCCAGTGATGGCGAACCTTTCAGAGACAAAGTGCCTGGCCCTGCCCTCACCTCCAGAGACCACATGCCATGCCCTTCTTCCCCACCAAGTGCCAGGCATGCCCTGACCGCCCCCCCCAAACCTCACACAGGGGAGGAAGAAAGCACTCCCATTGGGCTGCTGGGCAGAGGGATGGGTGAAGTGAGGAATATCCTTAGTGAGTATAGAGGGGGTGGGGAGTGGCCCAAGTGTTCTACTCCGCTCTAGCTTTGTCACTTATGAGCCTCCTACCTTAACCCTCTGTGTGCTCCCATTGAGTTGCTGGGAGGAACGGGAAATGAAAAAAATGTTGTCAGGCATGGTGGGGGGGGAAGGGAGCAGCTCTGCCTGAGCCCCTTTGCCTTTCTATTAACTGCCATCCCTTCCTTTGCCCCCCACCCCCATGGGGCACAGCTGTTACCCATGGAGAATGCTCTATGTGCTATCTTTGGCACCTGTGCCATAGGTTCACCATCGCTGCTCTAGACACTCTCCAGTTTCAATTCCTTTCTTAAAATGTGGTGTTTGGAACTAAACTTGATTTGTTGTTGTTCTTCTTAGCTCAACAGCAGATGTTAGAGATTTTCCAAAGTGTGAAGTAGCAGAAAGAATATTAGCTTAGGAAGCAGAAGGCCTGGGTTCAAATTTCAGCTTCAGGGGTACTACTTCTATGACCCAAGGCAAGCCACTTGATTAGCCTCGGTCCAGGTTTCCTTATTTGTAAAAATGAGATAGCTGGATTAGAAGAACTCTATAAATCCTTCTAGCTCTAAGGAAAAGAAATTAAAGCAGAAAAAACTGTGAACACATTTCATCAAGTAATAGATCTTAGAGAGAGAATTCTAAGATGCTCATGGAGTGACCAGCTTTCTAGGCCAATAACTTTCATGCTAGAATCATCCTAGCAAAGTTTAGAAAGGCTAATCACCAAATTGACGAAAGTATGAAATTTTTGGCCACAGACATTAATAAAAGCTTATCTATTATGGTGAAGAAGGACTGTGATCTGTATTTATGGAAGGAGTATCCAACACTAACAAAATCATAGATGAAACATTGATAATTCTTTTTTAAAAACCATTATGTCTGCTCCAAGGAAGGAAGTAAAGTGGTATTAAGCCTGCTCTTGAGAAACTTCCTCCACAGGACGTTTGTTGCATGCTTGTCCCCAACATCTAAACTCTTAATTCAGGTGACCTAAGAAGAGGAAGGCCTTGTGTCCATAGCCAAGCAAAGTGAGTATAACAGTATCTTGCAACCCGACAGGTTAAAGAGAATCTTTTAGCAATAAGAAAAGCAGAATTCAACTGTATCCCTATCAGTTATGGAATATGGTTCCTTAGAGAAAAGAAAATATTAATCCCAGGGTCTAGCTGAGTGTTAACCCCCTCCTTCCTAGTGTCACTGCTTTGCAATCCTATCTCCCCTGCTAAATTTATGACACCTGTTAAGGGCAGGACTAGTAATTTAACTAACTTTGTAACCAGAACAAAAGCCTATTAACACAGAGATGTTTGTTATGGCCATGGAAAACTAAAGGGGTGGACCAATAGCTATCCCCTGGACAATAAGGCCACCTAAATGGAACCTAAATGAGTTAACTATCAGCTTATGACAAAAGGAAAGAAAACCTGAATTCATCTAAGTCATTGCCATTAGAAGTGGCTATTAAGCATGTATATGACAAATGAGGGCAAAAGAACCAGTAGCTACTCTGGAGATTATAGGGTCTTATCAGGATAAGAAAAAAAGTATAGAGAATAGCTATCTCCTGAGGACAGTAACCAGCAGAGGCATTTGGAAAATCAATGCAGGCTTAAAGCCAAAGTGAAAATCTAAGGCCCAAAAAGGACAGGAACTTAGTTAACAGATGAGATGATGCAGGGTGGGTCAAAGGATAGTAGTAAGGAATGGAAGCAGACAAAAATCAAGAAGCACCCTGACCTATGGGCAGTAGCCATGACCAAGGACAGGGGTTGTACCCGTGAGTTACTGCTGATTCGTGAGACGAGGGTGTCAAGGATGGTGTGAGCATCATGCCGGTGGAGCAGCAGGAAGCGCAGGAAGGTTCGGAGTAGGGCAGGTTCGGAGACGCTGCGAAGGAATAGCTCCAGGTACGCTGTGCTGGCAATCATCTCCTCCACAGAACTCTGGGTTTGGGGTGGGGGGAGGGGAGGGGATGGGAATCAAGACCCCCCCCCCCTACACACACATATCCCAAGGTGAGGACTATTCCCCAGAGTGAGTACTAGGGGAAGATGGGAGGAGAGTGTGTGTACTGGGGGAGGGAGGAGAGAAGGGAGGTGGGAAGAAGATAGTCTTTCACCACCACCATCCCCAGGACCAGGGGAGTCTGGATAAGACTTAAAGACATACCCAACCCCACTCCCAAGCAGTCCCCACCTCCTGTCCTGCTCCACACCTTGTGCAAGGCAGGGCCCATGACAGGCACCAGGAACCCATTGTGAATGTAATCGACCAGCTGCTTCTGAACCAGTGGGTGAGCCACCTGTAGGGAATTGATGGTGAGGGAGGAAGCATCCTGGTCCCCAGCCCCCAGATGAGTAAAAGGGATTATAAGAGATATCCCCCACCCTCCAAACACACTCTCACTCTCTCACATTCACTCTCCCCCCCCTTCTTTCTCCCTCTCCACATTTACACACATAGTTCTCTGATAAATCCTCTTCCACTTGGATAACTGAGATATAAAACTTCAGGCAAGTTTCCCACTGTCCCTTATCCCCCTGTTGCTCTTAATTTTCCTTACCTGGATGACAGCATTGCAGAACTCCAGGGAGCTCATAAAGAGTGCAAGAGCTGGCACACCCAGCCAGTCTTCCCGCCTCAGGCAGTGCCAGTCATCCCCCCGAACCTCTATCTTTCGGGGTAAAGATGAGTACAGAGCGCTCAGTCCTGTGGCCAACACCTGGGGCCATAGCAAATGAAGGGATGACTTAGGTTACCAGATCATTAATACTGTTCCAGCCTTCCCCCACCTAGGTGACTAGTTCCCTGGGAAATGTCTAGGGTAGAAGATGGAGGAAGGGAAAGGAAGAACAGGACCCTGGGGCTCATCCTTGCTTTTTCTACTACCCCTGGGGTTGGGCTCTCACATATTAAATCCCACCCTTAGCCCACTGTTTGGGAAGAAGGGTCTGACCGGGCAGAAGTAGGAGTGGTCAGCGATGTACCGGCCCACAGTGGGGCTGCCAGCCGACAGTGCCATAAGTAGCAGCAGAGCATCTCGAGCCTGCTGACCCAGTGTCCCTTCACGGTGCACAAAAGGGACAAGGCGGGAGAAAAGCAGCAGGCGGGGTGCTGCTCCTGGCTCTGGAGGAGGCTGTAAGAAGAGCTCAAGTAGTGCTGGCTCTCGAGCCACACACACACACAACTGGCTGAGCAGGAGCACGAGGCCAGCATCCAGTGCAGGACCAGTGGGAGGACCACAAGCTTCCAGCAAGGTTAGCAAGGCCTCTCGAACTGGCTGGTGATGTAGCAGTGGCTGGCGGGCCTCACTCACCAGCATTTCAAACAGCTTCAGCTGCTCAGCCCGCCTTTCCTCAGCACCTACCCCATCCCCAGGCCCATCCCACTGCAACTGCCAGGCCAGCACCCTTGCTAGCAGATCCTCATGAAGGGCAAATTCCAGAAGGGGGCCTGGGGCTGTGGGAGCTGAGGGGGTTACACGGTCCTCCACCAGCAGTGTCAACATCTGATACATGTGATTGTGCACAGCACTGAGATCATCTGACCCTCCAGGGGCTGCTTGTGGGGCCCTCCGCTCCAGGATCCTGACTACCTGCAATTCAAGGAAAAGCCAGTTGAACTCTGGGTGTAGGGCCTCGATTACCTTCTCAAGAACTCATTCTGCAGAACTCACCTCACAATACCCTTTTCACCTACACAGGAGCAGGCACAATCTTGGAATCGAAAAACAGCCTCCTTTTTTGCCCATCCCTCCCACAAATACACACTCATGACTTCTTTGGTTCCCTAATTCCCACATTTAAGGAAGGATTTACCAAAGAAGAGCACAATATAGGTAGTAGGAGTGGTTCAAGGAGAAAAACTAGGGAAAAGTTGATAAGGGGTGCTAACTAAGAAACGTCAGGACTGGAAGGGAATCACTGAGCAAGAACAAGCTAAAAGGACTTTACACAGAAGCAAGTGAGAAAATGAGGTCCTACCTGAGACCAATGGTTCTTGAAGACCATCAGGCAAGTCTCTGGATCAGCAGTAACAGGAGTTTGTAGACTAGTAGTTCGAGGAGCACGGTGTCCAGGACCCCGAGGGGCCAGTTTGCTCAGCCAACTCATCTTCTCCATGGAGTGGAAGGTTGGGCTGGCCAGAGCCCCAGGGATCACCCTCCTGGGGTTTGCCAACTGAGGGCTCCCTCCACTTGTGGCTCCCACTTGCTTCATCCAGTTTGGAGAGATCTACAATCCTCCATGGTAGCAGGGACATACATCAGGCTGGAAGGGATAAAATTAAAGTAAAAAACTGAACCAAGTGTATAGTATAGACAGTCAAAGTTAAGAATCTGAGACAAAGCTAAGAAAATCTGAAAGTCCAATGGCAAATGGTAGCTGGGAAGTTACCAAAACCCCAAGTCACCATCCCAGTGATGCAGAGTATAGAGTAATTACTTGTCTTACTGATTCTCGTTATATCTGCTTCCTGAATGGAACACATACAAACCAAACACATACAAATACTCTCTCTTTAGGAATAGATAACATACAGAAGAGGCTCAGGATAGCTAACAAGAGAAAATGTGCATCCCTCCTCTTGACATAAGCTGAAGAGAAGTCATATTAGGGCTTCTAAACATACATACATACACACACATACAATGTCACTTGAAAGTCACCATCAGATGCACACAACAGCCACCCACACTGTCCAGAATTACAGAGTATAAGGAGGAATGAGGGGTATGGAGAGGCCTGTATTGGTGGCAAGATGAATTCAGAAAGATGCCAGCCATCCTGGCAAAACAGCCTCTCCTAAAAGCCTCCATCACCCCCGCCCCCATCTCCATTCCTCCTCCCTGGGGAACTCCACAGCAACCAGGAGCTAGGAGTAGGTTCTATGTAGTCTGCTTGGTAAACAAGCCTCTCCTGCTCTTCCTGGAGAAGAGTTTGGAGAAAAAAAGCCTTCTAAGTTATCTTTATCTAAGCTAATACAGGTTCTGCTAAATGTCCAATGGATAGTCACAACTCATTATCTAATATCTACTAAGCATCCTACTCTCCAGTTAATATATAGGGAATAAGGGCTTAGAGGAAGGCAGCAATGCCTGTGCCAAGGTGGAACAAGGCCTGAAATTCCTGACCTCTTTCCCCATCCCACAGTCCAAGCACATGATGGCAGTGCCCCCTCCCACATATACTAGACTAGTTCAATGCCAGAGAAAAATCAAGCAGAAACATGCCCTCTGAGAAAGGGCTTAGAGGTAGAAGAAAGAGCCAGTACCACTGGGCCCAAAAAGCCAGGAAAGGAGATGCCCACTGACCTGAAACCAGGTGCTCAGTCAGGAAGTGCCAATAAAAGTCACATGGGCACCAAGTAGCCAATATGCCAACCTGCCCACTGAATTCTACCCCTTAGCATTGGGACAAGAGGGAGTGGCCCAGTCTTAGCATCAACCTTTGCTCTGGGTGTAGGCCTCACCCCACCTAGATGACAGGTCTTCAAAAGCACTAATCCTGACTCCTTCCTGAGTATCAAGGGAAGTTCATCTACCTGCAAATGCCTGTGAATTTGACGCACCCTCCCCCCATACCAAATAAAATTGCCCATGGCAGAAATGAGATGAAGTGTTCTCTGTTAGAGAAGAGCAAGGACGGGAATCAATTTACCTAGAAGAGTCCCTTGAATGATCTTACATAGAAAAATCCACAAACATCATGTCTTACACATAGCAACACCTACTCTATTCATAATTCATACACCATAACCCCAACCCTCTTATGACTACATATAACTTTCCCCATGCAAGCAACACAATCCCTATCCCAGTTTCCTCCCATTCCCTATTACTCCAAATATTAACTAAGTCAGATTATATCACAACTTCAAGGAATCTGAGTTGGAAGGATCTTAGAAATCATTTATTACAATTAAAACATGACAAGGAATCTCCTTTATAGCACCCATGACACATGGGCTTAATGATGGAAAATACATGAGATACTAAGACAATTTCAAGAATCACAGAATCTCCTGAGATTTCAAAAGCTACCTAAGTCCAACCTGGTAAAGTACTCTGCTTACAACACCCCAAATATGTGGTCTTCTACCTAGGTGGCACAATTGATACAGCTTAAAATCAAAGAGACTTAAAATCTGGCCTCAGACACTTACTGTGTAGCCCTGGAGAAGTCAACTAACCCCTATCTGCCTCGGTTTCTTTATATAGCCCTTATTTGTCAGGATCAAATAAGAGATCTGTGTTCATCAAAATACCTGGCACATAATAGGTGCTTAATAATGTTTATTGATTGACTCTTCTGTACTTAATGCAAGTGATTTTTATACCTAAATGCAGAAATTAATATTTGCCCCTATAAACTTAAATCTTACTTAGTTTGGGTAAGTATTCTAGTAAAACAAAAACAATCAAAAAATTGGATGAGAATAAGGGAAAAGAAAGAGCCAAAGATGTTTCTGAGATCTTGAAATTAGATGTCTAGGAGAAAGGCAGTATTCCTTCAGGAAGGGATTTGGTCTGAGATACAACAAACTATAGCTAAAAAATGGATTGTCCATTTCAATTATCCAATTACACTGGTGGACACAAACAAAAATAAAATCTCAAATGAGCCTGTATAAGATCTTCCTTTCCTTTACCACTTAAAAATTGAAATTGAACACTGTCTCACTTATCTCACTCTGTGCAATTCCTTTTTATCCTGTGTGTTCTAGTCTTTCCTGGGTAAAGTACAAACTCCATAGCCAGATATCTATAGTTTTCTATAATCTGATTTCATCCCAAGTATTTAATCTTACTTCCCGAATGATTCCCTTACATACAACTTTTATTCTAGTCTCACTGTCCCCCAAATATACTATACCCTTCCTTCTTCAGAACCTATGTTTACTCCATTCACTCATTTTATAGCATGTTCCTTTTTCCTCTTGACCTCTCCAAATCCCAGATCAATTCCTATCTTACCCCAGAAGCTATACCTCCTCAGCAGAGACCTCACTCATCTCTTACTTTCTGAACCACTAAAGCCCTACAGTCTATCCCATTCATTTAGTGAATATATACTGCCTAAAATGGTTCTTTGTATAGGTGTAATAGTTGCTCTAGTTGAACTTTATGTTCCCTTAGGCAATCCATTCTACTTCTGGACAGTTCTAATTATTGAGAAAGTTTTCTTTAATAGAGTTAAGATCTTCCTCTCCTTCCACTTCTACTCACTGTTTCCAAGTTCTGTCCTTAGGGGCCAAAAAGAATAAGTCTAATAAATCTCTTTTGTCCTGTTCACTAGCATTCTGCATACTAAGCTTCCAGCTTTCACATTGTATGGGTTTGTGAAGGAATTCCCCTCTGAGGTCTCAACTCTACTTTGATCCCATTCTTCTCCATGCTCAATTCCCTCCCTCACCAAACTCCCTCATGATCTTCTCTGATAATCCATGTCTACCACATTCTTCAAGTCCTGGCTCAAAATTCACTTTTTTCATGGACTTTGAGTCAAAAGACCTCACAGAGGTAATCTAGTCTAAACTGTCCCTAAAGCAGTAATCCAGTCATTAAGGTGGGCATCTATCTGGGCATATCTGGGCACTTCAGGGGCATCTTCCAAGATACCTCCTCCAAGGAATCTTCCCTGAATGTTCTTAGAATAATTATCTAATGTATTTGTTCCTTATATTTGGTATATTATATCTAGCTTCTCCATATGTTGTTTTTCTAATTGATTTGGGAGTGAAGAGTACCTGGGTTAGAATACAGCATCTGCGATTTGCTACCTGTGGTGTGGCCTTATGTAAATTACTTCACTTCTCTGGCATCTATTTCCTCCTCTATGGGGGAGGAGGGGTACAGCTTGAACTAAAGGATCCTCTAGGGCCCTTCCAAACTCTTGATTTCTATGAATATCTTTTTTCTTTAAGCTAGATCATTATTGAGACCTCTAAAAATAACAATTACCAATATGGCAAAAATTTAACTGAACCACAATTGATGACTACATATATATACCCACACACAGAAAGACCTGATACAACTACTTAACTTGGTCAGTCCCACTGAGTCTCCCCATAAACCTACAAACTTACAACTTGACCCCACCTTCAACAAGACATTATCATCATTCTGTACTCTCCTCACTATCAGAAGAAAATTAAATAGCCTTTCTACCTCCCTCTTTCACCCATGTTGAATATACCATGTCCCCATATTGTCTCAGTAGCAAAAGGCTCCTTTCTTATACTTCCGGTGGGGATTCTCTGGGAGAATTATTATTTACTAATGTCTGTCATATACTTATACATCTGATGTTTTCTTAGAGAATAATGAAATACAAGAACTTAGGTAATAAGTAATATACACAGAGTAAGGCTAATGTGGAAAACTGCTAACAAGTACTAATCATTCATACATGTCCTAGAGTCTTAACAGCCACTACCAACCCCAAATCCACAAGCTCAGGGAACAGCTTACAGCTCCAAATGAACAAAAGTTCCTGAAAGCAGGGGAGGATGGGAAAGTATTGTGAAGAAAGGAACAATTCTGAAAGAAAAGAAAAAACAGGAGTTGGGTTCTAGGTAAACCTGGAAAAAGGCCAGAAGGGTTTGCTTCAGTGATATGATGAACAAGTCACTCATGAAGTCCACTCCTAGACAGAAGCAAGGAGGTTTATTTAGCTGCAAAGATGTACTGGTCTCTATGGTCATATTAGAGACACCTGAATATAAACTTTACATCTGTTTAACATGATAAATTTAGTGCTGTGACGACTGCTTTGTTATTTTACCCTATTTTCCTAAAGAGTAAGAAAAGATCTTTTAAACCTAATCTGGAACCAGGGAAAAGAAAAGAGATGTATGGGCCAGGAAGGAACTAAAAAGATTTCACAGTACATATAATGTGGATGATTTTAGGGTTCTTGAAATAAGGGTCTCATATATGGTAATTGCATAATATAAGAAAGTAAACCAATAAAACACCCCCCTGCCAGGTGATTTGAATCTGGTCAATATTTTTCTGCCCAGGATCACTTTTCTTCATATTCTATATAACATTTCTATGACACCCTTCGTCACTGTTGAAAACACCAAGGTCCACTCAGTGGTTATGTATACCCTGTCTATATCATTATCACCTGTCATGTATGTCCGTCACATTCGCCCCACCTGTCATGTGTTCCCAGGCCCCAAATAGTCCCCCACCTGTCACGTGCTCCTCACAACTGTCTCACCAAGATGCAGAGGTGTGTGTGTGTGTGTGCGTGTGTGCCTGTGCCTGTGCATGTGTGCAGAAGCTCTCCCTCTGGGCCTCACACACAGACCCCCACCCCCCACCCTCCCGGAATCCAACACACTCAGTCCCCTACTCCAGGAGGGCTTTACACACTCAAGCCCCCTCACAAGGCCTCCCCCTCCCAAGCCGTCACCAGGCGCCCCATCTCACGGGCTGGACCTCACCGCTCCACTCTCGCGCTGCCGCTGACCCCGTGCGGGCTCCGTAGCAGCCACCGCCGCCGCCCGCGCTCTCAGGCCGCCGCCATAGCTGCCCTGGTCGCCTCCGCCCGCGCCCCGCCCCTCGGGGCGGAGGAAGGCCGCCCCCCGACGTCACCTCGCTCAGGTACCGCCTTGCGTCGCACGCTCTCGACAACATCAGGCGCAACTAGTCTTCCCATTGGCCGTACCCCGAGCTCGAGCGAGCTCCCCGGGAGACGACGGGCGTCCCCTGGCAACGACCAACGCGTCAGGGCGAGATGTGCACGGGTGGCAGTGGCCGACCTAAGGGGGGAGGAAGGAGAGGGTTCTGTTTGGGGAGAGAATTAAGATCTGACGAGAGAAACATCCGAAACCCACTTCCGGCCCAACCTCCTCGGGCTCATTTTTCAGCCTGAATATTAAGAAGAGAGGCGGGGCCTAGAAGACTGGGCCAAATGGCCCAAGGGACCTGGGAAAGGAATGGGGTGGACCTGCTTGAGGGCAGAACCTGTGAGATGATGGGCGAGGAAAGGGGAGGAACCTGGCAGGGCGGGGCCTTCTGCACCAGGACCAAAAAGAGGCGGAACCTGAGGAAAGGGAAAGGCTGACTGAGGGCGGAAAGTAAATGGGTGGAGCCCATGGGGGGCCCTAACATAGCTGAGTCGGGGATTGGGCAATGGGAGGGGCTTTCTCTTTGGTGTTTCCTTCTCCCCTACCCCACTCCAGCTTCGGGACTGGGGAGGGTGGGACCTCCTTTCTGCCTGAGATGAAGGGGCAGGACAGGGAGGCTGGGTGAGATGGAGCAGTGGGCGGAGCCCAAAGTACAGGTGAGGGAGGGGCATAGCAGTACCTGAGACCTCAACGCTAGTGATGTTACATCTGGGATTTTAGCCTCTAGGGCTCTAGCTAGGCTTGGGCTCAGGCGTCTCTGTAGCTAAGAAGACACGCCGGAATCAGACACGGATCACCTGAAGAGCCGCGCCCAGTGAGAACCCGGGGGGGCCTTCCCCCACCCCCTATCCCTGTAGCTAGGAGCCAGAGAATCCTCCTCCTTCCCCCCCCCCATAACCATTCCCAGAATTCTGTCCACTTGTTCCCCTTGGAATCTTTCTCCTACCACCAGCCCCCAGAATCATCCTCTCTATTTCAGACTTACAGAATCTTCCATCTTTAACAATCCTCAGAATATTTCCCGCTCCCATCATCTTCCCCCTCTACCAACCCCAGAAATCCTAGAATCTTCCATCCTTCACAGTTCTCTGACATCTTCCCCCAATCCTCTACTCACACCCCTTGCAATCTTTCTCCTACTTCCAACCCACAGAATCATTCCCCCCCCCCGATTTCAGACACCCAGAATCTTCCTTCACAATCCCCAATATCTCACCCTACCATCATCTCTGAGCCTGCAGAAATCCCAGTCTCCCATCCTTCACAATTCCCCAGCATCTTTCCCCCCCATCCCAAAATATTCCCCAGAAATTGAAAGAATCTTTATCCCAGGTTCCTCTTGATCCCCCTATCTTTTTTCTTCCCCCACCTCCTTGACCCACAAAATTCCTCCCCAGCTCTATGTCCCACCATATTCCTCCCTCCACAGACAGAAAAAAATTCTCCACACAACCATCTACATCCCCCTCATATTGTCCATCTAGCTAGTCTTCCCACTCCCAGAAACTTACTCTCCCAATAACCCCCTAGAATCTTCCTCTTCCCCATAGAATACCCCAGACTTCTTCCCCAAGGACCACCCCCTCAATTTCTTACTCAAAGACTCCATCTTTTCCTGTTCAGAATTTTTTCTTCACATCATCCCCCTCCCCTCAGAATCAATTCAACAAGCATTTGGGTTGGAAATGTAGAATCAAAAATGAGAAATTTTTAAAATTATGTTCTAGGCACTGTGATAAGCACTATCTCATTTGATCTTCACAACAATCTGGGAGATAGATGCTATTATTATCCCCATTTTATAGTATAGAAGACAAGCAGGACAGATTAAGCAATTTGCCTTGAAATATACCACTAGGATGTGACTTAAGGCTGAATTTGAGCTCAGGTCTTCTTCTGGCCTTGCCCTCAAAGAGCTAACATTCTTCTGGGAGCATTTTTTTTTACATCCATTATCTTTTTGAGCTTTACAATAAGTAAGGTGAGGCAGATGCTCCACCATTTACACCCTAGGTAACTGAAGCTAAGAGACTCTGCTTCAGCATGCTATCTGCTATACTTCTATGCTTCCTAGTACAGGTAAACTTCTCCATATCTTCCCTTCCAAAAATCCTCCTACTTAGTCCTTCCTCTCTTCTTTCTCACAAACCTGTCCAGATTTTCTTTCCCTCCTGCCCCCCCAAAACACTCAGATTCCCCCTCCAACCCCAATCCTTCCTCCATGTAACCCTCCTACAAGATCACAGAATTTAGAATTGGAAGGTACTTTTATCATTTAACTCAGTGTTGTCAAACTCAAATAGAAACAGATTCTTACTGATTGTATATTGACTTGGAAAGTCACAAATTAACATCACCTGTGTTGTATTTTTTACTTATTTTGTTAGACATTTCCCAATTATATTTTTATCTGGTTCATACTGCATTCAGGAAGTTTGTAGACCATGACTGACACTTCTAATCTAGTCTAGCTCCTTCATTTTACAGGTGGGGAAATTGAGGACCAGAGAGACTAAGAGGTTTGTCTAAGATTACACAGGTAGTAACAGAGTTGCTGTTTAATCTTAACCTCCTCAATCCAAATCCACGTTCTCTCTGCTGTGCCACCCTGACAGATATTGGAACTCCCACACCTCAGAATCTTCCTCTTCTTCCTCAGATCCATCCCAGAATCCTAATACATAACATCACCTGAATCTTTCTTCCCTTCATATATCTTCCTTTCCCCCTTCTTTTGCCTCTCCCAAGAATCTTTTTTTCCCCTTAGAACCTACTCAGAATTCTCTTCCCTTATAGATCTTCCTCCAGGATCAACTTTATTTACCCTCCCCCACATAGACTGCCTAGAATTATTCCTTATGTAGAAATCCCCAAAATCATCCAGCTCCTCTATAATCCTGCCACCTGAGAATCTTCACCCCTCACCAGAACAACCTACAAGATACTGTGTCTCCTCTCACCTTCCCTAGAAGCTTAAAGAGAGTTTCTTTTCTCCACACAAGCCCCGGGGATTTATCTCCTCCTCACTCCTTATACCACCATCATAAAATACCTAGAATCTTTTTCCCACAGGACCTCCACATCTAAGAATTATTTTCTCTCAGATACACCTCAAAATCTTTCCTCCTACATTGTTTCCCTAGAATCTCTACTTTCACTAATTCCCTACCATTTTTCGTCCTATCCCCTCTATTTTTCTGTCCCCTAGTATTTTCTTCCCTCCTTCCTCAAACCTCACCATTTCCTTCCCAAAGGTTCCCCAAAATCTTCCTCATTAATCCTTCCCCTACATATCCCACCTCAAAATGTTCCTATCTCATCAACCTTTCAAGAATCCTTCCTCTTCACTAGCTGTTTTCACATCTTCTCCCTCAGTGATTTCACCCTCATCTTCTTCAATTCCACAGATCCTCATTAGAATGTTCCTCCACTACCTGCAGAATCCTCTCCCATAAAATTTACTTTCCCCTCAGTATCCTCCATCTCATGGCCTCCTAGAATCTTTAGCTTACTTATCCCTGTCAAAATATCTATTTCCATGGACCCCCACAGAATTACCCTTATCTGCTATCTTATAAAATCATTCTCTTCCCATAGACCTGGTAGAATCTTTCTCATCCCAGAATCATCCTCTCCCCATAGGCCTAGACCAACACCATGAGTCAAGACTCCAAAGTGAACACCAAAGAGTCCTCTCCTCAAGCACCTTCCAAACCCAGGTGAGAGGGGAGGAGACTGTAAGAGATATGTGTTGGGAGAGGTAGGTGAGAAATACTGATGATAAAAAAGGGATTAGGAGAGTAATGGTAAGGAGGAGACTCAGAGCCCAAATACTTGGGAGATGAGAGGAGGGGAGAGGGTTTATTTCCACTAAGAACACTGAGCCCTTGATCACCTAAACTTCTCTTCCTGGGGGCCTTCCTCAGTGTTCATACTCTAAAATTCTCTCTACCCCCTCTAGGAGGAAAGTGCCTGTCCTGGATCCATCAGGGGACCAGTATTATTGGTGGCTCAACACCATGGTATTCCCAGTCATGTATAACCTCATAATCCTTGTCTGCAGGTGAGAGAGGAAAAGGGTACAGAATGGCACTTGGAAAGGTCTGAGGATGTGGAGAAAGGAAAAAGGGGGTTTTATTGTGCTGCTTTGGGGAGACTGGGAGGAATAAAGGGGTTCTCACTACTAGGGCTCTAGGTCAAAACTAGCAAAGCCAGGTCCCTCTCTAAATATTCTCTCCTTTATCCCCAGAGCCTGCTTCCCAGACCTCCAACATAGCTACTTGGTGGCCTGGCTGGTCTTGGACTATATAAGTGACTTGCTTTACTTAGTGGACATCTTCGTGCGCTTCCACACTGGTCAGTGATATCTCAGCCTAAACTCCCCAAATGCCTTAGAAAGTCCTTGTTCTTTTCCCCCAACCTTTTGATTCCTGTTGATCCCTCTAATCAACCTATGATTCAACTCAACAAATATTTATCAAGCACCTACTGTGTGTAAGGCATTGTGTTAAATACTAGGGATACAAAGCCAGGCTGAACCTCAAAGACTATACATTCTATTGGAGGGAAGTGGGTGAGGGAGAGGGATGTTGAAGTTGTCAATAAACCTTATACACAGATAATTAAATATAAGACAATTTATACAGGGAGAGAGGGCTAACAATCAGGTGGATTGGGGAAGGCTTCTAGTACAAGGTAGTTCCTCACCTGATTTATATGGGAAGGTTATATGCTAAGAGGCAGAACTATAGAGGGAGTAATACATTCTAGGCATAAGTGATAACCTCTGCAAAAGCATGGAGATGGGATCAAATGTTAAATACTGTGAAAAGCTAAAAATGCACAGATGACTTTTCCCATTAACCCCCAATGATGCCTGCTAACCTCTCTATCAACCTTGAAAACTTATACAGGGCCCACCTTGTCCCATCTCCAATCCTGGGGCTAACCCTGCACTCCCTTTCTAACTTCAGGGTTCCTGGAGCAGGGCATCTTGGTACTGGACAAGGGCCAGATCTCACGGCGCTATGTGCGGACATCAAGCTTCTTGTTGGATATACTGTCCCTGGTGCCCACAGACTTGGCATACTTGCGCCTGGGCCCACATACACCTACACTGAGGCTCAATCGTTTCCTCCGAGTCCCACGCCTTTTTGAAGCCTTTGACCGAACAGAGACCCGTACAGCATATCCAAATGCCTTCCGAATTGCCAAACTTATGCTCTATATCTTTGTTGTCATCCACTGGAATAGCTGCCTATATTTTGCATTGTCACGGTACCTGGGCTTTGGGCGAGATGCCTGGGTATATCCTGACCCAGCACAGCCAGGCTTTGACCGACTCCGTCGCCAGTACCTCTACAGTTTCTACTTCTCTACACTCATCCTCACCACTGTAGGTGATACTCCACTGCCAGCCCGTGAGGAAGAGTATCTTTTTATGGTGGGTGATTTCTTGCTGGCTGTCATGGGTTTTGCCACGATAATGGGTAGCATGAGCTCAGTCATCTATAATATGAACACAGCTGATGCAGCCTTCTATCCTGATCATGCACTTGTCAAGAAATACATGAAGCTACAGCATGTCAATCGAAGACTGGAGCGTCGTGTCATTGACTGGTGAGTTTCCAATTGCTGAGAAAGTGGGAGTGTTGGGGCAGGAGGAAGAACTTGACCATAAGAATTCAATAAATTGTCTAATGAGGAATATTCCTGCTAGGGCATATTAATTGGGGAAGAAGAGGGGTTTGCAAAATGTAATGTGTTTTTTACTGGTGAGAAGTCCGTCATAGAAAGAAAAGCACTAGAGGAGCATCAGTGGCAAGGAGGCAGGACTCAGGGATGTGAAGCAAAGGATATATCATTGACTTTTGGAGACATTGCAGCAGGAGTATGGAGGTGCAAGAGAGAAAATGGGAAAGGACAGGAAAGAAAAGCAAATGCAGGGCAAGGAAGATAATGGAGGAATTCCCCAAGAAACTGGGAGAGGAGATATCAACCTTGATAAACACTGCTCAGAGAAAAAGAGGTATTGTCATGTAGTGGAAAAATGACTAGATTTAGAATTAGAGGTGCCGGTTTTGAATCTCAATCCTGCTAGTATTTCTGAGACCTCAGAAATAATGATAACCTTGAGTAAGGAACTGAACCATTCTTCGTCTCAATTTCCCCATCTGCAAAAAGAAGTTGGACTCTTAAGTCCCTTCAAACCCTAATCCTATAATTCTATGATGTTATTGAGGAGATTCTTATTTAGGAATGGTCTTTTAACTTTGAATTTGGGGGGTTCTGTGAGCCAATCAGTCTATCAACAAAGTTTTTAAACCTGTATTGTTTTTTAGGCAATGTGCTAAACACTAGATATAAAGACAAAAAATACTAATCCTTGTCCTTTAAGAACTCACATTCTAGTAAGGGAAATGACATGTAAATAATCAGATATATATGCAATATAAACAGAATAAATGGAGGAGATATTAGTGGCTGGGAGGTCAAGGAATGATCTCTTGCAAAGGGTGGTATTTGAGCCCCGTCTGAAAGGAAGTCAGGGAAACTAAGAACTAGTAGTGAGGAGACAGAGCCTTCCAGGCTTTAGGGGATAGCCCTTGCATAGTCATGGAGCTAGAAGATGGAATTTCTTTTTCAGGGAGCTACAGGTAGCAGGATGTTTGAATTCATGGAAGGAAGGAAGGTATTAAAAGGATGGAAATGTAGAATGGGATTAAGTTATAAAGAGCTTTAAATGCTCTTTATAAAGAGATTAACCAGAGGTGATTTTTCTAAAGCATTTATTTAATTTTTTCCCCTGCCCCCACTCCCCTACTCAAGTAGCTCTCTTGGTTCCCTTTTATCTCTAGGACTGATTCTACAAATAGAATATACAAGCTAGAGCTGGAAGGATATATAGAAATTCTATACATCCCATTAACACTTAAGCTCTTTGAGGGTCAGAACAGTTTTCACTTTTTCCTTATATTCTCAGTCCATAGCACAGTGCTTAGCACAAGTAAATGCCTAATTAATGCTTGTAGCCCAAAAACAAAAGTGATTTGCCAAAGTTCCTACAGTTAAGTTAGTAAAGTCATAATTGGAACAGAAAGTTTTTAACTCCAAATCCATAACCCCTTCCACCACACTGAACTTGCCCTGCACATAGTCCTGGGACTATTAAATTTCCAGATTTTTGCCATGATGAGTGAAGCTCTACTTTGCAGCTTACCTGAGCGTTTCCTGATTGAAGGCCAGGTTCAGCTTAGCTCTTATAAGACACTAGAAGAAGCTGTGTATAGATTAATAATAATAATAGCTAGTGTTGATATAGTTCTTTAGAGTCTTCAAAGTGGTCTGCATAAATTATCTCAATGAGCTGAGAAAAATGAATTACCTGTTGGCATGCACAAACAGTAAAGATACAGGAAGAGGATTGGGACATATTTGTTTATTTATTTTAGAATATTTTTCCATGGTTACATGATTCATGTTCTTTTCCTCCCTTCCTCCCATAGCCAACAAGCAGTTCCACTGGGTTTTACATGTATCATTGATCAAGATCTATTTCTATAGTATTACTACTTGCAATAGAGTGATCATTTAGAGTCTACATCCCCAATCATATCCCCACTGAACTATGTGATCGAGGAGATGTTTTTCTTCTGTGTTTCCATTCCCACCATTCTTTCTCTGGATGTGGATAGCATTCTTTCTCATAAGTCCCTCAGAATTGCTCATATCATTGCATTGCTACTAGTAGAGAGGTCCATTACATTTGATTATACCACAATGTATCCATCTCTGTGTACAGTGTTCTCCTGGTTCTGCTTCTTTCTCTCTACATAAATTCCCAGAGGTCATTCCAGTTCATTATTGGAATTATATGGAATTCCTCCAGTTCATTATTCCTTTGCCACAATTTGTTCAGTCATTCCCCAATTGAAGGGCATCCCCTCATTTTCCAGTTTTTTGCCACCACAAAGAGCACAACCATAGATATTTTTGTACACGTATTTTTCCTTATTATCTCTTTGGGGTATAAACCCAGCAGTGGTATGGCTGGATCAAAAGGCAGGCAGTCATTTAAAGCCCTTTCGGCATAATTCCAAATTGCCTTCCAGAATGGTTGGATCAATTCACAATTCAAACAGCAATGTATTAGTGTTGATTGGGACATATTTAACTGAAAAAGAGAAAACTTAGGGAACAGGTGACTAATATTTTCAAGAATCTGAAGAGCAGCTGTAAGATAGAAGAATCAACTGTATTCTGCTTGGCAGAGTTAGAAGCAATGAACAGAAGCTGCAGAGAAGCAGATTTCAGTTCCAGGTTAAAAAAAAAAAAACACTTTCTATAAGTTAGAGCCACCTCAAAGGGGAACTGATTCTTTGAGAGACAGTTCCTGTTTTTGCAGGACTTCAAGATAAGGTTAGGTTACACTACTCCATCTGTGATCCTGTAAAAGGGATTCTGATAGAGGTATCAGTCAGACTAGATAAGGTCAGACTATTAGCTTCCAAGGTCTGAGATTCTGTGACTCTTTTATTTTTTTAACTCTTATTTTTCTGGCCTAGTAACTTACTTTCTAAGACAGAAGGATACGAGTTAGGCAAATGGGGTTATGTGATTTGCCCAGGGTCATATATAGCTTGGAAGTGTCTGAGATCAGATTTGAACCCAGAACCTCCCAACACCAGGCCTGGCACTCTGTCTCCTGTGCCACCAAGCTGCCCTGATTCTGTGATTCTTTTGAAGGAGGCAGGATCTTATCTGGTCCTCATAAAGGAACATGTAATGTTGGGTCAGGCAGAGCATCTGAGTTTGAGCAGACAACAGGTGTGGGTCATGTGGCATTTGCCCCAGGCCCACCACCACCTCTGCTACTACTTTAGGTACCAACACCTACAGATTAACAAGAAAATGACAAATGAAGTGGCAATTCTGCAGCACCTGCCTGAACGTCTGCGGGCTGAAGTTGCAGTATCAGTGCACTTACCCACCCTCAGCCGTGTGCAGATTTTCCAGAACTGTGAGGCCAGCCTCCTGGAGGAGCTCGTGCTAAAGCTACAACCCCAGACCTATTCACCAGGAGAATATGTGTGCCGTAAGGGAGATATTGGCCGTGAAATGTACATCATCCGGGAAGGCCAGTTGGCTGTGGTAGCTGATGATGGTATTACCCAATATGCAGTGCTGGGTGCTGGGCTTTACTTTGGGGAGATCAGCATCATAAATATCAAAGGTAAGGGAATGGGGGTTGGCTCAAACTATAACCTAGGAAAGGAACACTTGGTTCCATGTAGGGGTAAGAATGCTCTAGGTCAGCATTGGCAAAGGTTTTTCAAGTTCACATGCCCAGAGGGAAACTTTAAGCTGTTTGTGAGCCTCCTGCATTACCCAAGAGAACAGAGGAGTAAGTGCTTGCTTTGAGTGGCTGGCCAGAGGAGTGGGGCATGCAAAAAATATCCTCTGGTGCTGGAAAGAGGGGGAATAGAGCAATTCCCCTATGCCAGGGAGGCACATGTTCCTGTACTTCACAAACATTTCTCTAGGTCCTGAGATTAGAGGGACTCCTGGGAAAGAGGTTCCTGACTCAAAGGCCTAGGGCAATGTTGGTGAAGCCATGGCATGTCTGCCCTGGAGTGCCAGAGAGGGCTGCTCCATTCCCCCTCTCCACCACACCTGAGGACAATGTTCACATGTTCTGCCCCTCTGTCCAGCTGCCCAATGCAAGCACTTCCTTCCTCCACTGTCTGGAATAACGTGGGGGGTTCACAAGCAACATGAAGATGTAGTTTGGGCAATCGATCTCTAAAAGGTTCACCAACACTGACCTAGGCTATGTTGAGTGGGAGTGCAGGGATTGGTGAAGAGTCCTAAGGAAATGACTCCTGATTCAGTACCTGAAAAGAGAGGGTACCTAGAGGTGGCCTTTGGAGAGAAGGCATAAGAGAAGGGTCTGTTCTCCAAGTATTATAGTCAATAAAACAACGTGTTGAAGATTCTTTCTTGGGGAACAGGACCAGATAAAAAGGTTTTAACTGGTGTGGGGGAGGCTGAACCTGGAGGGAGAGACTATAGGAATGGAGGAGTCTTAGTTGTGGGAAAGGACTTTACCTCCCATATACCCACTCACAATTCATCCTTTGGGTCATTCTGTACAACTGTGTCCTACTTGCCATTCCACCATAGGGAATATGTCTGGTAATCGTCGGACTGCAAACATCAAGAGTCTGGGCTATTCAGACCTGTTCTGCCTAAGTAAGGAAGACCTACGAGAAGTGCTGAGTGAGTACCCACAAGCACAGGCTGTCATGGAGGAGAAGGGCCGAGAGATCCTGCTTAAGATGAACAAGCTGGATGTGAATGCGGAGGCAGCTGAGATAGCATTGCAGGAGGCTGTGGACAACCGCCTACGTGTTCTTGATCAGCAGCTGGATGAGCTGCAGACCAAATTTGCCCGCCTTTTGGCTGAACTAGAGTCTAGTGCCCTCAAGTTAGCATATCGCATTGAGCGACTAGAGTGGCAGACTCGTGAGTGGCCTGACCCTGAGGAGACTGAAGTAGGGGTTGAAGATAATGGGGAGGTAGGGGAGGCCTCTTAGGCTCAAGATCTCACACATATACAAACATACATATTCTCCCTTGACTTAAGCTTTAGGATAGCCTGTGACCCTCATCTGTGGATGACACAAACCTCAGAGGAGCCCCAGAAATATAAGAAACTCTTATCTATAAACACCCTCAGCATCTCAAAAACCAGATGACACAGGCAGTGAGAGTGGGAACCTAGTTACTCCCCTTTGTCCAAAAGAGGAAAGAGATGAAAAAACTCATACTCAACCACCCTATGCACTGCCACAAACTTAGTTTCCGGGACATAGTCATTAGTACATAGTAAGCCACTAACAATTCAGATAGAAGCACCAGTGTGTGTGCTAACTCATGAAAACACATTGAAGTTCTCACACACATTCATACCAGTCTCCTCAGTCTCTTGCAGAAAGAGTCACAGTCACATTTCCCCTGAAAACATGTGCATAGTCACATTATATATTTATATACTTCCCCCCCCCCCCAATGACAAAGTATTTAGAGCAGAATAGTAAAATAAATAACAAAGGAAAGGAAAATAGGGAACATTCTTGGCCTCCTCCATAGATGAGTGACTTCTACCATGCAGGAGAAAACATTTCTTTGAAAAGGCCATGTGTACCCTTCTAAGTCTCACATATATTTCTCTGTCACACAACTCCAGCATTTCTCAATCTGAGACCTTCATCACTAGACTTCTAGGAAACCCCACCCTCCCATAAAGATAACAGAAATTACATTGCATGTATAATGGCTATCTATATTGTACTCTAATAAAATATTGGGAATCTTAGAAATCATTTTAATCCAGTCCCTTCCTAAGGAGACTGAAGCCCAAAGAAGTGAAGCCATTTGCCTGAGGTCATAAATACAACTTAGGAGTAAACAAAGTCTTTTAACTTCAAATTCAGTGATCCATCACCATGTTAACTCACAGGATCTCAGGTTTGGAAGAGAATGCAGCTTGTCCAACCCATACCTGACCTATAACATGAAAATAAAATTACTTATCAACATGCATTTAGTTAGTGCAAATAGAGTACTGCACTAAGGAACTGGGAGAGAAACAAAGCCTCCATCTCAAAGAGCTCAACTTCATTATCCAGCAAAAAGAACAGAAACCAAAAAAGAGCAATGGAGTATATTATATGAGAAGTGTGGGGTTTTGTTTTTTTGGTTTGTTTGTGTTTGGGTTTTTTTTTAACCATACCTATGGTTTTTATTTGATGGAAGAAACTCCTACTACCAATGCAGAATAGTCAGTTACTCCTCTATAGTCTTAGAGTTGTCTGAAGCACTG
Source organism: Monodelphis domestica (assembly GCF_027887165.1). Taxonomy (NCBI): domain Eukaryota; kingdom Metazoa; phylum Chordata; class Mammalia; order Didelphimorphia; family Didelphidae; genus Monodelphis; species Monodelphis domestica. The sequence goes on from NC_077230.1 coordinate 357,421,151, forward strand.
AGAGTAAGAGATTTTGCCCAGGGTCTCACAGGGAGCATTAAGCAGAAACTTGGCATAATCTACATCTTCCTGACTCCTTGGCCAGCTCTCATTCTCTAAGTCCAGTGATTGAGAGTATTGGTTATGTCCATTAGAGATTTACAAAATTAAATAGTGATGGGAAGCCTATTATAGTTAAAAATCTCTAAGGATAAAGTTGAAGTTGTTGAATGTCATTATCAACTGAGGGAAAAGGGGGTAGACTTTGTGAAGGTGCTAGCTTCTATATCGGTCTTTAAATGATAGGTTAAATAGGCAAAGAGAGAGAATATTCCAGATATAGAAAACAGCCTCAGTAAAGGTATAGAGGTTTGAGAGGATAGCATATATTTGGGTAGAAGAGAATTCTCTGGTGTATCAAAAAAAAAAGATAAAAAGGGGAAGTTTTGTACCCCAAGGGAAGCTTGGACTTTTGATATGGAAAGGGGGAAAGAGAGGAGAACCCCCCTCTCAAAGTGGGGTTCAGGGGAGACAGCAGATGTAACGGGTTAGCTCAGAGAGAGGAGAGGGGGTTTGAAGATTTTCCCCCTTCTGCCTTCCCTCCTTAGCTAAAGCTGCACTCCCCAATTTGCTCTTGTCCCTTTTGTCCTCCCTCTACTACTCTAGACCAAAGGTCTCCCCTTGATCCGTTCACTCACACTCAGCTTGGGGAACAGATAACTTTTAATGTTAACTCAATCGGGTAATACAAAAGGAATAAGGGGCAGGGAAGAATGGGAAAAGGAAAGTGGGAAAAGGGGTCCCTGTCTCTGTCTAAACCCTTTCCCCTTCCTCCTCAAGATTGGGGGGAACTCAGGGCTTGACAGCCTGAGCCCCTGGAGAGAAAGTCAGGTTGACTCACCCCTGGGCAACAGTAGCTGAGGTAAAGTCTGCTCAGGTTTTACTTCAGAAAGTCCCTTCAATTGGGAAGTGTTGAGGGGAAGGATTTTCAGTCACCAGTAGGAAAAGTGAATAACCCTCAGGAGAAAGTCTTTTTCCTCACCTTCTCTCTTCAACTTCTAAAGACCAAGAGAGCCCCTCACTGTTCTCCAAGCCAGAGTCTCTTCCTCCTCCGGAATTCTACTCTTGGGGCCCCTCCCCCATCGGGGTGAACAATTTCACATATTCTTCAGCCTGGCACTTTTTCTCTAGTGCCAGCCTCTGTCACACTGGTTTGACTATAGTATCAAGGGGATGAGGCCAGAAATGCAGTGGAGCATCAGACTATAGAGGTTCCAAATGCAAGCAGTGGCCCAGGACTAGAGCCCTGAGTTCACAGGGGCCAGGATAAATCCAGTGGACTTTTCATAATCCTTCTTTTTTGCTTCAATCCCCACTTAGAGATTCCTGTGGGAATAACAAGATTTGCTTCATTTCTAGATATCTATGGAAAAGAAAAATATCTCAGCTACCATTCAAGTACTTGGTGTAACAAAACATAAGTTTTATTTAACCTGATTTTTTAAATGCTCATACCTGAGCCTACAATCAAAACAATTCTTTTTCTGTCTCTAGTAAGTCCATGCTTCTCCTCAGGATGCTTCTACCCTGGATGCATTACTTCCTTCAAAAAAAATTTAAAGGAAATTACTGGCCATTATTAGAGAGTTGATCCCTTTCCATGGACCTTCAAAGTCTATAGAAATCATAACAAAAAAAAACCAGACCTGAGTTTGTTCTTCCATGTTGAAATTCTCTCCCTTGCTGCTTCTTGGCTCTGGACCCTGTTTATACCCGGAAATCCTCCCCTAAATCCAGGAAACTTATTCCAGGAATTCCTTCCTTTGGTTCCAGAGAGCCTTCTGTCAAAGACCACTACCTGAGGCCCCATAGTTCCCAGCAGCTTTTGGCTCCCTGGTAGAACCACTAACTGTGCAAATTTCCTTCCAAGAAAAGACCACTTATGTTCTGCTTCTGTCTGTCTAACCTCCCAATTATGATTTTCTTCCCTGTTAGCTTTCCAACCTGCCTTTTAAAATGCCAGCTCTACAAGTGTAGACTAGGTAATTGAATTGGCTATGAATCAACCAGCTAAAGACAAGGTAAGAAATTTATGTCATATCAGAGAAATTTCCTTATCTAGAAAATTTAAAACCTTATTAAGGTGACTTCATTAATTCCAATGGAGCAAAAGAAAACTTTTATACTTTACATGGCAAATTTCACACCTGAACTCAGGATAGTGTGGGAGAATAAACTTTATTCAGGAGGCAATAGGAACCCACTGAAGATTTTTGAGCAGAGGTGTGACATGACTAGATAAGATCATTATTTTGGCAATAGTATTAAGAATGGATTGGAGTAGAGAACAGGAGACTTGAAGATTTGTATCTACTGCAATAGTTCAGATGGGTGATAATGAAGTCCTGAATTTATATGTTTGCAATGGAAAAAGAGGGGTGTTTTTAAGGTGAATTAGGCAGGAACTGGTAACTGACTGATTAAATATGAATAGTGAAGGAGTGGAAAAAGTCAAAGACAACTGCAAAATTCTAAACATAGATCTGGTTAAGTCAGAAAAAGAATAGATTTAGAAAGACGAAGTTCAATTTAGGACCTGTTATTTTCAAGTGGTAGTGAGGTATAAGTAGTACATAAAAGAGATCAGAACCAAAAATGAAGGTAGATTGAAGGAACTATCTGCAGAGAGAGTGATGGTAGTTGAGGGCATAGAGATAAATGAAAGAGAGAACTGAATTGAATGCTAATGATAGGTCTTTGGAAAATTTTTACATTGACAGGTAGAAAAAATGAGACAAAAGGATTATTTAGAGAAGTAGGATCTTTAAGAAAGTGAAGTATATCTCAAAAGCTAAGGTTATTGTACCTCTGGAGAAGATAGCCAATAGTACCAAAATCCAGAGAAAAAGTCAGAGTATTAAAAATGGGAAAGAAAAAGCCACTGGATTTGGCAAACTGGATGTTATTGGTAACATTAGAGGAAGCAATTTCAGTAGAGTAGAGAGGGCAGAGAGTGGGTAGTCAGAAAGTAGAAGCATGTCAGGTATAGGCAACTTTCAAGTTTAGCAGCGAAAGGAAGGAGAGAGGTGACAGAGAAGCTGGATGGACTGGAAAGATCAACAAAATGCTCTCCAAAAACATATTAGCATTAGTTATGCCCGAGTAGTTCTTTGTCGGCCAAGAAGAAGCCAGGAGTTATAGGAGAAAAATTGACCTATGAAACAAGGTCCTAGAAGACATGGAAAGGTAGGAGACTAAGGAATCAAATAGCACAATGTCTAGCACATGGTATATACACTTACTGACTATTGATTACTACTATTATTCTTGTCATTACTATTACTTTTATTATAACAGGAAGAACAACTGGCAAATTATATACAGTACAGTTCTAGATTTGCAAAGTGCTCTACATAGTCTCACTAACTCTGTGAGGTAAGAGCCACATGGATTATCATCATTTTATCAAGAAACTGACATTAAAAGAAGTTATGTTACTTGTCTAAGGTTACACAACTAGTGAGTGTCAAAGATAAGACTCAAACCCAGATCAGCCTGACTATAAGTCAGTGCTCTTCCTGTAACTGGACGTATTGAAGAACAGAGGAGAAAAGGCTAAGGAAACTCTAGGTATTTGGAGGCTAGGTCTCTCTTAATTGGAGGGGTGATCTGATAGGATTGTTGGTAAGAAGATAAAGCACTTAAATTGTACCAGGCACAGTGCTAAGCCCTGGGAAAACAATTATAATAAGCAAGCAGGTCAGTACCTGCCTTCAAGAAGCTTACTTAGAATGAGGAATATAACACAGCAAGGGGAACTGACAGAGGGGAGGGGTGTACCAGCCTTGACATAGTGTGGAGTTAGCTGGAAGTTGGCTTGGTTCCTGACAAAATAGGCCAATAACTCACTTATCAGAGTCCTGCAGCAAGGGATATGCTGGAGCAGGCTCTGACCTTTCCAGTTAAATTTTCATTGTGAGCTGGAAATCTACAAACTCCAAATCAGGGCTTAATTTACTGTTATATTGTCTAGATTTCAGAAAGTGATGGATAAAATGTTAATAATATAGATTAAACTTAAAAGTATGTCCTGCATACTTTTTCCTGAAAGCTATTTGTTAAATATTTTACCAGCACACCGCTACCTGGTTAGAATTCAGAGTTAGCAGTGAGAGGAATATGAGAATGATGGCCAGGTTGGAGGCAATATGGTGTAGAGATGACTAAGGTGGGGAAAACGTAGAAATGTTGCTCTGAGGAATGATATAAGAAGTCAGAATTTGAATAGAAGGTTATTCAAACAGCAGTAAGGGCCCAGCTACAATTATGTGCCTTGAATCTATAGTTAATAAAATCATCTTGATTTCAACATTTTTTCCAATCATGCTCAGCAGCTTTAAAACACAATTGGAGAAATCAAATGGTGGGAACCACCAAAGAGTAAGTAGGTCAAGAGGGAGAAGGAAGAGACAGAAGGGGAAGGGATGCCATATGCCAGAACTTATTGACTATATATCAATTACTGTACTATATATTTTACAAATATCCCATTTGATCTTCACAACAACCCCATGATACATACAGGTGCCTTTATTATCCCCATTTTACAACTAAGGAAACTAAAGCAGATGGAGGGATGGAAGATCAGAGAGCAGAGGATTCAAAAAATTCTCTAGTAGTACAAGTGGCAAACTATGGCATTAAAGTTAGGGATAAAGACAAACAAAGTCTGAAGAAGAAAGATAGAATAGAGGTGACATAACAGACAAAGGTCACAATATAATGGAGAAGGATTGGTTTAGTGAAATGAACACACAGAAGAGGGAAAAGAGGAGAGATCAGAGATTAGAATTTCCAAGTTCTGAACCTTAAACTGAGGTGTGAAACTCTCAAATAAGTATACCCTCTCCCTGAGCACCTCTGGGAACAGGGGACCTTTCAAGACAATGTATTCCATTCTTGTACAGCTTTAATTGATCAAAAGTTTTTCTTTATTTTAAGTCAAATCTTACCACCTTTTAACTACCATCCATTGCTTCTCATCAAGAGTTGTAACATCTAATTAGGGAGAAAAATGACAAAGTTACTCTGTACTATATGGACTCAGGTTTATAGTCTTTGCTACTTGTTATCAGCCTTAGGATCCCCAGGAAAACAACATCACCTTATTAGTTGTGGCAGAGAGATTTTTAGTTCCATTTTTGTCTTTGTAGCCTCAGCTCTGAAAGGCAACAGGCATAGTAGATAGAAGTAGATGAAGTCAAAAAGACCTAGGTTCAAATGTTGCCTCTAACATTATGTCCTGATTATGGTCCTGAGCAAATCATTTAACATCTCAGTATTCTAGGGCCAAAAGTTTAGAATCTAAGACAATAAATTGCAGAGAAAATGCCAATTTGAATTCATAGAGGGAGTTACACCTCCTCCTTCTCCCAGGAGTACCCTGTACCAATGAAATCATAGGTCCAATTCCTGTCTGCAGTTTGGATAGAGCACTAGGCCTAGAGTCAGGAAGACCTGAGTTTAAATCTTTTTTCAGATAGTTACTAGCTGTGTAACTGGGGAAATCACTTAAAATCAATTTTCCTCAACTGAAAAAAAAATTTTTAAGGTTTTAAAAAAATTTCTTTTCAGTCACATGTAGAAACAATTTTTGAAATTTCAGAATTCAGGTTTTCTCCTTCTCTTCCTCCCTCTCCCCAAGGCAGTGAATAGTCTGATATAGGTTATACTCATCCTTTTGTGTAATACACATTTCCATATTACTCATGCCCTGATAGACAACACACATCACACATAACAATAGAAATCTCATAAAGGAAACATAGTGGAAGATGGTATTCTTTGATCTGTACTCCAACTCGAACAGTGTCTTTTTTGGCTGTGGAAATCTTGGAGACTTGCTTTGCTGATAACAGTTTAGTCCCTCACAGTTGATCATTGTATAATATTTCTATTACTATATATATTGTTCTCCTGGTTCTTCTCACTTCGTTTTGTATCAGTTTGTGTCAGTTTTTTCTAGGTTTTTCTGAACTCAACCTGTTCATCATTTCTTATGGCAAATAGCATTTCAGGAAAATTGGGATATTAATAGTGCCTACCTCCTAGGGTTTTTGTGATAATCAAATGAGATATTTGTAAGGTATCTAAAACAGTGCTTAGCATATAGTAGGCTTATTTCCTCCCTGTCTTGTGGTTTGCCATATCAGGGCTTCATATGTACTTTCTTTTTTTATTTTTAAAAATATTTTTCCATGGTTACATGATTTATTTTCTCTTTCTCTCCTCTTCCCTCCCCCCTCCCAGAGCCAACAAGCAATACCACTGGGTTATACAAATGTTATCACTTGATACCTATTTCCACATTACTCATTTTTGCCATAGAGCAATATTTTGAAACCAAAACCCCAAAGTATGTGCACTTATAAACAAGTGATAAGTCATATATTTTTCTTCTGCATTTCCACTCCCACAGTTCATCCTCTCGATGTGAATAGCATTCTTTCTCATAAATCCCTCAGGATTGTCCTGGATCATTGCATTACTACTAGTAGCAAAGTCCATTACATTTGATCTTTCCACAATGTTTCACTTTCTGTGTACAGTGTTCTCCTGGTTCTGCTCATTTCACTCTACATCAGTTCATGGAGGTTCTTCCAGTTCATATAGAAATCCTCCAGTTCATCATTCCTTAAAGCACAATAGTATTCTATCACCATTATACCCCAATTGTTCAGCCATTCCCCAATCGAGCCCCCCCCCATTTTCCAATTTTTTACCACCACAAAGAGTGTGGCTATGAATATTTTTGTACTCATAGGTACTTTCAAACTTAAGATATACTACAAAACTAATGACTTCAGCCAAAGCCTAAGAGGATCATTTGGTAAAAATCAGTCTTAGAGATCACAAAAAATGAGAGAAGCCTTAGAAGCAGGTGAGTAATTTTACGACCTTTGGAAAGTCATATAGCAGGATATGTCATGATTCTAATAGACATTGGGAATCAGGGAGGCCAAATCTGGTTCCAACTTACCTTTCCAGCTACATTTCATATTACTTTCCTCCTTTCTGAACATATTTCATACTACTCTCCTCCATAACTCTATGCTCCATCCAAATGAAATATTTGTAAAGTACTTAGCATAGTGCCTGCTACATAGCAGGCACTTAATAAATGTTTGTTCACTTCCTCAAACTAGACTGCTTCCTGTTCCCCAAACTTAGCATTTTATAGGAAGGTTCAAAGAATAGGAGGTTTGTTTCTGGGTACACACACACACACACACACATATATGAAGTGAAAGGCAATACCTCGCTACAGTGCAGCTCTACCTAAGATTTTTGTCCTTGTCTTTTCTCCCGCCTCTCCCCTTTCATTTATATGGGAAATGTAAAGTATATTGCATCATTGGGGAAAATAGTGCCTGAGACCTACCTAGCTCTTGTGAAATCTCTTGGCAAGGTCCTACCACATAAAAATGGCATTTAAAGACATGATATCTTTAAAAAGAGTCAAGCAGGAGATATAATTTCTAACTCAGGAATAAATCAGATAGTTTTTTTGGGACAATGGATTGCATTCCAGCTCAAGATACAGAATTTTTGAGAACCTATGGATACAACTTAGCTGTCCAGTTGTTCTGTGCAAGAGCTTGGGCTGTTGTGGAAGAGATAGAAATTGGGAAAGCATGCAAAAAGAAAAGAGCAGCTGAGAATGATGACCTATCATTCAAATGAGAGTATTCTGATTTGGAATCTGACCAGAAGAAGCAGTTGGAGGCAAACCAACTGATGTCTAAAACTTTTCTGGCTTGAAAGAGGGAAGAAGGCTGTTCTCTCTTGACTTGGAGACTGAAGTCTGAAGGTCTTTTGGCTTTGAAGACAGAAGAAAGAAGGACAAGGTCCAGCTCTCTTTCTCTGATTTGACAAAGATGACTGTAGATTCTGTAGAATATATAAGCAACACAACCATGTTCATACTCCAGATGCCCATTTCAAAAAGAAATCATTCTCTGGCAAATTCTGACACATCTACATCATTTCCATGGCTGCAATACAGACTATGACCTACCTTAAAAACATTTACAGATGTGTGATTCCTAAACATAAAGCACAAATCATAGTAGTGGATACAAACTTGGAGACTAGTTAAGAACATGTTTGAAGAATTCCTGAAGGCAAAAGGGTTAGATCAGATAAAGGATAAGGAAAATGGTCAGGCAGATAAAGCACCTAAGGAAAAAGAAAGACCAAGAAAGCAAAATCCAGTGCACAGAGCAATGACAGTGACAAGGACACTAAGGCAAATAGTGAAGCTGAGAAAATCTTTCCACTCAAAAACATTTCCAAGATTTCTAACTCAGCTGGTGTATTGCATTCAAAGGTTCATAGGCAATTTACTACCCAGGAATTAGATTCCCTGAAGAAAAGGTTCCCAAAGTTCATTGACAAGCCCTATAAAACTCATAAGGAGCTGGGAGCTGAAACATGCTTTCCAAATTTTTGAACCCAGTTTTCAGGATGTGGAATTTCTTTTGACAGAACTTTTTAGCCCTCATGAGCATCGTCAGTTTATTGATAAGACTAGGTCAGAAACTGCCCTGACAAGTTAGCCTCCAGAGGAGCAAAGAGAGGATTTTGATTTCTCTAATCTCATCAGCATGACCTAAGGAAATGCAGGGAGGACTTGCTGAAAGCCATAAAAATGTGTTGCTCAAAACCAAATGCTTGGGGAAAATTTGACAGATTGGTGTAAAACAAAGGAGAACATCCAGCTTCCTTTATTGATCACCAGTCTGAGATGGCTGAAGCTATAATAGGCATAGAAACAAACAGAAGAGTCTGCATCTCACATAAGGAGACAATTTTTGAAAAGATGCACACCACATTAAAAAATTTTTTTTCAAACATTTTCCTAGGGGGCAGCTGGGTGGCTCAGTGGATTGAAAGTCAGGCCTAGAGATGGGAGGTCCTAGGTTCAAATTTGACCTCAGACACTTCCCAGCTGTGTGACCCTGGGCAAGTCACTTGACCCCCATTGCCTAGCCCTTACCACTCTTCTGCCTTGGAGCCAATACACAGTATTGACTCCAAGATAGAAGGTAAGGGTTTAAAAAAAAAATAAAACATTTTCCTAAATATACCTTGAGCTTGATTGAATTAAGAGATGCTGCAACATATATATTTGACAGTCACCCAGATCAAAGTAAACAGTTGACAGATTTACAGCAAAAGTTGGAAGAATCACAGAAATTTTTAAGAGATAAGGAGATTGAAAAAATTTAGAAGTTGAATACTGTTAGAACATACCCAAAAACTATAAGCCAAGAAATGTGCAGAGAGAGACTAGGCAATGTTTTTTCTGCCATAAGATAGGACACCTGATCAAAGACTGTTTTCTAAAAACGAAGTATGAATATAAATATACTTTCCTTCTGCAGATAGCTATACAAGCTCAGATTCTAAATGTTGATGGTTCCTTCTTTTGGAAGAGGCTTCCAAGGTTTGTTTGGTTATTTTTCCTCTCATCTATATATTACATATATATATTACATACATACATATATGAAAAACCTTGAGTCTCTCATTTAAACAGAAGTTTAATCATCTGGGTTATAAGCAAAAAGAGATATAGTAGAGTCTACTTTCTCTCTGAAGGGAAGGAAGTAGTACAGTCATACCTAGCAGTAACTGCGTGTCCAATGAAGTGCCACTAAGCAGAGACATACAAGACCTCTTTGGAAAGGAGGCTCTGTAGAATCAGTTTGAGGACATCACTAGAAGACACTATCAATATTAAAGCATCAGAAAAGTTGCCTTTCCACAAGTGTTTCCTGTCCATATATGTGTCCTAGATATGTCCACTCTTACACCAATAGTATGTATTTGTGAGAGTATGTTCTAGGTTTATGAGAGAAATATTCTATTATTATTTATCTTCCTATTTCATTAAATTCCTTTGCTTTGAATTGTGTTTTCTCTGGCTGACTAGTAAAAGTAAATATATTGTTAGGGGGCTCTATCAGCTATGGTTTTTGTGTGAATTTAGACAGAATCCCTTGAACTTAAAGTACCTTTCTGGAATAATTCATATGCAAGTAAAGTTTGCCTATAGGTGCTATAATTTAATCATATCTGTACATGAGTATATAGATTAATGTATATGTTAATATACATCATTGTGTATATGTATATATGTACATATCTATACATTTAGAGTTGTACCTGATACCTAGAATGCCCCTCTTATTTCAGCTTATTTCATCTTTTGAAGTTTAGGTGCCTCTTAGTGAAGTATTCCTTGATCTGGGTCCATCATTCCTCATATCACATTATTCAGTATTTATTTATCTCTATACATGCTAGAGCTACCTCTTAGAATGTAAGCTCATTAAGAGAGAATACTATTTTCGCTATTGAACCCTCTAGTGCCCAAGGCACTCTGCTTTAGGTAGATTCACAACAAATGTTATTGCCTCTCATGCTATGCCTATTGATTTAGGGGTTCTCTCATTTCTTGTCCCTAAACTCTAAATTCCAAACTCCTTTCCTCAATTTCTGTCTCTCTCCTCTATCTTTATGCCTTCCCTCATCCTTCCCCTTCTCAGTCTTTACCAATCTCTCCCATGTCCCATCTTTTCATCTCTATTCCTTCCTAGTCCCTTGAGCTCTGTCCCATATTCCCAGTCCCTCGATCTGTCTTCCTCCAATTTCATTTTCCCTCCCCCTTCTCAATGGGAAAATACAGGCTGGTTATCAGTGTTACCACCTGGGACTCCTTAGCTAGAGTAAATAGGGCTTTAGGCCCTAGGATCTGAGAGTCAGCAGGGCTGAGTGAGGTAGCAGTGTCAGGAGACTGTCTAGGACAAGGGGGGAGGTGGGGCACCCTTCCTGCACAGCACATGCTGTCCCAGTCTTATCCCAGCTCTTTCTATATCTCTCTTCGCTTCCTGCTTTCCCTGCTGCAGTATACCTGAGTCACAAGTTTCCTTCTCCTGGATTGGGATTCCCTAAAACTGTCCCATTCTCCCATCCCTTCCCTCCCTTCCTCCTATCCTGCTTATTCCTGCAGTCCTATCAATCCTCAGCCTTTGGAAGCTATTAATCATGGAGGAAGGGACACTAATGGGCTTTTTTCCCTGGGAGGTGGGGGTAGAGTGAGGAGGAAAAGGACACCATATCCCTGGAGCCAAGAAGATGACAGATGAGGCTGGGGTTGGGGGGAGGGGGAAACGAGTGTGGGTTGAGATGCCCTCACAGGTAGGGCTGGAGGCCAAGGACCTGACAAGCATCCCCATCCCTTTGGCACCCTCTCCTATTTTCATCAATGCAGCTCTTCTCTCAGTCCCTAGGATCCGTTTCCATTCTTACTCTAAGGAGCCTAAACAAGTCCAGGGTCCTGTGATGCTAGAGGAGGTAAATGTGGGTGCTGGGGGTAACCTACCCTCTCCATTTCATCTGTCATCTCTGCCAACCCACTTTGGCCTCATCTTTATCCTTCCCTCCTTTGCTCTACCCTCCTCCCCGTGGGAAGCCTGAGCTGGTTATCTACATCTCCACCTGCTCCCAAGAGCAAACAGAGGGAGTGGAGTGGTGGTAGTGGCAGTGCTGGCGCTACCAGGTGCCAGAGGGAAATGGTGGGGACTCCTCTTTTACAGGTCTTTGGCCCCTGGGAAACCCCTACTAGTCAAAGTCCTTGCTAAGGTCAGAGTCCCGACCACATCTCAGCTCCTTGAAATCTGTCCCCTGACAAGGATATTTGAGAGTAATTGTCAAGGACTATTGGAGCTGGAATGTCATTGTGACCTGGTGTAGCACTGGGGCCTTGCCTGTGGCTATGGTCTCTGAGACCAGATGCTACACTGGGGCCAGAAATATGACTGGCCATGACATTGAGGTCAAGGTACCACTGAGTCGGGAAGTGTCACTGAAGAAGTTGTCATTGAGTCAGAGTGCCTTTGGAGAAAGCTATTGTGGGGATTTGGGATGTCACTGTGTCCCTGGTGCTACTGGGGACGGCCAGGAGTTATAGGAGGGGTGTGTTCCGACAGGGGATTCGGAGTGAAAGGCTGTGAGCCCCCAGCCCCGCCCCCAGTCCGCACCTTACACCTGCCCCAAATGGAAAACTCACTGATGTCCCGCTCTACATGTTGGTTCCCGTAGGACAATACTGTAACATTGCTATATTACAGTACAATTAAAACGTCGGATCTTGTCTCCTACCACCTCTTCGTTGCCGCCGCCGGCCCCCCCCCCCTCCCCAATCCGCAGCAGCAGCAGCCGCAGCCCTGTGCCTGACTCCCTCCGGAGATTGGGGCCCGAGAAACAGTAAAAAAGCACCCTCCCACCCCCATCCCCTTACTCCCACCCCCAGGCCGAGCGGCCGTGCTGCAGAGAGGGGGGCGGGACCCCAGCTCAGCTTAGCTCTGGAGGAGAGGGGCGGGGCTCCCCAGGCCACCCCAGCCCAAGCAGTGGCAGATCCCGCGGCGGAGAGAACGAGGCTGGGAGTCCCCTGGAAAGGAGGAGGGAGATTTTAGGGGTTTGGGGGAGCGGAGGCGGAAAGACACAGGGTACAGGAGGACACGGGGAGAAGCCCGAGGGAAAAGATTTGCAGGGAGTCAAGGAGAGACCCAGGATTAGAGAAACGGAGAAAGAGGCACGCGCAGAGCCTGGGTGAGAGACAAGAAAGGGAAGGACAGAGGGACTGAGGGACAGACGGAGGGAGTGAGGGAGAGAGGTCCGCGTGGGAGCGCAGGGTGCCGGCCGGAGACAGAGGGCGGAGCGGACACACTAGAGAGGCCGGTTCGGGGGCACAGAAACGGCGGGCGCGGGAGCAGGTGGAACCGGTGAGAAGCGGCCCCCCGAAGCTCCGAGGCAGCGGGGGAGGGGGGGTGGTCTTGTCCCAGGCTCGCCTCTACCTCGAGACCATGGAGCTGCTGGAACAGAATCGGAGCTCGCTGGAGCTAGCGTCCCAGTGCGGCCCGGGTCCCCTGGCCCCTAACAGCAGTGCTGATGGCAGTGCCAATAGTAGCTGCGAATCTCCCCGAGGAGGCTCTGGAGCCAGCAGGACACCCCGAGGTAAGTATTCCCCTTCTATCAATGTCCTTTGCTCCACTTCTCTCCCGTTCGTCTGCCTCCTCCGCCTAGGTTCCTGTCCTTTTGGAGTCCAAACCCTATTGCCTGTCTCTCCCTTCCCCAACTTCTTCTACCTGTCCCTTCCCCTTGGTGCCCCAAGAACAAGGGGGCAGAATAGAAAGTCTAAGACCCTGAGGGTGGGTGAGGGGAGGAGCAGGGGTAAGTGTGGCAAGCCTGGCAAAGAGAATTCGGGGACTATTTGTGCACAAAAGGGATAAGATGGTTCCATGATAAGGGGACTAACCCCATAAGGAAAACTCTTGATCTGCAAAGACTTAGAAACCTTCTGTGTTTAGGGCCCAAATGGAGTATATATTAAATCTAATATTGAACCTAAGAAGCTGCCAGAGCTATGGAGGCGCTGGAGGCCAGGAGGATGGAACACTTCTGTTCATTGAACTCCAAATGGTTCCAACTCTCCCTCAGAGACCTGGGACCCTCTCTCTGGGGTTTTCCTCAAAACATTTCTCCTACTGGAGTCTCTCTAAACTGACCCCCACTCCCCGTCCATGTCCTGTTCTCTCCCTTCCCCCAGCAGTATGCCTCCACAAAAAGCAGGTATGTTGCCCACTCCATCCCCATTCCAAGACGGCTAATTCTTTTCACATACACTCCTGTTACTCCTTGCTCAGTTCCCTCAAATTCCTCATTCAAAATTTCTTCCTCCTCCTTATCTCTCCTGGCTTCCTGGCCTTCCTTCTCACCACCATCCTATATCTATCTCCCCACAGAGCATTGTGACATCCCTGCCACACCCCTTCATTCACCTTAGGTTACTGGACTTTCTGCCACCAGCCGATCCTTGCCCCTACCCTTCAGTGCCCCCTTCCACCTTCCACAGACCCCTTGGCCTCTTGGCTATCCCTAGTGCCTTTCATCTTCAGTCAATGGCCTTTACTGCCTGGAAGACCTGAGTCACCTTTTCAGAGGTGCCTTCTTCCCAGTATGACTCCACTGTTCCCATGCTTCATTTGGGAATCCTTAGGGGCATACATAAATTGAGTAATTTGTACTTGATTTTTGTTTTCTTATCTCCATGTCTAGAATTTATACATTCCCAGGACAAATGTCTCCTTCACTGAATGGATGTTTGCATGAATGAATGAATGAATGGTAAAAACTTTGAAAGTCATAAAAGTGTTACATATGTCCTATGATACAAACAGAAACAATGAATCGGTTATCCAGAGAGATGAAGATAGAAGAAAAATATAGAGATACAGAGGCAGACTAGGAGCTTTCAATTTTTTTGGTCCAAGAATCACTTTGGCCAGAGATCTTCAGAGGATCCCCTTTGCTTCCATGACATGCCTCTGCTAATGCCCAACCAGCACAATATGGTGGACTTGGAATTAAAGGAAGCCTGATTGGAATCCTGTCTGTGACACTATCCAATAAGTGATCTTTTTCAAGTGATTCAGCTACTCTAGGCCTCAATTTTCTCATCTATATAATAAGGGAATTTTCTCATCTATATAATAAGGGAATTGAACTAGAGGAACTGGAAAATCCCTTATAGTGCTGAATATATATATAGCCGAAAATGAGGAAAACAGTATCTGAAGTTCCCACTTCACAGGACTGTCATACAGATTAAATGGCACTTTGTCAACCTTAAAGGTGATGCCAATAATAGATAGTACCCTGAACTAGAGAATAGAAGGCCCGTCTTAGAGTTAGAAAAACCTGGGTTCAAATTGCTTCTGACAAAGACTAGTTCTGTGATGAGGGTCAAATAAGTCACATGACTTCTTAATAGTCCAGGCAATTCTCACAACTGTGACTTAGAGACCAGGGAGTTTCCACATTTAAAATATCTCAAATTTTAAAAAAATACCCCAAGAGAAGAGAAACAGTGCTTAGAAGACCTTATGAAAGGATGTCTGATTTTTTATGCAATATCAGAAGTCATTTAGTCATTCCCTCTTGAGTACTGATAGGGCCACATGTGAAATAATAAAGACAATATATGTGTGAGAAAGATAGGATGGTATGAGAGAGGGAAAAACAGGAGTGTACTTATTCATAAGAAAGAGACAGGGGCTGTGTGTGTAGGAGAGAGAAGAGTGTGCTTGTGGGGGCATAAGAGAGAAGTGTGTATGAGAAAGAAAGAGGAAACTAAGGGAGAATGTGTGTATGAGAGTATTTGGGAGGGTTTTCGAGGTGTAGAACTCTGTGTGTGTGTGTGTGTGTGTGAGAGAGAGAGAGAGAGGGAGGGAAGGAGGAAGGGAGATGGACTGGGAAGGGGGAGGGAGACAGAGAGGAAGAAGGACAGAGTGGGGAGAGAATGGGAGGGGGAAAGAGAGGGATGGAGAGAGACAGACAGACAGAGAGACACAGAGAGAAGAGAGAAGACAGAGAGAGAGTTGGGACTGATCTGGGGATCATTGTTGTAATGGGGGTTCTGAAACAGAGGAGTATGTGTATGAAAAAGAGAGGAAAGGAAGATGACTAATCTGGGGGAATGTGAGTGTTTATATATATATATATATATATATATATGAGCACGTGCAGAGGAAGGGGGGTAGTCAAAGGGATAGAGGAGTGGGCATTTCTGTGAGGGTGTGTGTGAGTGAAAGGGGCAAAGGGACCCTGGAAGATGGAGTGGGGTTAGGGCAAGAGAGAATAGAAAGAACTGGGAGAGTGACATAGGTGACAGGAAGGCAGGCCGACGTAGAAATAAGGCCCAAATGTAAGCCAATAGCTTGACTCAGCTAATGGAAAAGGGGGAGATTCCCTTCTCTGTGCCTATACTCAGTTCAACCTGGAATTCAGACTTGCTTTGGCCATCGGCCCTGATAAACAGAGTTGGGGCTGGGGAGGGTGGGAAGAAGAGGCATAGCTTTTCTCTTCCCAGGCCAAGCCCTGCCTTGGAGTCCCTGCTTCTTCCAGTGAGTCCAAGGATGTCCTAGTGGGGAATTAAACTGCAGGTCACCCACTGGAACTGGTGCCTTGATCGGCCTATTCTCCCTCCCTTCTACCCTTCCACTTTGTCATTCTACTTTCCCTAATCCTGTTCTCCTCTCCTGAGGAAAGTTCTTCCCATCTCCGTCCCCTTATTCACCCCTTTGGCTGCTGGAGAAAACTGTTCTGACATTGCAGCTGCATCATTTTGCTGCCAAGATCTTAGCAACACAGATCCAAATCCAGGAGGGACCTTGGACATCACTTAGTCCATCTATAGCCCCATTTTGTGGATAGGGAGATGAAGTTCTATCTAGGATAAATGACATGCTCAAGGTCACACAAGAAATAAGCATTTAGAGCCATGATTAAAAACCCTTTACTACTGCATTGTCACTAACTTACTATATGACCTTGGGTAAGTCACCATGCCTTCTGAACTTTTGTTTTCCCATTTGTACAATGAGGGAAGTTCCAGAGAAGTCAGATAAAAAAAAAAAGGAATTATACATTTGTGGCTTGAAACATATCATTCCAAAAATTATAATTCACATTTACATACTTTCCAAGTTTTACAAAGTATTTTCTCAAAACAAGAATGTAAATAAGGCAAATATGATTACTGCCATTTTAAAAATGAGTATGAATTCCTTGAAAAACAGGAATTGTTTCACTTCATATTATGTGTGTTGTTAATACTCAGCCTAGTACATATCCTGTAGTAATAAGCACTTTAAAAATTCTTAATAAGAGGCAGTTGGGTGGCTCAGTGGATAGAGAGCCTGGCCTAGAGATGGGAAATCCTGGGTTCAAACCTAAAGCCTCAGACACTTCCTAGCTGTGTGACCCTGGGCAAGTCACTTAACCCCCATTGCCTAACCTTTACTGCTCTTCTGCCTTGGAACCAATACATAGTATTGATTCTAGAACAGAAGGTAAAGGCTTAAAAAAAATCTAATTAATGGAATGATTTTGACAAGGATTGAAGAACCAGGAAGGTTCCAAGAAAAGTTTCAGTTTAAGATCCTTCCCTCCCCCCCCCCAAGCCCAATGGTTTATCATCTATGCTACACTGGCTGTTAGCATATTGATAGGACCCAATTATGCTTGTCTAAGGAACAGGAGAAGATTTAGAGGAAAACACAGAAAAGTAAACCTATTTTCATAATGAAAAGTTACCTCATACAGTGCTTTCAGAGTGGCACTGAAGTGCAAAGGAAGAAGCTCTAGACTTCAGGTTGCTTAGCAAGAAAGAACTAAGACTCTAGAATCTCAGGGCCTGAATTCAGATCCTGCCTCTTCCACTCAGATTCTGTATGAATGAATAAGTCAGTTAATTTTGCTCAGCCTGTTTTTTCCCCTGTGAAATGAGATAGTTGGTCTAGATGACATTTGAGATCTTTTCTAGCTCTTCATCTATGACCTATAGATACTTTCAGCCCTGATACTTACTGGACAACCTCAGTTTTCTCATCTTTGATATGATGATAATCACATAATCTCAGAGTTGGAAGGGATTTCAAAGATTCAACCTACAAGAAAGTAATTCTTCTATGATATCCCTAATGAAAGATCAAAAAACCAACTGTTCCACTTGAAGACCTCCAGTGAAAGAGAACTCATTACCTCCCAAAGCATCCTATTCTGCTTTTGAAAAGCTCTAACAGAAAAATTTTCCCTACATCAAATTGAATTTTACTTCTCAGCAGATTCCACCCACTGATCATATAATGCTAATCTCTGGAGCTAACCATAACAAGTTTAATTTCTCTTCCAAGTGACAGCTCTTCAAGCTCTTAGCTATCATATCTCCCCTTTTTTCTCTTTTCCAAACTAAACATCCCCAGTTCTTTCAACCAATTGTTTAATCCCTTGGGCTCCAATCGCCCAACTATTCTGGACACACTCGAACTCAGTGGCATCAACCTCAGAAATGACAGAGGGCCACTAAACTATACCTAAGAATCCTCATGAGTACATATTGACTTAGAAAACCACATATAAACATTACGTTTCATTATATTTTTATGTATTTCATTATATATTTCCCAATTACATTTTCATTCAATTCAGACCACTCTATGTTTGGTACTTCTGTTCTAACATTAAATATTCTCCCTAAAATCTGGCACACAAAACTAAGTATGATACTCTAGATATGGTCTGTCCATGCAGAACTATGATTTAACTATTACGTCTGTGAATTCACATTAGATTTTTTTGGCTGCCATATCCTTCTGTTGACTGATATTGACCTTAAAATACACTAAAAGTTCTAGCATCACTTTCAGACAAGCCACTATTTTAGTGGTGCCTTGTCCAATTATGTACTTATTAAGTTGACTTTTTGAATCCAAAAATAGGGCATTATATCTGTTCCTATCAGACTTCCTCTTGTTAGATTTGGTTATCATTCTAACCTACTCAGATCTTTTTAGATCATCACTCTGTCATTCAATATGTTGGCTTTTCCTCCAAGATTTGTGTGATTTGTAAATCTGATAATCATTTATAACTTTTGTCTGTGTTTTATTGATAAAAATGTTGAATCGAACAAAGACTAATCAAGAAACCTGAGTTCAAATCCAGCCTCAGATATTTATGAGTTATTACACTGGACTCAACTGTAAAATGGGGATAATAATAGTACCTGCCTTCCGAAGTTTATGCGAGAATCAAATGAGATAAAATTTATAAAGCACTTGGCATACTCCCTGCCACATAGTCACTTAAAATATTTATTTTTAGCCTAATCACCTTACTCTAACTTGACACAAATCCATAAATAATTACTTTGAGGGGTGGAGCAATAGTTAAGGGGCTCAGTGGTTCAGTGGATAGAGCATCAGACCTTGAGATGGGAAGTCCTGGATTTAATTCTGGCATCAGAGACTTCCTAGCTGTGTGACCCTGGGCAAGTCACTTAACCCTAATTGCCTAGCCCTTACCACTCTTCTGCCCTGGAACTAATACTTAGTATTAATTCTAAGGCAGACAGTAAGATATTTTTTAAACAAGTAAATAAAAATACTTACTTTTCAACAAATTCCTGACTCTACCCTAATCATATTGTCATTTAACCCACATCTCCATCTTGTTCAGAAACTTTGTCAAATGCTTTGTTTAAATCTAGATATATTGTGCTTACAAGTCTCCGAATATTCCTAGTGACCCTATCAAAAAAGAAAATGCTGTTTAGTGTGGCGTGACTTGTTCTTGATTGGTCTTTCTTCTTTCTCTGGATGCTTTGAATTCTGTTCTTCCATTATCCCATGTGCATGTCAGGTAGTAACCAGCCTTCCTTTCCTCTATCACAAATTCTAAGGTGGAATGGCTGCTTGCTCCAAAGAGTCCTGTCATTCCAGCTTCAAGCAATTATTTCCTCCTTATCAGGCAGAATTTGGCTCAAAATAATGGTATTCCTAGTCACTTCCTCAACTAGTTGTAGAATGATTTTTCCCATTAAGGCAAAGCAAGGATTTATCAACCATTCTGCCACGGTAGAGAAAGGGCTCCAACAAATATTCGAGTAATTAAAGTTTTCCTATCATTACAAATATATGCTGCCATCCCAGGTTTGTGACTTATTTTCCAAACATTTTCTCTGTTTCCTCCTCCTGTCCAGGTTGTCTGTAGAATGTTCACAACAACGTGGTTTGGTGTTTTCATTAATTCACATCTAAATGTTCTCCTTTCTTCATTCTTTCCAATTCCTGGATTTAGTCATCTGAGTGTATGCTCTTAATGTATAATCCCGTTTTACCACCTCTGATTAATTCTGTTCATTTGGAATCATGGAACCTTGCCATAGCTATAGTCCAGCCAACAACCCTATCCTAATCAGCTCTTAATGACAGTGATCAGGTCAGGTTTGCTTCCTTGTATTAGGCTCTCTCATTCACCCTCAGTTTATTTCCAACACTTTGTGAATTTGTGTAGAGACATCTGAGGTCATGAGTTTTATTGTTGATCTTTTCCTTGGATATCATCTTCTTTGAATTACTTATCCTCTCTATAAATATGCTTTTTCCTATGTTGAACCTACTACTCTCTGTGGTGTGTTGTTTGGTAGATGTGTGTGTGTGTGTGTGTGTGTGTGTGTGTGTGTGTGTGTGTGTGTGTGTGTGTGTGTACATACGGTTTTCTCCCTGTCTTCTCAATTTAAAGCCATCTTGATTAGATTTACAAGACTCCAGGCAAATATATTTCAAGCAGTCCTCATTAGGTGTACTTTATCTTTGGCCAAGAGCCCATCATTCCTATATTTTCAGCCGTAGTCCATAAATCTAAATCTACCAGAGTGTTTTGAAGAAAATGGTTTGTAGACCTTAAAATGCTAAAGAAATGGGACCTATTATTATTTTGACATATAATTTAATATTCATATTTTAGAGGGAATATACCACAAATATTTACATTTTCTTATTGTACCCCATTCACTTTTCATGAAACCAATGGGATCCTAAGGATCCTATTCTGGAAATACTGGGTGAGATATTCTCCAAGGCAGGGATTCTCAACCTGGTGTCCAAGATCCCCAAAAGATCTACAGATAGATTTCAGGGGGTCTGAGAACTTGAAACTTTTGGCATTTTGATATAATTGATTTCCTTTGTTATTATATGTATTTTGTTTTACATAGTCAAAAACGTAATTCTGAGAAAGGATCCATAGACTTCAGTAGAATGCCAGAGGGGAACATGACACAAAAAGTTCAAGAATCTCCTCTAAGCCCTCTGCCAAGTCTGACATTTTACTTCAATAAACATTTATTAAATACCTACTTTGTGCTTATTGCTTTGGAATAAAAAAAGAGAGACTAAACAGCTTCTGCCCTCAAGGAACTTAAAATCAAATCTCCCTCCCCATCCCACCCCATCTCTGACTCTAGAAAATCTTGTCTTCACTTACCAACCCCTCTCTCTGACCTTACCATAGTCTCAACTCTCCACAGTGGCAATCTGGCTACCCTGTTTGCTCTTTAGCTTTTCTGATAAAGACAATCAAACTTGAAAAAAATGTTGTGTTACCACTCCTAGAGTATATATAACTTCTGCTTCTGGATCTGCTGAACTGTCCTCCTGAATCCTTTCTTGGCTTAGTCCAGGTAAGGATCTGTCTACGTCATCTCTCATCCTTTTCTCATCCTCACAAATTTCTTAATCCCCAGAGCATCCTCCACATGTGTTTTGTGAGTTTGAGTGTAGGAGTTGGGGAATGAGGGAAAGGGTCCTATCCCTGTCCATATTTTATTTCCAGCATACAGACTTGGCTTCATTGTCTTGACTTCTTAATGCTCCTAAACCTCTCTACAGCATGTCACTGGAGAGCATCCCTAATTGGGTTTCCTGTCATGTTTTAGCTTCCTAACTCCAAGATTTCCTGAGTCTCCCCACTGCAATAAACTTCCCTTCATCTCTCTTGGTTCTTCTTCCTCTGCATTCCATTAAATGTAATTTATCCTTGAGGTTCTATATTCAGTCCTCTCTTTTCCCTTCCCCAGAATCTCATCAATGCAAGTATCTTTCCAATATCTTCTTAGGTATCCTCTCTTGTCATCCCCATTTACTGAATGTTCTCTTCCCTTCACAGTTTTCTTCTTTGCTACCTTCATTTCTCCTCCCACTCTCCTTACTATTCTCACCCTCACTCTCAACCTTGTCCTCAAACCTCATTATTCCCCCATCTACTTTCACTTTCCTCCCATCCTCCTCTCCCTCCTCATTCTTCCAGTCCCTCCTACCTTCACACCAATTTTCCCTTCTTTTTTCCAGACATTTCTTCTCTACTAAGGCTTTCCTCTCTCCCTTGCCATACCTTTGGGTAGAAACAGTCAGCTAGCATTTATAAAGTACCTATTATGTGCCAGGTACTCTGCTGAGTGCTGGAGCAATACTGACCACACTGCAGAATGCTACATAGAACTGAGATGCCCTGAATTTTCATCCATTTTCCCACCCTGAGAAGGAATTAAGGACTAGGTGGCTCCTAGATAGAGTGTCAGGCCTGAAGTTGAGAGGCCTTGGATTCAAATCTGACCTGACCTCAGACCCTTCCTAAGCTGTGTGACCCTGAGCAAGTCACAAAACCCTAAATTCCTAGCCCTTGCTGCTTTTCTGCCTTGGAACCAATACTTAGTATTAATTCTAAGAAGGAGGAAGAGGAGGAATGGGGAAGTAGGGACAAATTTAAGTGGAGGAGTATGGTGTGGATATATGATGAATAAAGGAGGTAAGGGGTAGGTAGATGCTGCCCAAAAATTCTTGTAGTAATGTAATATTACCCCTGAGTCACCTACTTCTCTGCATTCTTAGCTCCCTTTAAGCCATCACAAACCAGTCTCACTAAACATCCTGGCTGGGTAACATTATAATTTGTAGATAATTTTTTAAAGCCCTTACTTTCTGTCTTAAAATCAATACTAAGTATCTGTTCCAAGGCAGAAGGGAAGTAAGAGCTAGACATTTAGGTTTAAATGACTTGCCTAATATCCCTCAGATAGGAAGTGTCTAAGACCAAATTTGAACACAGGACCTCTCATGACTAGACCTGGCTCTCCCACTGAGCTACCTGTGTGCAGAATCTGTGTAGGTAAGAGACTATAAAGTTCTTTGTGGCAAGGTGACAGTTTAAATGTCATCTTTAGTGCCTCTGAGAAATAGCTATATTCTTAGTTCTAGTTAGTTCTTCACACCCTAAACCCCAACAGGCTTTCCTCCAGCTATTAACTACCTATTTGCAACTCATAAGGTGTGATAATTTGGCTTCTCACCTATACTCTTTAGCTCTGAAAGGGAGAGCCATAATTCCCTGCACATTTCTTCCCAAAAGGAGAATGCTTTTTTAGCTCTGTCTCCCTCTCCTGGAAGACATGGTTTCTGAACATTATTTTCTAGCTTGAAGTTCTACAAATGGCAAATTTAAGAGAGAAAAAGCCACCTCAGGGTCACTGTTCCTTGCCAGTGAGAAAAGTTTCTTTCATGATTAGTGTTCTGATTCTCTCAAATAAGGCCTCACCTCTGAAACATCAATGGAGTGCACTGGATAGAGTGCTAGAGTTGGAATCTGGAGAGACCAGAGTTCAAATCCTGCTTCACTTATCTAGCTGTGCCATTTTAAGCAATTCATTTAACTTGTTAAATTTCTATTTCCTCAGCTGTAAAATGAGGATAATGATAGCATCTACCCCTCAGAGCAGCTGTAAAGATCAATTGAACTGGCTTATGTAAAGTCCTTTATAAACTTTAAAGGTTTATTATTATTAGTGTCTAATTGCCACCCTTCCACCCCTCACATTCCCCCCCCCCCCCATTCTTTAATTCTCAGTTGAACAGAATAGGATTTCAGTAGATGTATATGGGGATTCCTTCCAAATGAAGAAGATCAGGAAAGGCTCCTGGGCTGGGGTTATTTCATAAAGGGCTCTCAAGCCACCAGATCTTGACCACCCTCCCTTGCCGTCTCTCCTGGGTCCCAGAGATGGAGCTGGCAGTGAGGGTGACCCTGTATGCCATAATTTTCCTGCTGAGCGTGGGAGGAAACCTGCTGATCATCACAGTGCTGGGACTGAGCCGTCGGCTCCGCACAGTCACCAATGCCTTCCTGCTCTCCCTGGCTGTCAGTGACCTGCTCCTGGCTGTGGCCTGTATGCCCTTCACCCTCCTGCCCAACCTCATGGGCACCTTCATCTTTGGCACTGTGGTCTGCAAGGCTGTTGCCTACCTCATGGGTAAGCATTGAGCCTGGCCTGCATCACCTGTCCTGGGGACGGGAGAGAGGGATGTGGGAACTTGGAGGTCCTCAGGGTTGGGTAGGTTGTAAAGATCCCCCAGGATCTGGGGTTGGAGGTGCAGGAAGTGTTTGGGGTCATATGAAGTTCTCCTTGAGGTTACTTGTCATGGTGGTCATTTCTCTCCCACCCCCCTTTTCCTCCAGGAGTGTCTGTGAGTGTGTCCACCCTCAGTCTGGTGGCCATCGCCTTAGAACGCTACAGCGCCATCTGCCGGCCTCTGCAGGCACGCGTGTGGCAAACACGTTCCCACGCAGCGCGTGTCATTGTCGCCACGTGGCTTCTGTCTGGGCTGCTCATGCTACCCTATCCTGTGTACTCCGTTGTACGGCCCGTGAGCCCCCGTGCACTGCAATGTACACACAGCTGGCCCAGCATGCGAGCGCGCCAGGCTTGGTAAGCCTCAAACCTCGGAAAACGGCCTTCCCCATAGGAATATGTCTCCACCGGTTCCCATAGTGCCCTTCCTCCCTGGGCATCCGAGTGTACACCCACGGCCCAGAGGATCCCCTCCCAGGTCCCTACTCCATATCGCGGCATACCCTGCTCCGTCTGAGACTCCAACATTGGCCTCATTGCCTGCCCTGGTAGAACCGAGCTCCCTACCACAGGCAGTCCTTGATGCTCTTCCAGTTCTCACCTTGCGATCCCTCCCCGTAATGTATGAGTCTGGGATTGTCGTGGGGTTCTAAGTGGCAAGTTTCAGACCTCAGAGGGTGGGCCTCGCCGCAGGTGTGGGGTCAGAGATGCTCAGCAACCCAGGCGTTTTCCTAAGTTGTCCCTCACTCCCTGCGTGTGAGTCCCAGGTGCCGGAGGCGCAGGTCCCGGAGCTGCTACGTAATTGGTTAAGGCTGAGGGAGAGCGGGCCGAGGGTGCGAAGGTAGACAGGTGTCCCTGCACGCTTTGATTGGCGACGCCGAGAGGGAGGGGCTCAGACGAGGTCGGCGCTCTGTGATAGGATGTTGGGACTGACCTGGCCCCGCCCCCTTCCACAGGTCGGTGTTGCTCCTACTGTTCCTCTTCTTTGTCCCTGGCGTTGTCATGGCGGTAGCTTATGGTCTCATCTCCCGCGAGCTCTACCTGGGGATCCGCTTCGAGAGTCAGAGCCAGAGCCACGGGCATGGGCAGCAAGGCCACAACGGCGACCACAAACATAGCGGATTACCCTGCGGGCCAAGCCCAGGTCAGCAGGAGGTGGGCGGGAGGGGCATGGAAACTATCAAAGGTAGATTTGGGGCAAAGTCAACCTCTGACAGCACAGATGTAGAGCTGGAAGGGATTGTAGAGGCCATCAACGTCGTTTTACAGGGGGAGACTGAAGCCCAGAAGGGCAAGTCCCCCCAGAAACCCAGGGGAGTAAGTTTCAAAACCGGCTTCTCTCCAGGCCTGGGTCCTCTGCTTCCCAACACAACACCAAATGACTCAAAGAAGAGCAGAGTCAGAGGGCAGTTAAATATCAGAGGCTCCAAGGTTCTCAGAGCCGGACACCAGGTGGCTAGGTGGGGTTTGGGATCCATATATCAACCCTAATTTCGTTCCTTCCTTTCCTGCATAGCACTTTCCAATGGGCCCCGAGCCCAGGCCTCTGCAGGCCAGGAGGGTGATGGCTGCTATGTGAATCTGCTCTCAGAACAATCTGGAATGGAACTCTCAGCACTGACACCCACTGCCTCTAAAAAGGAAACCCGAGGCCCCGGACCTGGGGTGAGCTCACGGCCCGCTCAGGCCCAGGCTCAGCTGCAGGCCAAGAAGCGGGTGGTTCGGATGCTGCTGGTGATCGTGGGACTGTTCTTCTTGTGCTGGCTGCCCTTGTACAGTGCCAACACGTGGCGTGCCTTTGACATGGAAGGTGCCCATCGTGCCCTCTCAGGAGCCCCTATCTCTTTCATTCACCTACTCAGCTATGCTTCCGCCTGTGTCAATCCACTGGTCTACTGCTTCATGCATCGTCGTTTCCGTCAGGCCTGCATGGCCACTTGTGCTAGGTGCCGACCCCATCCACCCCGTGCCCGAGTTGCCCGAGCAGGACCTCGGCTAGGGGATGACCATGAACTTGATCATCCCACTACCTCTCTGTCTCGTCTAAGTTATACAACTGTCAGCACACTGGGTCCTGGCTGAGGGCATCCTGAGACATGAGATCAACCCAGAAAAACATTGACTCTCCTGCCTTGGGGGAAAGGGTACCTTCTGCCTTGGAGAAGATGGGTATCCCACTATAGGGAGCCTGAGCCTCCTTACTCCCACCCCAGGATGGCATGGGTACCACTTCCCTAGGGACTATAGGAAGTCCTAATCTGGCATTGAACCCAAACTGTAAAAGCCCTGTTGAGCCCACAGGACTAACAGTCTTGACATGGATACACTCCTAGAAATCACCTACCCCAAGACTAGAAAGGCCTCCTTGGACAAGAGGTAGCCACACCCACTGGGACATAGTCCTACCTGGGAAGGTTCTAAGGTAGCATAAGTGACCCTTGACCTACCAGAAACTCTTCTGGACTTCACTTGCCCCTGCACTGAAGCCCACAGGCAGCACTGACCCTGGGTGCACAGGGCAGACCCAGTACCCAACCTGGGAAAGCGTCCCCAGTCTGCACTGATCCTCCTGACCCTGAATTAAGGTCTTCTATCTGTTAGACCACAAGCCCCTAACACCAGCTTTCTTTTACTGCAGAGCCTGGGAAAATGCATAAGACACATTCATGTCAAGGAAGCTACAGGAAAAAAATTAGCCCCTGACCCCAACCCCAATGTCCTTTGTGAGGTTAAAAGCTACAGGAAGGCTCATGCCTTGATTGTGAGGAAAACTCTGGCCCCTAGTGGATAGGGACTCAGGAGGATAGGATCCCCCTCAAGACCCCTTTCCTGCCCCTATCGCTATAATTCCAAACACCTCTTCTTATGCACTCTAGCATACCTGTTTCATCTTCCTCTATACAGCCCAGTCACTATACATAGCCCTCAACATGAAAACTCTTCAAGCACTTGAAGACAGTAAGCCTATGTCCACCTTTCTTCCCTCAAACCCCTTATAGGCTAAACATCCCCAGTTCTTCAATACTAATTAATGAGCCATCATTTTTGTGGCACTTTAAGGTTGACAAAATGCATCTGTTATCTTTATTTGTTTCTTCAACTAGTCCTTGAATGGTATGGTCACCAGTCCTCTCATCTCCCTGATTGCCCTCTTCTGGATATTACCCAATTGACCAGTACCCTTAAAAACAATGTGCCTAGCACTCATACCCCAGATGTGGTCTGAGAGAAGGAGAGTCCAACAGTAGGACTGTAATCTCCCGGGCTTTGGATTCTTGTCATTAAGAAGATGTTAGCTTTTTTGGCTGCCTCTCACAAACATGACTAGCATTTCTCTTTTCCAAGTAAATCATTGTTATTGCTTAAAACCTTCCATGGCTTAAGGAAAGGGAGCTGGTAGCAGCAATTTGAGCTGCCAGGAGACTAGGCTGCTAGGATAAAATTTAATCTAGGGCCAAGGTTGTATCTTCCTAGTGGAGTTCATGGTATGCCAGGACAGGCTTACCTGGGACCCAAAGTCATTCTTCCCCTGATGTCTTTAAGAAGGTATCTTTAGCTCTACATCCTAGGAACTAGAAGTAAAGAGCAGGCAGCAGCGGGTCCATATACTAAAGCAGAAGTAAATCAGATTGGAAAGATATACTTTAATCAGACTGTTGAATACCAGTCAGAGAGGTCTGACTATATCACAATTAGTAGGTATGTGCTGCAGGTCTTGGACTCAGAATGAATTTAAAAACTTTTCTCTGTTTACTATGTACCAATTTCCTGCTCTCAGAGACAAACTGACTTGCCTGAGACCACACAGTTCATTGCTGTTAGAAACTGAAATCTGACTTCAAATCTAGGCTTTTGGTCTTGGGAGAGGGGATAGGTAGAGCTTAGAGTGAGGGAGAGAGGAAGTGTAGCACAAATTCCAAGGCTAATCAGTGTTCTAACTGTTGAAAATGAGGAAATTTTTACTAAAGGAATCTACATTAGCAGGGAGAAGGAAGAGAATGCTGGTTTCTGGGAGCCAGTCTCAGGGAGGTAACAGTGCAGGGAAAGGACCTTGAATTTGGGAGATTGGGGATCTGATTTAGATTCTAGCTTAGGCACCAACTCCTTATATAACCTTGAGCAGATATCTTCCTCTCTGTACCTCAGCTTCTTTGTCTCTGAAATGAGGGGGTTGTATTAGATGCTCACCAGCTAAGGCTTTAGAGTTTTAACAACCTATTGTTGTATTATGAATCATGCCCATGGGTGGCATTCTCTTGGGAGGCAAGCGGGAAGAGGAAGAATGATCAAGGGGAGGCAGAATAGATAGAGGGGGAAGGATAAGAGGAAAGAATAATGAGGGAAAGAGTGTAGATATGGATAAGCAAAGTGAATGAGAGAGGGTAGGATAAAGAAATGAGTGAATAAGAAAGGGAATGAAGGACAATGAGGACTGGTGAGGTAGGAAGATTGAGGAAGGGGTAAGGATAAAGTAGAAGGCAATGAGGCTGGGAAGACTAGAAAGATCAAGAAGAGGTAGAAGAGGTAGAAATGTGAGACCATGTGAAGGATGGAAGAAACAAGAAAAGAAAAGTCCTAGTCTTTGAACTAAGGGACTTTGGAGGCCATTGAGTCCAAACCCTTCTTTTATAGATGAGGAAACAAGCCAGAAAGGGTATGCGATTTGCCCCAGATTACCCAGGTAGTAATTGTCTTAGGTAGATTTTGAACCCAGGTCTTCTTGTCTACAAGTCCAATAGTATAACCACTATGCCTTGCTAGGTAGAGAGAGGAGGTGAAGGCAGCAAGCAAGAAAAATGGGAAGGAAAGAGAATTGAAAGTGATCTCAGAGTAAGTAGGTAGATAAAGAAAACTCTATCTCCATCCGTTGGAACCACCAAGGCTCTGGGTCAGGCCCCTGCTATAGGGATGAGAAGGTTCCCAGAAGATGCAGATCTAGTCTCCAGTAAATGCCTTGGATTCGTTTCTTCTGAGCTATGAGAAGGAAGGTAGTTATTGTTTCATTACACATAAGGACCTTCCAGATGCTGTTGAGATGGTGGTACTTTGGGATAGTGGAAGCAATAACATTGTCACTTACTAGAACAAAAGATGTTATAGTTGAAAGAATTCTTAGAAAAGTTAACTTCTTCATTTTACAGCTCAGGAAATTGAGGCTCAGAAGATGGAATTGACTTGTTCAAGAGAGTAAGGATCAGAGGTGGGATCTGAACCCTCTCATGATTTCACTTTCAATGCCCATTCCACTATTTCTTTCTACCTATCAGGTACATGATTAAATATCTAATAAGATACAGTTGACAGCACCTCTGGGACTCCTTTTAGAGCTGAATCTAGAGCATCAGTTAAGAAAAGTGATTGTTCTAAGGTCACAAAACTAGTAGTACAGAGCCTTGACTGTAAGTTGGAAGGGAGAAAGAGGACTCAAAGTCATTTATGTGAGCTGGTTTTTGCCAGAGATGGCCCAAATCAAAAAAGGTTTCTGCCTAGGATTTAACCAAGTGGATTCTCTTTTGTAGGTGGCAGGGGAGTTGGGTGCATGGACTTCACATAATTGTCCTCAGACTCCAATATTTCTTTCATTCTCTATAGATATCTGATAAGCAGAGTGCACTTTATCCAGTGGTCCAGCTCATCCTGATTGTATACAATGTCAGGCAACAGCATCTACCGAGTATTCTTCATGAAGAATTTTATGCTAGGTACACAAGTGCAAGTGTTTTATAGCATCTGTGATGGGTTGTTTCCACAATTACCTTCCTGGCTGGTTGCCTGTGGACTGTTCAGGCATTAGGTTACCATCAGAAAGGTCTGTTACTTAGACTCTAATAGGGTCTATATCAATATTGGGATAAGTAGGTAGGTAGGTAGGTAGATAGATAGATAGATAGATAGATAGATAGATAGGAAAGAAGGAAACAACATTTATTAAGTACCTACTCGGTGTCAGGCACTGTCCTAAGTACTTTACAGATATATCATTTGGTCTTTGCAACACTGAGAGGTAAGTGCTATCATCCCTATTTTATAATTGAGGAAACTGAGGCAAACATATTAAATGGCTTGCCCAGGATCACACAGAGTCTGAGGCCAAGTTTATACTCAGGTCTTCCAGGCTCCAAGCCCCAAAGCTCTATCCACTGAACCACCAGCTTCCTTGGGAGATTCAGAGAGGGGAGAGCAAGGAGAAAAAGAGACAGAGACAGAGACAGAGACAGAGAATTTGTTAAAAACTTACTTTGGACTGACCAGACTTGGACAAATTCCTACATCCCTAGTGTGCAAAAACTTAGCATCCCTGATTTAGCCCTGGAAAGGAATAGCATAGATGTCATCTAGACCAACCCTCCTCATTTTACAGATGAGGAAATTTGCCCAGAATCACACAGCTACTAAGTATCAGAGGCAGAAAATGCAATGTGTATATATGGTATAGAAGGAAGAGGTGAATGGTGGGGATGGGGAGAGGACAGGGAAAAAAGGATGGGCAAAGGATTCATGGTGGATCTAAACATTTCATGTTTCAAGGACAGTGAACAGAATGAAATAGGATCATAGAGTCAGTGTTAGAACTGAAAGGGACCTCAGAAGTCTTCTAGAGCTGAGAGCCTACCCTAATCCCTGGCTGGCAGCATTAAAACTTTTATTCTCAAGGCCTGGCTTCATGCCCACTGACAAGGAACTCCTGTTCTTGATTCTGTCATTTTGTCTGTCCTTTCTCCAGGCCAAGGACATTACTTTAATGGAAGATAGCTGCCCAAGCAGAAATATTTTGATGAGACCAAATGGTGTGTGTTCATAGCATCATCACCTACCATGCATGTTTGGCGCCATTCTATCTAGCTTTAAGAATCATGTGTCCAGGCCAGGGTCACTTATTTGTCCCACTATTTGTGGAGAAACCACTGGCATGGACTTTCTCCAGTTTAGCATAGTGTCTGGCACATAGCAAGCAAATAATCAATGCTTGTTGACTCCCTTCAGCTGGAACACAACTCACATTGTCATTAATACTTCTACCAAGAAGACAAATGGCAGCAGCTACTGAAAGCACTCAGAGAATTTTTCTGGCTCTGACAAAAGGACAAGAGTCTGATTCTCCCTTTTCCCCTTTTGGCCCTGCCAGCTAGGCATTGGCAGTGACAATGGGAGAACACTGTCAGGGTACCAAAAAAGGACTGATGGCACCACATCCATCACATGGATAGACAAGTCTCTTCTGCAGAACATTGTTTTCCTCTGTAGCAGTGTTTTATTCTTCCTCTGTATTTACTTTGTATATATCTTGTGTTTACTTATTTGTGTGTGTGTGTGTGTGTGTGTGTGTGTTGTATCCCTTCCCCCCCCTCCACCCCTGCCCCAATATAGCATGTAAGTTCTTCAAGCTGGGGGCTTGTGTTTCTATCGTTGTCTTTCCAGAGCCTAACACAGTGCCTTTCACATAGTAGGTACTCAATAAATGCCAATTGAATCGAATTTCTTCTCTGCCTTCCACACTTCATGGTCAAGTGAAAAGAGCATTTTATTTCATGTCACCAGACCTGAATTCAAATCCTGCCTCTGACATTTCATACCACTGTGACCTTGGGCAAATCACTTGACTTGTCAGCCTCAGTTCTGCCTTATCTATAAAAAGATGGTGTTAGATGAGATAGTCCCTCCCTCCCTGTTGAATATGAATTCTTTATGGGCAACAATTATGTTTTTGCCTTTCTTTGTAAGCCCAGTGCCTCACACCCAGTAAGCACTTAATAATATTTTGTTCACGGACTGGCTGGCAGACTGTAAGGATTTTTCCAGCTTTAGATTTATGATCTTCTGTTTCCCACCTCCCTTCCCAACTCTCATCCTGTCCCCAGGATCAAATTGTTTCAGATAGAGTCTCTTCACTTTGATAATAGTCAACATTCTCATCCCTTTTTTATTGAATTTTTAGATATTTATCTTGATTTTCTACATGGTATTTTCCCCTTTGGTGTCATATTTCTAAGCAGCTCATAACCGGATAATTACAAAAATGCATTTTGTGACTGCATCAGTTGAATCAGAGTTTGGGTTATACTATTCCCTTTAAAGATAGATGAGTTTTCATTATATTAAAGTTTGTAAACATGAGATCCTTCAGTGCCTTGCATGTAGTAAACGCTCAATAAAATATTTGTTGTCTTAAATTATTGGTATGCAGAAGTGTTGGCTGAGCCTGTCTTTGGTATGAGAAATTGGGGGTGGGGGAGTGACAGGAAGAAAGCAACAACCATTTATTAAGGGCCTACTATCTGCCAGGCAAGTGCTCTAAGTGCTTTTCAGATACAATTGCATTTGATCCTCCCAACAACCCTAAGAGGCAGATGCTGTTATCTCCATTTTACAGTAAAGGATACAGAGGTTATGTGACTTTCCCAAGGTCATGTAACTAGTAAGTTTGTGAGATCAGATTCGAACTCAAGCCTTCTTAACTCCAGGATAAGTACTCTATCTGTTATGTTGCCTAGCTGCCTCATATGGGAATTAACATCTTTTCATTCCATCCATAAGCAACAAACATTTTCCTTAACTATGCACAATGGTTTAATTAACAAAGGATAGATGCTCAAGTGGATGGATGATTTCTTCCAAGTTGGAAGTTCCCTTCATTAAAGTATACTCGTACCCAAGCCTAAGCATCATATGCAACTTTGGACTATAGCCTATTATGAAGAACCTCAAAGGGAGCCATCCAGCATGCTGGCAGTAAACATTAATATTCTTCATTCTAAGGAAAAATATCTTACTTTAAAGAAATGACAACTTTAGAAATGCAACCATTAAACGTTTCTTTTTTCCCAAAAAAAAATTTCCTTCCATATTGGAATCAATGCTGTATATTCGTTCCAAGGTATAAAAGTGGCAAGAACTAGGCAATGAGGGTTAAGTGACTTGCCCAGGGTCACACAACTAACAAGTATTTGAGGCCATATTTAAATCCAGGACCTCCTGTCTCTAGCCTGGCCCTCAATTCACTGGGCCACTCAGCTGCCTACAAATTAAAGAGTTCTTACTTTGTTCTGCCTTTCTGCTGATGTCTGAGCATTCCTTCCCTCCTATGGACATTTTCCAGTGTTAAATTTTTCAGTCTGACACATTTGCAACTGCCAATGGAGATGCTTAAGATCTCTATGTAAGATTAGGACTTGATAGTTAAATCAAGTTTTACCTTAGGGAAGGGCTCTACTTCCTAGGATTCTTTACTTGGGATATATTAACATGATGATGATGATGATGATGATGATGATGATGACTACGACGACGATGACAACGACAACGACGACGACAATGATGATGATGATGATGATGATGATGATGTCAGTATAATTTTTTGGTAATTCTATATACTTTATTTTATGCATTTTAAAACAGTATTCTGGAAAGGAGATCTAGAGGCTTCACCAGCTTTCCAAAATGATCCATGACATGCAAAGGTTAAGAATGCCCCAAACCATTCTAAACTGGCTGATAATATTCTATTCCTAACAGTCTTCTCCAGCACTCACCCTCCCCCAACACACGAGTTACAATTATCTTACTGAAATGTAAAGACAACTGTTGTCATGTCTCCCCCCAGCCACTTTTGCCATATGAGTAGCAATAGCAGAAGGAGAGGAATGTGTGGTAATGGCAATAGCCTCCACTTCTCCAGTCTCCTCCCTACTTTACTGATTGGGCAGTATGTTAGGTGGTTTGGAGATTGAAAGAAGGTACTAAAGTAGTATTTCTCTCTCTTTGTACTCAACCATAGTGAGAGCTAAAGTAGCCTTCATCCTAGTCTTAGTTCTCACTGTGTTGAACCTTAATCATTGCCTTTGGGTGACCTTAGGTCACTTTACGTCTTTGGAGTACAATCTCCTTATCTGTAAAATGAGGAGGTTGTACTAGATGACCTCTAAGGTTCTTTTCAATTCTAGAACTCTAATCTTCTGATTTTGGAGGTGGAGCCTCCATAATTGTATGACACCAGTTGAAGTGAGACCATGGTAGAAGTCTATAAGAGAAGACAAAAGCTATTTGGAGGAAATCCAGTTTTCCTTTCTCCTTTCATATGCTTATATAATCAGCATCCTTCAGTGAGGAGTATAGATAATTTGATTTATGGATTTATTGGCAGTTGGACTCTTAATAGGTCCAACTTACCATGACCAGTGCTCAACTACCATTGTCTCTTAGGATCAAATACCAAAAAAGAGCCAGAGAAGGAATTAAAGAATCAAAGTTAAGAACATCTGAGAGAACAACTCAATTACCTGCTAACTCTGCTTTTATTATCACTTGTGCTCATCAATGTATATATGGGAATATCCTGAAGAATGTCTAATAAGTATTTTTGAGAAGGGACTTCTTGTTCCTATAGATCACTTTTTTGGTAATAAAATTTTAAAGTTTGGAAAAAATACATAGTTTCCAAAATTTATATTGGAATAGAGTTAAAAAAAAGTCACACATGCCAGAAGATCCTTCCACCAATGAAGAGTCACATCTTCTTTATGACTTAATAGATAAATCTGAGGAAATAGGCTCTGACACAGAAAATTTAGGTGGTTTGCCTTTGGTCACACAGCTAGTAAGTATGGGACAAAGTAGATTAACCCAAGACTTCCTAACTCTTTAATCAAGGGCAATTTATTATGGTAAACCTCAACCATGTTCCTTGTTCTCAGGATTTCTCATGCTGTTCCTCATTCCAGAACAGATTCTCTAGGTGAACTCTGTTCATCTCTGATCCAGTTATTTTAATTAAGCTTCTGATTTTGTTCTTGATCAGGATCATTTCTTAACTTATAAGTTTTCATTTGGGGCCCAAACTTATTTGAACTCTCTTTCTCGATGAGTACCAGCCACCAACATACTTAATGAATTGCTGCTCTTCAGTATGATGATAGAATTCTCTCCCCTTATCTATTTTTAGCTAATCAAATTAAGAACTTAAAGCACCCCTAGTTAGTACCCCACTTAACCATTAGGTAAGAGAGCCCACAATTCACTTACTAGTTCACTCCCCTAAAGGCCACAATCACTGCCCCACCTTGGGCACTGCTAGGCAAATTGAAAGACTGCAAGTGGTTTCTCTGAAGAGAGGGAGAAACAGGAAATGACATGGAAAAAGGGGTATAAAAAGAGACCAAAATGATCTGGGACAACATTCCTTTCTTGGCATTTGGAAAGACTGGTTCCATAGATTCCTTCCTCTGCTTGTGGAGAGACTCTTTCCTTGGATTCTGCCTTGGCTTGCTGGAGACTACTGGACTTTCACTTGGAGATCAGGACTTGAGGAAGCCCTTGCCAGGGACTAAGTTGGACTTCACCAGAGCAGCACTTAGGGCTGGTAGGCTTGTCAAGGCTCTGTCTCTCTCCTACTTTTCCCACTTTCACTTTTTCTACCTCTTTGTAAATAAAAACTGCTTACAGTCATTTTGACTAAAGGGATAATATCTTATAATTGGTGACCACAATACCACTTTAATAGCTCTCATATTGAGTCAAAAACCAATTATATTCCTTACATCAGGAAAGCAATTTGGAACTATACCTGAGAAGTCACTCAACTATGCTTATTCTTTGACCCAGTGATACCACTCACTACTAGGCCTACCCCCAGAGATCAAAGAAAGAGCAAAAGATCTATATTTGGAAAAAAGACTTAAAGCAGCTAGTTTTGTAGTGGCAGAGAACTCAAAAGTAAGGAGGTACCAACTTATTGGGGAAATAGCTGAACAACTGATATTAAAGAAATGTAATCACCAGGCCTAGAGACGGGAGGTCCTAGGTTCAAATCTGACCTCAGACACTTCCTAGCTGTGTGACCCTGGGCAAGTCACTTGACCCCCATTGCCTAACCCTTACCACTCTTCTGCCTTGGAGCCAATACACAGTATTGACTCCAAGATGGAAGGTAAGGTTTTTTAAAAAAATGTAATGAAATAATATTATAAGAAAGAACAAAAGGGATATTTTAGAAACACCTGGATAAGCTTATATGAACTGAGGCAGAATGAAGGAAGAAGAACCAGGGAAATAATTTAAACAATAAAACAGTGTCAAGACACAATTCTGAATGAGAATTCCAATCAACACAATGAGCAATCAGGATTCCAGAAAATGGATGATAAAAGTTGATGGACTCAGTTTGCAGAATGAGACCCATAATTTTTAAACTTGACCAAGGTGAGAATTTGTTTTGTTGGACTAGGTATTGTGAAGATTAAATTTAACTCTCCCCCATGGAAATAGGTTCTGATCAAGGACACATGTAATACCCAGTGGAATTGCACATGGGCTATGGGAAGGGGGGGAGGGGAGGGAGGAATAGAATATGATTTTTGTAACCAAGGAATAATGTTTGAAATTGACCAAATAAATTTTTTTAATTTAACTCTTCCCCTGATTATAACAAGGAAATTAATTAACTCTCCCCTGATTATGAAGATTTAAATTATAACCCCTGACTATTTTTAGAACACCCTACTTAAAGTTGTTAAATTTGGTCCAAATTCAAAACAAATGGAAGGGAAGTCTAAATCTCTGATTGGTCAAATGAAAAAATACAAATTCCCTTCTCACAGTATATTTTTTATAAGTTTTGATTTTATTTTTTTTCTTTACAAGAGGTGGTGGCTAGGAGGAAGAAAATATGGATTGAGAGGTCAGGGTTATGGGTCTAGTCTATCACCATAGGCTGATTCAAAGCTAATTATCTTATTCAAGACTAGTTTATGGTGGCAGGTTCATGAACATCATGCTCAATCAGCCTTAGGTTGTTGGGTTTTTTTTTTTAAGTTTGGAATATAACAATTACTCACTTCAATACAGAACTTTAAGTTCAAAAAGTGCTTTCCTCAAAATGATCCTGTGAGGCGAATAGATATTATTACCACCACCACACTCCATTTTACAATTAAAGAATCTGAGACTTAGGGAGATCAGATGACTTTTCCAGAGTCTTACAGCTAGTAATAGAGCTGGGACTCCAACCCAGGTCTTCCATCTCTTAGACTAATATTCTAATAACCATTATGACCCATTGGCTTTCCCCACCCCCACTCTCCAAAATAGAATCTCCATTATTAGGAAAAATAAAAGGATTATTTTGCCTAGAAAAGAAACAGTGGGAGAGGAGCCCATAGGTTCCCATGAGGGAGCTCTTTCAGACTTTTTCCACAGATGCTAATTCTCTCAGTGGTTTCATCCTTTAGAAAAAAGGATAGCAATCATGGACTAATCAGTAGGATCATCTTGCAGCATTTGACTGTTGGTTCTTCCCTGTAATTCAAGCCATATAATACTGCTCACATTTATTCCATTCTTTCTGTTTTCACTGTTCTAGCCAGGAGAAAATTCAGCCAAACACAGCTGATGACATTTTATATGTAAATTCTAAGTGGGGTTTGATGCTCTACCCTACAATTTGGTTTAGTACAACAACTTTTCCACAAATTTTAGTCAGAAAAGCCAAATGGGCTTTCTATAAATAATATAATTTCTGAGTTAAACAGGAAGGTTGGGTCAGGGAGAAAATCAGTAGTTTCAGTTAAAATGAAGGGATGAGATCAGACCATGACTAGAGGTAGGAAGAACAACAGATAAAGGGTAGAAGTTTAACAAAGGAAGAGTACAAATGGCATAAAAATTCAAAGTCCTCTGTTCAATGATTTGATGGCCAATAATAGACTTCCTCCTATCTATAAGTGGTCTCAATCCCTGAAAACTAGGCTTCAATATTTGGCCAGAAGAAATGGTATTAACCTTTTTCCCTCTCCAAAGCTTCAAGACTGAAACTCAAGTCAATTCAATTATTTAATTCAAATCAATAAATGTTTCTAATGTGTCAACAGTGAAGAACTGTTTAAATATAGAAATAGGTGTGTACTACAATAATTTCATGTTGTAATTTCTCCAGAGTCAATTACTTGCCATAACAAGGCCTTAGATAATGGTTGACTTACTTGCCAAGACAAGAGATATGGTGGCCAAGAGCAATTTTGTTTGGAAAATAAACTTGTTCACAGAACTTTATGGTGAAAGATAATGGAAAATTATGAGTAGCATTATCTCATAAAACAGAAGCAGTAGAGGATAAAATGAGGTTAAAGAAAGCTTGACAAAAGACCCAAATAAACAAAATTATCCTGAGGGCAGATAAAAAATGAAAATGGAAGGAGAGCCACAAAAGAAAAATGGAAAAGATCTGCACAGATGTTTATAACAAGCTTCTTTTTTTTGCTACTAAGAACAGTAGACTTCAAACACTTTAACTCTAACATCATAGTCACAGATATGCATATAAAGGAGGTAGAAATGACACTAAAATTAACCAAGAGGGCAAAAGCAACTAGATTAGATCAAGAGCCTATTCTTTGTGTAAGAGAAGCAATAAAATTGTGAAGGTATTGAGGAATTAATTCACAAGGTGTCAGAAGTAGGGGAAGATACTAAAGAGGTAAAGAAAGATCTTGGATGTTATTTATACCAAAAAAAAAGGTAACTAAAAGAACATCAGCAAATACTGGCTTATGTGTCCTTTGCACAAAATTTTAATGATCATCTACATCAAAGGAATTCTCAATAAGTATATTAGTAGGGAATGGTAAGGCTTTCACCAGCAAAATCCTACAGTGAACCACAACTTTACCATTATATGATTGAGTGATAGGTAGGAAAAGATTCCACAGTGCTTTTTTGTTTATTGATTTTTTTTAAGCATTTGATTTGGTTCACAAAATGCCACCCTGAAGACTTTTTTCCTGGAGGAGATTTAACATAGTAGAGTAAATTGAAGGAGTAAAGTCCTCCAGATCTTCCCATTCATAGATGTGCTGGAACATTACAGAGCCAGCCAGAAGAAATATGCAAAAACTCAAAACTATTTATCCTAATCTAAAAACCAAATGGATAAAAAATTACTATTGTACAGATTATAATACACAGTTAAAAGGACAACTGATAGACGCTACTACATTTGTGACTAGTCTAAACACAGTGACTCGCCTGTCACTAAGGGTGTATGTGTGTGTGTAGGAAGGGCGGTTATAAAAATCTTTGCAACTTGTTCATTTTATTTATTTGGACAGATAATATGAATAGATAATGAATTAGGCAGGCCCAGAACAAAGGCATGTATTTTTGATAAACAATATTCTCTTGGTATTGTCAAGTGGCTATCAATCATGAAAAATTTTAAATGACTCACATGGAGGGCAATAGAGGAGCATAGAGGTAGGTGTGAATTGGCTGAAAAATACCAAAAATGAGGAACTTTGAAGGACTGGGGAAATGGTTTCATTAGGAAAATTCATGAGCAAAAAAATATGGATGGTTGCGTAGAAGAGGGAACAACTGGTCAGCTGCTAAGGTGCTCCACTAGGATCCTTTCAAAAGAAATTGGAGAAAAATCTCTAGTACTATAGATTACTATCTCTAGGTAATATGTGAAGAGCTTAGACAGGATGACTATACATGGATGGGTTCTGTAAAGATTAAAATTAATATCTGAGTACTCCTAGCTGCAATGTTAGACAGAGTATGCATGTTGAGTAAGTCCTCATACCATTTGTGGGTTTGATTATGGGGAAATCACTGGGCTAAATGCTAGGGACAGGAACAGGGACTGATGGAACTGTGATGGAACTCCCAGAATGAAGAAACATCTCTCAATGCAGGGCAGCATCTTCTCTCCAACTTACAGTCATGGAGAGTTAACTAACAAATTAAATTAAACGATTTGCCTAGGCTCATGCAGCCAGTATGTGTCCAAGGGGTCAAAGAAGGGTGTGAACCCAGATCTTCCTAACTTTGAGGATAGCTCTTAATAACAATAATTAATAGTAATAGTTGAGAACAATTTGTTCCAACAGCCACAAAAGCAGCAAATACAGGTGGTGTGGAGCACTTCAAGTTTGCTTAGACATTGAAGACTCCAAGACCATCCACTGCATCCTGGGCCATCACCAGTCATCTTGACTTTTGTTTTCCCACTGCACTTTGATAACTCTGGAAGGGAGAGTGAGGCTGACAATTTTGTTCAAATCATTCACAAGTCAAGACATCACCTCGTGGTGCCTCTTGGTCCTCTTAGAAAACGAAGGATAGACAAAAACAACGTACAGTTTGCAAAGCGTTTCACATATTATCTCACTTGTGCCAAAGCATAGAAACTGGAGGCATTGCCAGTTCAGCAAACAGTTAATAGACTAGCATGTTGGAATTCAAAGTTTGTGAAGGGAAGAAATATGAAATAAGTCTGGAAAGAGAGATTGGAGTCAGACTGTAGAGGACTTTAAATCCCAAAATGTCATTGATTTTTTTTTTTAGCAAAGATTTAACACGGGCAGATCCTGCTCATTAGGACATTTATTTTGGCAACTGTGTGGAGGATGAGTTAGAGAGGAGAAACCGTGAAGATAATATCAATTAAGAAACTGAACTCATTATCTTTACCCTTAAAGCCCCCTCCTTTCCAAACTTCCCTATTACTGCCAAAAGCACCTCTCTCCTCCCAGTCCTTTTCTCCACCTCTCACCTACTATATCCAATCTGTGAACTCACCACCTTTTCTCCCCTGATACCACCCCTGCCCTGGCACAGTCCTTCTTTACTTCACATCTAAATTGCTGATGGTTTTCCCTGCATTCTCTCCCCACTATAAATCATCCTCCAGATTCAGCCATCAAAGAGATTTTCTTAACATGCAGGTCCAACCATTTCACCTTCATATACCTACTCCACTGGTTCCTTATCACCTCCAGGATCAAATGCAAAAATTTTTAAAAATCATCTTTTTGCCATTGAAAGTCCTTGAAGGAATCTGGCCTCAGCCACTTCCCAGCTATGTGACCCTGGGCAAGTCACTTAACCCCCATTGCCTAGCCCTTACCACTCTTCTGCTTTGGAACCAATACACAGTATTGATTCCAAAATGGAAGAGAAAGAAAGAAAGAAAGAAAGAAAGAAAGAAAGAAAGAAAGAAAGAAAGAAAGAAAGAAAGAAAGAAAGAAAGAAAGAAAGAAAGAAAGAAAGAAAGAAAGAAAGAAAGAAAGAAAGAAAGAAAGAAAGAAAGAAAGAAAGAAAGAAAGAAAGAAAGAAAGAAAGAAAGAAAGAAAGAAAGAAAGAAAGAAAGAAAGAAAGAAAGAAAGAAAGAAAGAAAGAAAGAAAGTCCTCGAGGGCAGGAGGTCTTTGTTCAAATGTGACCTTCAATACTTCTTAATTGTGTGACCCTGGATGAGTTGATTAACTCCAAATGCCTAGCCTTTATCTCTCTTCTGCCTTAGAATTCATACTTGGTATTGATTCTAAGACAGAAGGTAAGGGTTTGTTGTTTTTTTAAAGAAAAAAACCTATAACCTAGCACACAAACCCTCTTTCCAATCTTCTCACACATTATGGCCCCAAGCCCCCTATATTCTTCCATCCAGCTACACCAGCCTCCTTGCATTTCATAAACAAGACACCCCATCTCCCCGCTCCAGTTGTTTTCTCTGGCTGCCCCTCTCTCCTTATCTCTGCCTCTTGGCTTCTCTGACTTCAATATCCAATGAAGATCCCACCTTCTACAGGGAAGCCTTCTTAATTCTAGTGCCCTCCCTATATTAATTATTTCCTATTTATCCTGTACGTAGCTTGTCTGTATATTTGTTTGCTTGTTGTCTCCCCCAGTGGATCATGAACTCCAATGAGGCAGGTCTCTTTGTGTCCCCAGTTTAGCACAGAGCTGAGAACAGAACAGACTTAATAACTGGTTAGTGGCTGACTCTGGCCTCCCTATCCAGATCTTCCTTCCAGTGTGCACCTTCCATCGATGCTTTCAGTGCTTCTCCCTAGGGAAAGAGACAAAGGGTCTAATGGACTGATGCTGGCTGTCATCCAGGTGAGAGGTGATGGGAGCCTAAACTAGAAGGGTAGATAGAGGAATAGAGAGAAGGGGATGGATACAAGGGATGTAGTGGAGACAGTATTGATAGAACTTGGCAGAAAAGACAATGTTTGGAATATCTATTTCTGGGAACATAATAAAAAATCAATCAGGGAAGCATGCAAAGCCTTGTACCAGAGGGAAGAACAAATTGAGAATAAATTCTGTGTATGTGCAGCTGAGGATGTCAGCACAATGCTTTTTTATTTCATTAACCCTTACTTTCTGTCTTGGTAGCAAGACAGAAGAGCCAGGGCTAGGCAAACAGGATTAAGTAACTTGTCCAGGGTCACACAGCAAGGAAGTGTCTGAGTCTAGATTTAAACCCAGGCCTGGTGCTCTACCCATTGTGCCATCTCAATGCCTCCTGAAAGCACAATTCTGTAAAATTCTTGAGGGGTTTCTGACAACACAAAAGTAGGAACAGAGAGGGCAGATATTAAGAATAACCTGGAATTCTGGGTAGGCAGTGATAAGATAAGGGGGGGAAAGATTCAAAAGCTGAAAAAAATCTAGTATCTGATCTGGGATCTCTGGATCTGAGTTTTGGCTAACTCTGCTATTTGCTACCTATGTGACCTTAAGCAAGAGACCATCTCCCTGGGCCTGGGTTAACTCAATAATAAAATGAATACATTTAACAAAATAAATTCTGAAGTTCCTGACAGTTTTAAATTCCAGGATCCTAAGGATATGGAGGGGAAAAAAGTAAAGCCAAATCCTGATGATGAACTGGGGAAAAAAAGGCAAGAATGGAGAGAATGGAAGTTGCAGTGACAACGATTAGGCTTAGGAGAAATTCAGCAGTGGGATAAATGAAGCTTTTGGGCAGAGACAGTAATTTTATTTTTGTTTTTTATATAGATTTAAATTTTTTTAAGGTTTGGGTAATGTTTTATTTTTTCCTTCTTAGATGTAAAAACTAATTTTGGTGTTCATTTTCTAACATTTTAAGATCCACATTC
This sequence comes from Monodelphis domestica, assembly GCF_027887165.1. Classification (NCBI taxonomy): domain Eukaryota; kingdom Metazoa; phylum Chordata; class Mammalia; order Didelphimorphia; family Didelphidae; genus Monodelphis; species Monodelphis domestica. Next base: position 357,463,902 of record NC_077230.1, read on the forward strand.
TCTCCATCCTTCCCTCCCTTCATCCCCAGAGAGTCATTTTAGAGGTAGTCAATTTATGTATGATGATGAGATATAAGGTATAACCATCCATATGAGTAGCTAAGATGGCCCAGGAGTTAAGGAGGTTGAGTCTAGAGGGTTCAAGGAGAAATTAGTGTGTATTGTGAAGACCCTAAGGAGAAGGTCAGGAATTGCAGTGGAACAAAGCACTATGAATCAGCTATGAACTAACTCACTGAGAAAGGAACAAGTAGGTAATTTAAAGCCACAAGGATCCAAATGGCTGCTAAAAGTGATAGAATGAATTTCAAGGGAGGGATTGCTGAGTGATGGCTGTAAAAGGAATATCCGGAAAGTGGTCATGAGGAGGGTATCTTCTCTTCTCTTTCTCTATATTCAGTGGGTTGGAGAGCCCAGTGGAAGGATCATTGAGTATCAGAGAGGGTGGCAAAAGAAGGAACCAGGTTTCTAAAAAAAGTGAAGGGAAGAATTTGTAAAATGAAGGGTGGCTTGTTAATGATATAACAGAGATCTGGAGGATTCAACAAAAAGGCAGAGTCTAAACAGATATAAACTGGACAAGAGTAAAATGGGAATGAAATATCCCTGGGTGATTATAGGGGAAGGGAGTTTTCATGTCAACTGATAGAGATTCTGTTGGCTAACCATCAGTCTAGTTGAGACATCTCTGGTCTTATAATGTTAGATAATATAGGAATTTGTTTTTATATGATGTATTAATTCCTATATAATGGGGGGAATTCCTGTGTCTGCAATATGGGTCAGAAATACCATCTAGTCTGCTGCTTTTTGCTTTTTCTTTGTTCTTGGGAATTCTAAAAAATGCCTTCCTTTTTGACAGAATTTGGTTAATGAATGAAGGCGACTAGGGTCCTTTTCCTGTGGACATGACCTGCCCACCTTTGGGGATTGGAAAGGGTGGATAGGATAGATTGATGGACCACCTCTTAATTAGCTATCACCAATTAAAGATGTCTTGGGATGGTCAAGGGAGGGGCTGAATAATGAACTCCTAAATATCTATTTATTTGACTGCCTAATGCAGCTCAGGTCTTCTCTGGTCCCAGAGAGAGCCATGGAGACCCATAACACTTTATCAGTTACGATGCTGGCCTAACCAATAAACCTGATATCATCAGTAATTCTTACCCCCAAATCAGTCTCTCAAGATAATTTTAATTGTAACAACAGTTGTATTTGCCCTTTCCATCCCCCTAGATCAGAGTTTAAGAATCTAGAGGGAATAATGAGGTCAGAATGGGTGCTGGAGTTGATAAATATTCGAGTCTGAGGCACCTTTGGGCATGACTAGATCCATACTCAGAGCAAGGTCTCTCCTGACTCATTCCAGGATGGAGAGAGGGATTTCATCCTCTCAGAAAGTAAGCCAACCATGGAACGTGACCTTAATTTCCACTGAGATTGGTACCCAGGGCCTTGGACCTTCATGCAAAGGACTGAGTGAATGGAGAGCTGAAGCACTGGTGTTTCCTCATAAGATTCCATGAAGCAAGATAGAATAATAACAACAGGAAGGCACAGTAACTCAGTGCAGAGTGAACTTTGAGTGGTAGGATCTGAGTTTGAATTTCAGCTCTGCCACTAAGAAGCTGGGCATGTCACTTAACCACTCTGAGCACCTACCCACCTGGAGGAATGAGAGCAACCTTCTCCTTTCTCCCAAGACCATCCATTCCTTTTCCTAGAGAAGAGGCTTCTTCTTAACATACCTCACACCACCCATGATCCACAAAGGCAGGGGTTCTTAATTTGGGACCCACAAACTTTTCTTTTAGTATTTTGGATAATTATGTTTTAATATAAGTGAGTTTCTTTGTAGTTCTATGCCTTTTGTTGTATGCATTTAAAAATGTTATTGTGAGAAGAGGTCAGTAGGCTCCCCCAGCCTGCCAGAGGGGTGTATAATATAAATAGGGTGAAGAAGCCCTGCATTAAAGGTTCATTTGCCATGGCCTTATAAATAAAAATGATAACTACTTACTGGCTGCAATGGTCCACAAAAGATATATGAACCATTTTCACTCCATCTCTCCTTTGGTTCTCCTTTCTTCTTGGAAATCCCAAAGAATGTCTTCCTTTTTGACAGAATTTGGTTAATGAATGACGACTAGAGTCCTTTTTTTTTTTAGAGGACGTGTGACTTCTAGTGGCAGGTAGCAGATGCATCACTGAGCTCCAATACTGGCATCTCAAAGCATATGAAGCAGCGTGGGTCAGCAACTAACCAAATTCCATCAAAATAGAAGACATTCATTGGGATTCCCAAGGACAAAGAAAATGCAAAAAGCAGCAGACTAGATGGTATTTCTGATCCAGATCCCAGATCCAGGAATTCTCCCCAATATTTGGGAATTAATAGAGTATATGACTAAGAGTCCAGAGAGACAGAAGTTTTGACTCCTGTCTTGGGCAGCTGAGTGGTGCAGGGGTTTGGGTGCTGGGTTCAAATCCAGTCTCAGATACTTTCTAGTTATAGAACTCTGGGCAAGACATTTCTCCTTTCTCTGTTGAGGGCTTCTTCAATTGTACAATGGAGACAATAATAGTACCTACCTCACAGGATGGTGGAAAGGGTCAAATGAGAAAATATTTGTAGTTCCCCCAGGGTATAAGAGAGACTTAAATGTTTGTTTCTTTACTTCTTTCACTAGCTCTGTGTGATCATAAGCTATTCTCTAAACCTCAGTTTCCCCATCTGTAAAACGGGAATAATTGTGCATACCTACAGTACCTACTTTACAAATTTGTTGTAAAGACTGAATAAGGTCCTGAATGTTAAGAGCTCAATTGCCTTACTGAGTTTCTTAATTTAATGAGTTAACTTAATGAGTTATTTAAGATTTTTAATTAAAATTCTAATGCGAGCCAATATCCTCAGAGTTTCCTCACAGTTCCCAGATTCTTACATAGAAAAGTTTGATCTCCATTTGGTATTAGCCATGTGGGAACATCCATGACTCATGTAAGGTAGCACAGATATCATATGTGCGTTAGAGCAAGCCTACAAATATCACAGAAGTGCTCATCACCATGCCTACGCATATAATATGGTATAGGGAGTGTTGGATTCTTCTGCCCTTCCCTTCTTTTCTATTTCTTTTTTGGGAGACTTGTTTTGGGGAGAAGCAGTTGTTTGAAGCAGGTGTTTGGGGGTGGTGTGATCTTCCCCCAGTCCCACTCTGGGTAGACTCCAGAAAGAAGAATCTGAGAAAAGCTCTGAATGAGAATGGAAGAAATGAGCTTTGGGAAAGAATGTTCAGAAATAAGGATAAATTATTATGATGATGATGATTTAATCACAATAACTAGCATTTCTGTAGTGATTATTATGTGCCAGGCACTGTGCTAAGCCCTTATAAATATTATTTGATTTGATCCTCACCATCCCCAAGAAGATAGACACTATTATTATCTTCATTAATCTCCTCTAGAAGTTAAATGACCTATCCAAGGTCACATAGCTAGTGAACATTTGAGGTCATATTTGAACTCAGGTCTTTCTGACACTCTATCCAGTACTCTAACCATTTCACCACTGAGATGCTTCTCAGCAAAAAGCAAGCTAAGAAGATCTGAAACCTTTGATGTGGTATTAATAGTCTAAGGGGCAGCTGAGTGGTACAATGGGGTTGAGCACTAGGGAATCAGGAAGACTCATCTCCCTGAATTCAAATCTGACTTTGGACATTTACTAACTGTGTGGCACTGGGTAAGCCACTTAAATTTGTTTGCTTCAGTTCCTCATCTATAAAATGATCAGGAGAAGGAAATGACAAACCACTCTAGTTTCTGTGCCAAGAAAATCCCAAATGGGGTTACAAAGTCAAACAGAACTAAATAAACAACTAACAGTATAAAAAGGAAGAGAAAATCTTGAGCCTAGAATCCAAAGTGTTTCTTAGGTGGATAGATGTTCCTAAAATGCAGGAGATGCACCGTGTTCAGAAGTCTAGAGATACTCTGTGAATTATACTTTTGACTTAAGCTATTGATTAGTAGTAATTCATAAACTTAAGATTCTTAATAATTTGTCTAGAATTTGGAACCTAAACTCTTTCATGGAACAAGGAGAGGCAGCCTTGGAAAACTGGTGTTTGAGAAAACTTTTGGATTAATGGTAAACCAGGAAAATCTTTTTATCTACCCAGTTATGCTTTCTGGGATGGTTTTGAGGTAGGGTAAGCTCATAAGCTGCATGCACACCCTTCCTAAAATAGAACCCAACCCTCAGGATAAAGCTCATCTCTAAACCCTACAATTTTATGTTAAAAGTCTGTCTTATACCCAGCTCCACCCTGTAAACACACACACACACACACACACACACACACAAAGGATGGGGGATTCTTAACTTGGAGCCTTGGGAGATTGTGAAATTGGAACTTTTAATATTTCAATAACTATATTCCAAAATCATTGATTTTAAAAATATTTTAACTATAATTATAATTAGTGTCCTTCTTAGTCCTCTACATTTTATTTTATGCATTTATTCTTTAATTATTTTCCAGTTATATGTAGAAATAATTTTTGACATTTGATTTCTGATATTTTAGGATTCAGATTTTCTCCCTTCCTCCTGCTACCCTCCCTTTTTAGGTGGCAAATAGTCTGATTAGGTTAGATTAGTGCTTTCATGCAATACATATTTCCATATTGTTCATTCTGTGACAGAAGACACATATCTATTTTATGCATTTCAAAGCATTATTCTGAGAAGCAGTCCATAAGCTTCACCAGACTGCCCAAGTGGTCCAGAACACCAAAAAAATTGAGTTCTGCTGTGGAAAGCAGAGCCAACACATTTATAAGGAACTAAGTCAAATGTACAAGAAATCAAACTACTCTCCAATTGAAAAGTGGTCAAGGGACATTAATAGGTAGTTTTCAGATGAAGAAATCAAAACTATCAATAATCACATGAAAAAGTGTTCTAAATCCCTCCTGATTAGAGAAATGCAAATCAAACAACACTGAGGCACCACTTCACACCTAGCAGATAGGCCAATATGACAGTAAAGGAAAATAATAAATGCTGGAGGGAATGTGGCAAAATTGGGACACTAATACACTGTTGGTGGAGCTGTGAATTGATCCAACCATTCTGGAAGGCAATTTGGAACTATGCCCAAAGGGCTTTAAAAAAATGTATACCCTTTGATTCAGCAATACCACTACTAGGTTTATACCCTAAAGAGATAATAATGAAAGATGTTTGTACAAAAAAAATTTACAACTGCGTTCTCTGTGGTGGCCAAAAATTGGAAAATGAAGGGGTGTCCCTCGATTGGGGAAAGGCTGAACAAATTGTGGTATCTAAAGGTGATAGAATACTACTGTACTGTAAGGAATGATGAACTGGAGGATTTCTATATGAACTGGAAGAACCTCAATGAACTGATGCAGAGTGAAACGAACAGAACCAAGAAGAACCCACAGAAAGTGAAACATTTTGGCACAATTGAGTGAAATGAACTTCTCTACTAGCAGCAATCCAGGACAATCCTGAGGGATCTATGAGAAAGAACGCTATCCACATTGAGAGAAAGAATTGTGGGAGTAGTAACAGAAGAAAAACAATGACATCATTTGTTCATATGGATATATAATTGGGGGTTTTGGTTTTAAAGGCTTGCTCTATTACAAAAATGAATAATATGGAAATAGGTATAAGTGATAACATTTGTATAACCCAGTGAAAGTGCTTATTGGATCCTGGAGGGGGGAGAAAAGAGGGAAGGAGAAGAAAATGAAATATGTAAACATGGGAAAATATTTTAAAAAGAAAAAGAAAGAAAAAGAAGCTAGAGCCCAAGCCTAAGAGCAACTCCAACACAAAAGGAGCTCCATTATATCAGAATAATTCTTTACCAAAAAAGGCTAAAGGACAGAGACTAAGTGTTTAAGCACTGGAAACCACCGAAATCAGGGTTATTTCCTTTTTTCCCCATACAGAAAGGAAAGTTCTGCTGAGTAGACTGAATTGGAGTAATGTATGCTGGCAATAAATGTGTTTTTGCTGTGACAACTATGCCTTCCATTTGCAGATCTTTCTTTCTGAGATCTTGGGATACAATCAACTCAGGGCTCTGAAACTTGATGGTAACAGTTCTTACTGAAGAATGTTTTAGGCTGACTTTTGAGGAACACTCAAGTTAAGGAGACCCCTTGGGTTCAAACTCTCTGTTTCCTTCTCTTTGGAGTATGGAAAAGATTATAGGTCATAGATTTAGAACTAAAATGGAGCTAAGGGGCCATCTAATCCAGCTCCATTTTATAGATGGAAAAAGTGAGGCCCAGAGAGGATCAAAGACTTGCCCAAGGTCACAGAGAATAATAAAAAACAGAACCAATATTTGAACTCAGTTCTGTTTCCCCAAAACAAGGCCCTAACCCTCCTGTGCACCCCTCCTCCATCCACTATCTCTATAGTTCTATTGATCCAGAAGTTTTCTTTATTTTGAGCTAAAAATCTACCCATTTGTGAATTCAACCCTCTCCCCCATTTCTGCCTTCTGAGGCCAAAAAAAAAAAAGCTTAATTCCTATTTCATGACATCCTTTCAAATGTATGAAGACAGGTTTCTTGTCTTCTCCCCATCCCCAATCTTTTCTCCAGTCTGAGCATCCCTATCTCTTCACTCTTAGAAGCTTTCTTCACCCCAGGACTTCACACCTTGAAAGTACTGTCCACCCCTGTGGCCTCTTTCTCTGATTGGCTTGTTCCTCCCAGAACTTAAGGAAGAAGCCCAGGCAAGCAGTGCCTTCATTCTTCTCCAAGCTGTAAGGCTCTCTGGAACATTCTTTACAGTGCCTCTCTCCTCTCCTTTCCCTGCCTCCATCCCCACATCTTCGTCTAGTAGAATGTTAAATTCTGAGCGCAGATTTTTTTTTTTGTTTGTATTTATATTCCTAGTGCTCAATACACCACCTAGCACATAATAAACAACTAATAATCCTTATTGACTTCTCTCAGCCACTCATTGGATGGAATGGTGTCCCATCTCCTCACTGTCCTGGGCATTGCAGCTTGTCAATTCTTTCCTAAAATGTAGTGGCCAGAACTGAGCAGAATATTCCAGATATGGTCTGCCCAGAGGAAAGCCTAGCAATAGAGTATCCTTCATCCATCCCACAAGGAAGTAGCCGAGCTGGGATTTAAGCTTGCATCTTCTGGTCCTAGATCCAACATGTTTCCACCATGCCATCCTACTTTTCTCCTACTTGCTCTATTACCAGATAAGGCAATTGAGTTATAGCAGATGAGTTCTCTGATAGAAAACTCGAGATTTTTTTTTTCCCTGATCCATAGCATGTATGGGTTTGAGCCCACTGGTGCAGCTGACTTCTAAGTGTTCTATTCATCATTTGGAATTTTGTGGCTTTGTAAGGGTAGGTTTCTCAGGTGGGTCTAGAAGATAAAAGATTTCAGTTGATTTAGAATAGTTTGAAAACAAAATCTGTCTATTAAACCTTCAGTTGTGATTAGGAATCTTATGGATGTTATTTGATCTTTCTCAAGGTCTATTAGTTTTCATGAGTGCAAAGAGGTCTTTGGGGATTGGAGATCTAATGGGAGATAATTAGAGATGGGAAAAATACTATGATCAGTAGCACTCTCACACTCTGCCTCCATACCCAATTTTATGGAAAAGCTACCAGAAGTAGAGCCATGTCAGAATCACAAATCCTAGGTATTCTGACCTTAGGTTCTCTCATTTAAAATTACCTGAGGATCCCCTAAACTCTTCATCGGAATCCAGAAATCTCGCCATCATTACAGGTTTGAGACTTTTTTTAAAACCCTTACTTTCCATCTTAGAATCAATATTGTATATTGGTTTCTAAGGCAGAAAAGTAGTAAGGGCTAGGCAATGGGGGTTAAGTAACTTGCCTTGGGTCACCCAGTTAGGAAGTATTTGAGGTCAAATTTGAACTCAGGGCCTCACCATCTCCAGGTCTGTCTTTCAATCCACCAAGCCACCCAGCTACCTTGTTGAAACTTGTTTTCTAAAGACAGCTCAGTGCATTGGCAAGCACGAAAGGAGATATCTTCAAATCTAGAAACTGGCTTTCATCTCCTATCCTGCCATAATTCTGGTCTCATCAAACTGCTTTGTCCCCTCAAATCATTCCCATCATCTTTCCCTGTGGTTCCATATAGGCTTTTTTTTCCTGTTCCCTGTTCTCCAGGGACACCTTCTACTCTTTCCTTTTGCACAGCAACAAACTAACCCATTTTAAGGATCCAATAAATGTGGGACACCAAGATGAGTAGGTAATCAGAAGAGATCAGACTTCTTTTGGACGATGTATCTCTTTCAGGTTGAAAGTCTCTGCTTATTTCTAGTCTTTGTTCCTGCAATTTCCTGTGCTTAGAACACCCACTCTTCCCTTCTTAACTTGTTGAATTACTATACAATCCCAATTCAAATGCCATCTCCTTCATGAAGTCATCTCTGATTCCCCCATCTGTTAATGACCTACTGCTTTGGACCTCACATGATGTTCTCTAATCCATTTACCATGTAATATCCTGTACTATAATTATGTGTTTGTCTTACCTCCTCTCTAGAATAAAAATTCTATAAGGGGTTATTTTTTTGCATCTCTCTAGTGCCTAGCCTAATCAGTTAATAGATGCTTATTAAATGATTTGTCAAATTTTCCATAACTTATTTTTCCTAGTTATCCTCATACTCATATATACTGAATCTTCTTGATTTTCCAGCTTTCCTCTTCTGTTCTGTTCCCAGATGGTATGTTGGTACCACAAATTACAACTTTTTTTCTTTAAAAATTTTCTATTATTTCCATTTTCCTTATGGTATTTTCCTGCATGGTATAATGGAAATATTCCTAGACTTGGGAGTCTGAGGACCTGAATTCAAGTCCCAGATCTGCCACCATCTGCCTATAAATCCCTGGGAAGTTGCTTAAAATCTCTTTAGGCCTATTTCCTCATCTGCAAATTGGGGGGACACACATCCCAGATGACTTTTTCAGTCCCTACTCCCTTAGTCAGGGTCCTATCCTATATCTTGCTTGGTTATTTCCCCTATGCTCCCCTTTCTTCTCATTATTGCAGAAATCATGATTTTACCCTGCTGGTTTGGAGTCCCTGATCAGGGACTTGAGAGAAAAACCTACATAAACCTTCAGGAGAGGATATCATAAACTGTTCTGATCTATTGCTCTATGAAGTATTACTTCTCAATTACATTAAATTTGTTAATGAAATTAGTTTTATTAATCTTGAGCACACTTGGGAGGGTGATGGTTTGATCTTTGAGTTTAGAATTCAGTGGCTAAGGACCAGGTGGTTACTCTGGAGTAGAAGCATGAGTTTGGGAGTAGGGAAGGAACTGAGGTGAGCTATAAAGACAGGCATCTTTCCTTGAGTATTGGTGCTCTAAGGGGAAGTGGGAGCTATTGCTTGGCAACTGATGGTGCCATTAAAGACAAAGGCACAGAGAAGCAGCAGGGAGGATGGAGCACTAGGCAGCACCCTCTACTTGAAGCATTGGAGATTCCCTGGCCTCAGGGCTCTCTGGGTCTTCCACAGGGATCCCTGGTGGCTCTAGCTCCAACCCTGGCTCTGCTTCAACCACTACACCTGCCTCAGGTTGATTTTCAATGCCCTGGCTAGGGCCCAGTCGGGGCGGCTTGGTGGGAGTGGGTGGAGGTGGGGCAGGGCCTTTGCTCTTTCGGGTGGACAGTGCCCTACGAAGGCTCTGCACCTTCTGTAGGCCAGTGCGCCGAAGCCTCTTAGCCCGGGATTCCACTGGCTCGTTGTCATCATCTGAGCTCTCCCTGGCTTCTAGCTCTTCCAGGGCCTCTGGTCCTAGTTCCTTGTCTTCTAGTCCTGTCGATTCTGGCTCCTTCTGAAAGGCTCTGGCTGGGATTTCTGCCTCCTCCTGAAAACGAAGAACAATAAACATTATCTCTCCGGTAAAAATGTTTTGCTATAGATTTAAGATGTCATTTCCAGAAGCAAGATTGTCCATCTGAGCTAACCACCAACTCAGTAATATCTTTGCCGCCCTCCCAAGTCCTACTCTGGCAGAGGAAATACTCTGGGCATAACCTGAGCTACCCCCTTGCTTCTACACCCTGAGAAATGAAGGGAATGCCTGTGGTGGGAGAGCTCCAGGAAAAGGTGAATGAAGCCAAGAGTAGGAATCTAGGCCTTGTGAATGAAGTTCACTTATTGCCTAGAAATCATTAAGCTCGTGGACCTGAGTCATTCTAGTATAATTGAGAGAGATAATCCTTCCCATCGCTTTCTCCTCCCACGGATGGGAGGCTTTTGTCCCACACATGGGCTGCAAAAGTGACTATCAGTGCCTATAGGGCAGGATCCTTAATCTCTGTGTAGCATGGATCCCTTTGCTTCAGGGGAAGCCCATGGACCTAGTCTCAGAATGTCTTTCAACCCATAAAATACCAAGGAAACCAAATAAAGATGTCATTTTTTTCCGCCTAGCAGGTTCACAGCCCTTCTTAAATCTATCCACGGACTGAGTCTGTAGACCCCAAGTGAAGAATCCTTTGTGTTGAAGGAAGAGCACTAAGCCAGTCTCCCCAACGCCAATGCCTTTGCCCAAGTTCCTTCCTCTTTGGGGGTCTATGTCCTCATCGGTAAAACAAGGGCGTTGGACTCCGAGATTCCCTAAAGTCACTTCCAGCTCTCAATCTGCGTCCGGTAAAGGCTATGCCAACGTGGAGTCACAGTAGGGGATCTGGGCAGGCAGTGGGGGCTGGAGCAGCTACATTGTCACAGCCTTGTGGGTGTGGCCCCGAGGGAATGACGTAAGCAAGGGTGAGGCTTGAAGCTGCCCATTAGGGGCCCCAAGGCTGGGCCAGGAATGTAGGGCGTGGTCTTAGGGGGCCTAGGGAGGTCCCGAGGGACCAGGTTTTGGGGCCCGATTGCGGTCCCTCACTAACCTTGAAGAGCTGGACGTGCAGCTGGCCGCGGGAGACCAGGAGTGCGTGGTTGGCCTCGAGCCGCTGCACCTGGAGCGCCCGGCGAATGGCGCGTTCGCGGGCGGCGTGCGCGTGCGTGCTGACGCGTTCGGCCTTGGCCAGCAGCTGGGACAGCGTGTTGCTGGTCTCGCCATGGCTACGGCTGAGGGCACCTAGGCCGCTCTGGATGCGGCGCACGGTACCCGTCAAGCCGCCTTGCCGCCGTGCCAGGCCTCCCTGGCGCTCCCGCACCGCCTCTAGCATGGTGGACAGCTTCTCTAGCAGCGTCACTACCGTCACCGCGTGCACCGGGCCGCGCTCCCCGGCTTCAGCCGCCGGCATACCCTCCCCCATGGCCCCGCGAACTGCCCGCTCCGGAGCCCACTCCGATCTAGTTCCGTTCTGTCTCTCCCTCCGCCTGTGCTCTGCCTGGGTTTGGAGGTCTCGTCTTGCCCGGGCTCCTCCCGCCGGGGGCGGGGAACGCAGCTGGAGGGCCGGGGTCTGTGACTCAGACGGGCGGGGCCGGGGTCTCCAGAGGCTGCCCCCCCTCCCTAGCCGCCACTCCCAGACTAACCCTTCTTCCCTCCCTCCTCCTGCGGGGCTCCTCCTGCAGAAGGGGCCGGGTAGCTCCCAGAGATGCCCCCTCCTCCAGCGGCCACGCCCTGGGCAGCAGCCTGCTCCCGCGCTCCTAACTTGGACACTGGACACCGGCATCTCCCTCTAACTTTGCCTGCCCAGGGAGCGAAGGGCTAGCCCTGGGAGACCAGACTTTCCGACTATAGCGATGTTTTGGGCCCAACCCCAAGGACCACCTTCGTAGTTGGAAGCTGGGGGGAAGGGAACTTATTTTTACACTTTTGCTCTTAACATACTTGATATTCCGACCAAATGGGATGGCTCATTAGCTGCTCCCTGCATCTCTGTGCCTTTTGTACTAGCTACCCGCATATCAGTCTTTCGGGAGACTATCCAATGGGGTGTCCCGCCTGGATAATCCGATTCCTCTTCCTCATCTCCCGCTTTTAGATTCCTTGGCACCCTGCAGGCCCAAGGGCGGTGGAATCCTCTGGCTCCCTGGAGAAGCAGATCAGTTAGGAGCTTCATAACTGTTTAGGGAGTGAAGCCCAGCCCATTCTGGGGCATTTTCCGACTAGCTCAAACTGTATTGGTGTTGCTGTAGAGCTGTTTCCCCACTGCTCCTAATGTTGGGTTGCTGTGTATTTGTCACTCAGACCCCCCTGTGTTTCCCATTTGGACCTCCTGAGAGTTCCCTGGTTAATGGGCTAATTTCTTCTCCCATTCTATTCGTTGTCATTTGTTACTTTCATGACATGTATTTGTGCCCCTGCTAAATCTTTCTTTTGAAGTCTCATCTGCTCTGAATGGAATTGGCTTTCCCAGATGCTTATCTTCAGCACAGTTGTAGCCAAAAGAATCATTTATGTCATGGAAACAAGCCAGTCTTGATGCTACAGCCTCACAGCTGTGTTGCCTAACTTTCTGATCTCTAGCACACCTTAAAAGGGCTACAAACTCCAAGCCTGTAACCAGGCAACCTCACTGAAGAAAATGGATGATTGTTAAATGGAGATGGGTCATCGATCAATACTTATTAAGTAACTGCTATGTCAGATACTGTGCTAAGCTCTGGGGTTACAAAAAGAGACAAAAGATAGTCACTGCTAAAAATCTAATAGGACTGACAACATGCAAACAAATATATAGAAAGCAAACTATATACAGGATAAACAAGTTAATTTAAGAAGGGTTGGGAAGGCTATCTGTAGAAAGTGAGATTTTAGTTGAGATTTGAAGCCAGAAGGTCAGTAGTCAGCAGAGAAGGGAGGAACATTCTGCCTCAAGGGACAAGAGGAAATGCCCTGGAGCAGAGAGATGAAGTCTCTTGTACATGGAACAGTGTTACTGAGTTGGATTTTCTGGGTCCCATTACGTCTCTTTGCCCAGGAGAACAGACTCTTTGAACTATAGTGATGTTTGGTCTCCAAAGACCACCTTCCCAATGCTGGGGGTGAAAGGGACTTATTTCTCTTCACTTCTCGCCAAATTGACTGGTTCATTAGTTGCTCCCTGTACTCAATATTCCTGTTCCCACCTTTGTGCTTCTAATCTTCCTTAAACCCTCAATGTTCTGTCCTTTGCCCTCTTCTTTCTACATGATTTTTCTGGAGTTTTATCAACTCTCTTGGCTTATATTACTGAATTTAGGTTCAAATCAAATATATTTCTAGTAGACTTCTCCCTAGAATTCTAACCTCTCATTTTGTGAAAACATAGAATCTCAGTTGAAAAAGAAAAGACATTTATTAAGCACTTGCTCTGTGCTAGACACTTTACAAGTATTGTTTCATTTAATCTTCACAACAATCCTTGGAGGTAGATGGCATTATTCCCATTTAACAGTTGAGGAAGTTGAAGCAGACAAAGATCACTATTTGCCCATTAATTTCCCAGTGAGGAAATCTTGAATGAGAGAATTTGAACTCATGTCTTCCTGACTCCAAAGCTAGCATTCTATCGACTATAGCACCTAGCCATCTCATTGGTTTTTTAGTCCAACCAATACCTGAGTAATAACCCTGCTTTCCAAAATCTCTGGTAAGTAGCCATCCAGTCTTTCAGAGATTTAAAGTGTTGGACAACTGAGGCAGCACTTTAGAACAATTGTTAGGTACAGAAGAAAAACTATTGATCACATGGTTCAAAGGGAAATGATTGGGATTTTGGTATTAAAAGATCATTCTATTGCAATATGAATAATATGGAAATAAGTTTTGAACAATGACACATGTATAACCCAGTGGAATTGCTTGTCAGCACAAGCAGGAAAGAGGTGTGGGAACAATCATGAATCACATAACTATGAAAAAAATATTCTAAATAATTAAATTAAAAAAAAAACCAATTGTTAGGAAGATTTCCCTTATATCTAACTAAAATATGCTCCTCTAACTTCAATCCATTGTTTCTTTCCTCTGGAGAAAAGTAAAACACTAATTTCTCCAATATAATTGAAGAATTAGGTTCAGGTTCTCCCCATTCCTAAAAATCTTCTTCACATTAAGCATCCTCAATTCCCTCAGTTGATATGTGGCTTTTGAGTCCAATCACCAGTTTGAGACCCCTCCTCTGAATCTATAAAAACTAATTTCTGCTTTCTAAAACAGCACTCAGAACTGAACACAATATTCCAAATATGAGCTAACCAGAGCTGAGTACAAAAGAGTCTATGTCTATCATTTCTCTCAGTCTTAATGCCGCTTCTATTTCTGGAGTCTCAGATTATAGAATAAATGTTTGTTGAGTTGAATTGAATTAACTTTATTGACTGTTGCACCACATTGTTGACTCCTTTGAGCTGCCTGTCCTCTAAAGCCCATATGTGTTTTTCACATGAATTGCTATCCAATCACACTTCCTCTAATACTTGTGCAGCTAATTTGTTTTTAATAACCCATGTCGAAACCTTATCATTATCTTTTAAATTACGTCTTATTGATTTTAGTCTTTCATTCTACCCTGTCAGAATCTTAAGGTCATCTATTTAGAACTGAAAAGGATGATGCAGGGGTTCTTAATCTTGTTTATGTGTGTGTGTGATGAACTTCTTTGGTTGTCTGGTGAAGCCTGTGGACCTCTTCTCCAAACAATGGTTTTAAGTGCATAAACTAAAAACACAGCATTACAAAGTGTAAGGAAGGTGCAAGAAAGAAAGATGGAATTTTACAAGAACTTGAGTGACTACAACATCGGTTGGAAAGCAAGGCATCCTGGGAGAGACGAGACCTGGAAGAGATCCATATGGATTCTTGGCTTTTGGAGCTGAGACCTCAACCTAGCAGGACATGATTTCCTTGCTGAGGACCTCACCAAGAGTCATAAGAAGACTTAGCTGTTCAATGTTCAAAGTTTCTTCTGTCTAATGATATCACTAGTCTGATACCTCAAGGAACATAACAAAAGAGCATCAGAACCCTCCAACGGAGGGACTCACTGTCAAGGAGAGCCCAGCTCCCCCCTTGCAACCCTCTTGCACCTGTTCTGCCATTTCCTAGGCTAAATATATAATAGATAGTTTGGGAGATTTTAGTTGGGTTCGGGATGGTGAAACTCAGGTGGGCTATACCTACCTGAGCAAAAGACCGTGGTTAGGAAATAAATTAGGGCCACGGAGTCCCTCTTTCCATCTCCCCTACCTGCTTTTATTCAAGTCATTAAACAGATTTACTATCAAGTGATTTAGTTTGAGAACCTTTGAAAAGGTATCTGAAGCCAACTTTAACGGGGAGCAATCAAAACCCTTCCCAGTTGAGGGAACCTGGGGTTACCCCCAGGTCTATTTGATAGGAGAGCTCTTCCTTCAACTCTTCATTACCCTTTCACATCAGGGAATCTCCCTATACCTGTGCAATACCTCTCAACAACCTTGCTCAGGGGAGGTGAGAAGAGAGCCAATTCACCTAGGTTCCTATCCCTTCCAGTCCTGCAACCTTCCCAACAAGCTCCCTTTTGAACTCCACTAAAGTGTCATCAAAACATAGTAAAAAAAAAATACCTTTATTACAAAAGGAAACCATTTATATTTAACCCCAATATATGTTTTAAGCCATCTTAGAATCAACACTGTGTATTGGTTCCAAGGCAGAAGAGAGGTAAGGGCTAGACAATGGGGGTTAAATGACTTGCTCAGAGTCATACAGCTAGGAAGTTTCTGAGGCCAAACTTGAACCCAGAACCTCCTGTCTCCAGGCCTGCCTCTCAATCCACTGAGCTACATAGCTTCCCCCTCCAAATATTTTTTTTAAACAAGTTCATAGGTCTTAGGTTAAGAACCCCTGATCTAATCTAAGAATATCGTATTATAGATGAGGAAACAGGCCCAGAGAGGCTTAGGAATTCACCAAAGATCACACAGGGAGTGTCAGCTGAGACTTAAAGCTAAATTCTAACTCCAAATCCAGCAGTTTTTCTAACTAACCTACATTTCTTCTTTTTGTGTCAGTTACATACCTCTTTGACCCCAACTTTATATGTGTATACATTAATGTACACATAAAGTATACCATCTATAGATTCTTCCAAGTCAATAAAAATGTTGAACAAGACAAGATTAATCACAACCCTGAAGAATTCTAGAAATTTCCCTCGATTATTAATCACCGTTCTTTGGGTCTGGTTCTTCAGCTGCTTCCAAAACTTTATAATTGTGCTATTATTTAGCCTTCATCTCAGTTTCCTTTCAGAAGGATGTCATGAGAAGCTTTGTCAGATGCCTTTCTAAAATCCGGTTATACTATACCTAATTATATTCTCCTCATCTACCAGACTAGTAACTCTGTCAAAAAAAAAAAGGAAATGAGATTAGTCTGGCATGAGCTGTTCTGGATGAACCCATGCTGGCTTTGGTGGTCACCATTTCCTTTTCTGAGGGTTTGTAAACTATTCCTTTAATAATGGATTCTAGAAATTTGCCAGAAAATGAAGTTGCTAGTTTATAGTTTAGGATTCTCCCTTTTTTGGCAAATCTGAATAAAGTTTGCCTATCTTTGTCCTGAGGCATCTTTTGTATTCTTTATAAACTATTCAAACATCACTGACAAAGGTTCAGCAAATTTAGTATCCTGGGTTTAGGGCTGACAGGGAGTTTAGAGATCATATAGTGAATAAACACTTTCCTTTTACAGATGAAGAAACTGAGCCCTTTTTTCAGTTTCCTGGGGTACAGTTTGTCTGAGCTTGTTGTCTTCATCCTTTGTATCCCAGCGCCTCCCCTAGTGTCTTTCAATAGTCAATCCTTAGTGCCATGATAGTTATTATCTTGGAAACTTGGTTTTCTTATATGTAGAATGAAAATAATATTTGTTCTAGGAGGTGAGGAATATGTTTTTGTAAACCTTAAGGCACTTCAATCCATCTGCCACACAGTTGCCAAAGGGACAAGATAGCTATGTCCCTCTACTGCTTAGAAACCTTATTGTTTATAGGATGCAATTAAAACCACTCAGTCTAATATCCAAAGCCCTTAACAATCCGATTACAACCTACTTTCCCAGGCTTATTTCACATTATGCCCTTTCATTTACTATATTTTCCAGGCAAGCTGTACTACTAGGTATGATTTCTCATCTCTGTGCATGCAATCATTACAATGTGTCCCCCATGTCTGGAATGAACTTAAAGTGTTTCTGCATCTCAGTATCTTTATCTTCAAGTCTCAGTTATATTGTCACCACCTTGATGTAGCCTTTCGTGTTTCTCTCAGCTGATCATGTTCTTTCCTTCCTCAAATACTCCTAGAACCCTTTGTACCTCTCTCTCTCTCTCTCTCTCTCTCTCTCTCTCTCTCTCTCTCTCTCTCTCACACACACACACACACACACACACAGTTTTCCCCATTACTTTCTGCCTTTTATTAAGCATTTGTATGCCCTGTAGTATGGTGTATTAAGCACTCAACATAATGCCAGCAAGACTCATCTCCCTGAGTTCATATCTGGCCCCAGGCCACTTACTAGCTGTATGACCTTGGGCAAGTCACTTAACCCTATTTGACTCAGTTTCCTTCTCTGTAAAATGAGCTGGAGAAGAAAATGGCAATCCAATCCAGTATCTTTGACAAGAAAATCCCAGATAAAGAGTCAGACATATCTGAAATGACTAAACAATAACAGGGGAGTCAGTAGTTGGAGTGAAGAAGAAGAGAATTCTAAGCATGAAGGATAGCTAGAGAAAATGCCCAGAGCTGAGGTGAAGTTCTTGTTTATGAAACAATAAGAAGGCATGTGTCACTGGATCAAAAAATACAAGTTGCAGAGAAAGGTGTAAGAGACTCCTGGGAAGGAAGGAGAAGGCTATGTTATGGCCTTTATGGACTTTGAATGCCCAAATACTTTGTATTTGGTCCTGGAGGCAACTGGTAGTTACTGAAGTTTATTGAGGGTGACATAGCTGAACCTGTGGTTTAGGAAAATCACTTTAGTGTCTATGAGTGGAGGATGGATTGTAACAGAGAGACACTTGAAGCAGATAGACCCACCAGCAGGATATGGCAATAGATCGGGCATAAGGTGACAAAAGCCTACCTTGTACATAGGACACACACCCTGGTCCATTATGATTGCTGTGGGATTTTAAAAGGCTTCCCAGAAGAATTGGACTAAAAAAGGTTTGGGGGGACTATCACATGTGATTAATAAATATTTGCTGAACTGAATAGAATATTGATGAGTTAGTGGGAAAAATCCTTCAGAGGTAGCATAGTATACTTTGAGTAATAGATTCCAGATTCAAATCAAGCCTATTTCTTTTTTCTTTTTAACCTTCATGTTCCATCTTAGAATTTACTGCATATTGGTTCTAAGACAGAAGAGCAATAAGGGCTAGGTAATGGAGGTTAAGTGACTTGCCCAGGATTACACAGCTAGGAAGTGTCTGAGGTCACACTTGAACCCAGGACCTCCCATCTCTAGGCCTGGTTTTCAATCCATTGAACCACTTAGCTGTCCCCTCTTACACTTCTAACTTTGAGGAACACTACTTGGTCACCAAAGGAGATGGGAATGTTACATCCATTCCTTTTTCTGTACTATTGCATGCCATTTGGACCAGGATCAATCCAAGAAGAGCCTGCCTCTAATGAAATTTAATTTGAATTCCTCACCCCAGGACTTCAGGGTGGATGATTTTATTTAGGCCTTGTATCTAGGGGAATTCAAATAGAGGGGAATAAAAAAGGGATTCAACAAACAATACGAATTAGATATGGGACAGATAATTTATTCCTACGCACAAGAAATGTTAAAGACTCACAAACGTGCATCACAACAAATTTAGCACAACTATTTCTATAATCTGCTGGGAGGACGGTACTAAACTTACCAGAACATATAGGCTTTTTACATCTTATCTTGGCTCTGAACTGTCACTCTACTCCAAATCCAAATCTTCCCTGATCTTGGGGCTCAACCATTCGGGTAGACAGCCTCTCTTGCATTTGCTACCACTAACTGCTTCAAAAGAGAGTAGAAAAGCAGGTAATGTACAATGTAGATCAGGTACAGGGCAGTTATTTCTTTTCCTTCCAAAAAAGAAAAACGCTTAAAACAAAAGGTTTCCAAGCTCGAATTGACAAAGACTTGAGCATGAAGCAATGACTTAGAAGATACCCTCGAGCTGAACCACACGCATGCGTTCAATGATTTTCCTGGGGTTCTGGAAGTGGAGGCACAAAGAGTCAGAGAGGAAATCCTTGACGTCTCCCTTCAGAGGCCAGGCACCTTCAGGGCTGACCCTGGTCTGCCAGCATTGGCTGCTAGCCAGGTGCCCCTTTAAGGAAAAAAAAAAAAAGCAAGAGCCCCAGCCCTTCTAAGACCAGAACAGTTTAGTTGGAAAATGTTAACTGTCTACACTAATTACGAGAGAATATATTTCAGCTTCACACTTTGGTCCTGCCCATTCTTTTACAGCTTTGCTGGACCTCATTTCGAGTAGAATAAACAGCGCAGGAATTCAGCTGTTCCTTTGACTGACTCACTTTTTCCTTTTGGAAGACACTAGGTGCCTTTTCTTTCCATCTGACCCCTCCCCCATCCTGTATGTTCTCATACCCTGCCCATTTTGTGGTGAAAACATTTGTTCCAGCAAAACCTAAGAGTGAGGCCAGCAACAGGGTGACTCAGACCATCCAGGAGGAACCTAAGAAAATACCCTTTCAATTTGCCCCGGAGCGGAAAGCCTGTCAGAATAGCCTCCCTCCTCCTTTCTTTCCTCTCCTCCTCCCCCAACTCCGGCTCGCCATCATTTAAGGTTTCTGTTGCTAGTAGTGACAACCTTTTCCTTGCTCCGCGTTCAGGGGACAGTCTTGATTTTATGCTGCAGTTACAAATAGTCTTATTTTCTCTCTCCCTCTTGGATTCACAGTTGGCACAAACTTACTTCAGTTCTTAAAGGAGCCCTGAAATTGTGCGCGTGGTTGGGCAATCCTCCAGTGATGCAGATGGCTACCCCTTTATAATTTAATAGCTAGTCTTTAAGAGTAGCTGTTGCTGAAAAATCAAATCACCTGGAAGACTAATCTTGGAATGACAAAGGTTCAAAACAGCACTTTGGCACAAAGCTATTGCTAAAAGTGAACTCCTTTGTGAATTTTTTTTTCTAGTAAACTAAGTACAGCAAAGATACAGGGGCTCAAATTTCAGAGGATCTGGATTCAGATCTCAACTATGATGGATACTACTTGCCTGGTGTTGGGCAAGTCACTTATCTCCCAGGGCCTCAGTTTCCTCACCTGTTAAATGATGGATTTGGACTTAGATGGCCACTGAGGTACTTTCCATTTCTAAATATATGGTCCTATGAACCTATGAGGCTGTCATTTGAAGACAGATTTCATCTCCTCTTTGGGTTTTTATGGCTTTATGTTCTCTTCATTCTCCTCCTACCTCTCTGAGTATTCCTACTCAGTCTCCTTTAGTATTACAAGCTTTTGAGAAATATTTTATAAGTTGTGTGAAAATTGGAATCAAGACAGGAGAGACTGGAAATAGAAAAGATTAGGTAAGAGGCTGTTGTGGGGCAGCTGGGTAGTTCACTGGATAGAGTGTCAGGTCTGGAGTTTGGAGGACCTGGATTCAAATCTGACCTCAGATGCTTCCTAGCTGTGTGACCCTAGGCAGGTCATTTAATCCCAATTGCCTAGCCCTTACCTCTCTTCTGCCTTAGAACCAATATAGATTTTTAAAAAAAATAAAACCCTTACCTTCCCTCTTGGAATCAATACTCCATATTGGCTCCAACGCAGAAGAGTGGTAAGGGCTAGACAATGGGGGTCAAGTGACTTGCCCAGGGTCACACAGCTGGGAAGTGTCTGAGGTCAGATTTGAACCCAAGCCTCCTGTCTCTAGGTCTGACTCTTAATCCACTGAGCTACCCAGCTGTGTCCCCCCCCCACACACACATAGATTTTAAGATAGAAGATAAGGGTTTTTTTTTAATGGCTGTTGCAAAAGTCTAGGCAACCCCACTACCATTTGGTGACTATATGAATTCTGTCATTAATTGTCAGTTGCCAGGTCACTCATGTCATTAGTAAGGGACCAGAGCACATGCCCTTTAGAAAAGGGCCAGATCACATGCCCAGTTCCATGGAAAGTTTCCCAATTCAGAAGATTAGGTAGAAGAGAGGAATGCCTTTAATTACCTATTTTAATATATAAAACATTGATATAAAATACTGATTTTTTTAGTATGCTTTTATTAAATTTTTGTTTGATCCATTGCCAAAGTGGGAACCTCAATCCAGAAAGGCCCTCTCCTTGCCTCATTTCATTTCTCCTTCTAACACATTCAGAGTTGGAGGAATGGGTTTGAGAAGTAAACAAAAACAGATGGCATTCATGAGGGGCCAATACAGACTAAGCACACTAACTTAGAGCAGCTAGACCTTGCACAGATGGAAGAAGGACTATGTATCAGATGACCTCAATGGCACAAAGCCAAACCTTCTCAGGAGAGAAGACTCAAGTAAAGGATTTGGGTTTGGCCTTGAACAAATTCTAGAGCACACAACCAGGGGCAATTGAGGGGACTCTGCCTCCCCCGAGAACTTTAGGAGTACGAGACATAACTACGCTTCTAAGAGCTGCTGTGTTGGCATGACAGGAGAGGCAGAGACTGAACTGGGTGGTGCCTTTGAACCCATGACATGAAGTAAAGAGGCAGCATCTCCCTCTGGAAGATTTTGAAGAAAAGAAGGAACCCACCCTTTTCAGTCCATGTAGGGGAAGAGACATTGCTCTCTAGAGGTAGAGCCTTAAAGTTTTTGGAGTCAGAATCACAATGCTTAGAACATGTTTGTAGGATGGTAGGATGAAGAATGAATGAATGAAAGTCATTTAGTAATCATTTACTATATACAACGCTATAAGGATACAAATAGAAAAGTGAAGACATCCCTTCATGTCTGGTACTTCATCTAATAGAGGACGATGATAGAGATCAGAGGTTTGAGTTGCAAATGAGATGGAAAATCCTTTGGTAGCGGATCCATTGATCAAAATAATTGTTTTAGAAATAAGAAGAACCTTAGAGAAAAATCTTGTCTGACCCTTTAATTTGACACCTAAGGAAACTGAAGCCTGAAGAGAGGAAGAGACTTGCCTAAGGTCACACAGTGAGTACATGATAGAATTGAAATTCAAATCCAGTGTTCTTTCCACCTGTGGTCTCTTGTATTCACTGCTGCTTAGTGAATATTTGTCTACCCTTAATGGTAAAGCACATAGGCCAGTGTCTTGCACAAAGTAAGTGTTATATAAAAATAAAATGAATATAAAATGGCTACGAAGAGTGATATCAGTGTTTGGCTCTGCTAGGGTCTGGACTGGGAGGAGGAAAATCAAAGCCTTTGGCACATTGGTATTTCGGCTGGGGATCAAGCCTGGAATGTCTCTGTATTGGAATCTGCATGGTGAGAGTCTCAGAGGTCGTGGGGGCCGAGTGCTTTTGGAAACGAAGGCTGAGCTCCTGAGGTGTGAGCAGGATGGAATCTTGGGTGTGATGTGGTCTGATGTTGCAGAACACAACTAGCTGGCTAGTTTAGAAAGTAAGTAGACCGGAACTCTAGCAGAGTCTTGGAAGTCACTGGGTCTGCGTAGGGATATCTTTGAGAAAACGAGACATGTTCCCAGAGCCCACGGGAGGGTTGAGATTTTACTTATTTATTTTTTTTCAACTCTTACCTCCGATCTTAGAATCAATACTGTATATTGGTTCCAAGGCAGAAGAATGGTAAGGGCTAGGAAATGGGGGTTAAATGACTTGCCCATCACACGGCTGGGAAGTGTCTGAAGTCATATTTGAACCCGGGACCTCCCATCTCTGGGTCTGTCTGTCAATCCACTGAGCTACCCAGCTGCCCCCAAGGGTTGAGATTTTAGAAATGACATGGTCTCAGATTTGGAGTATTTGGGGTAGTGTGTGGTTTGGGAAATGACAGAGCCTGGGCTACGTGACATTATCCCATTCTTCTGGCTCCTATATGCAGGTTGATGACAAGATACAGTGAGAGAGAATTTGGACTAAGGTGGATCTAAGTCTGTGTAGGGGTCTGGGGTGGCCTGGGTTGGGGGACAGAATGGTCATCATGACTAGCCAGCCTAGGACACTGCAGCAAGGATGGGCTTCAGGCTTTCCCATCTGGTTCCACCTCCCCCAGAGGCTCCAATGGGGGGAGGGAGTTTGGGGGGGTGGGCAGTGGGCAGGGGAGGGTGAGGAGGCCGATAATCCTGCCTCCCTTTGGTCTCTCTTTCAGCAGACTCACGTCACCTGGGGCCTCTACTTGGTCCAGCCCCTGGGACCCCCTGCCACCTGCCCACTGACTCGTAGAGGAAGGCACACTTTATGTTGGGCTGCACTGCCATCTGCTGTCAGCGATGGAGCATGATCCCATGATGGGGAATGGGGAGGAGGGCCAGAAGGGAAGTGATTGGGGGGGGGGGGGGGAGAGGGAGCCATAGACTAGACGCTTTGGTTGTTCTGAGATGATTTGATGGTTTGATCTGCAACCCCCAGCATGCTTTCCAATTACCTAACCCAAGCTGAGTGAGAGGTGAAACCTGAAACCATAGCCAGATTCCTCTCCTTTACTTCTAGCTCCTTCCAGCCATGGTTCCCCCAACTCAAAGCTCCCCCTGTCCAGGATTTCCTCACTCAAGTCTACGCATATATGGGCTCCCCTGACAGGATTCCCTTTGGCCAAGGGTCCTCTATGAGCTCCCCATTACCAATATCCCCCTGTTAGAATACTCACAGTCAGGGTCCCTCGCTCAAAGCTCCCTAAGTCCAGGCTCTCCTCCCCTAGACTCCCCAGAGCCAGGACCCCCACATTCTAAGTTCCTATGATGGGGATCTCCTCACTGATGGGTTATTGAAGAATCTAACCAGAGCCCCGTCATTCAGGAGCCTACTCCCAGTCAGGGCCCCCTCACTGAGGGTTCTCTATAACCAGAGCCCCTTTACCCACAGGTCCTCACAGCAAGGCTTGAGGAGGGCTTCTGTAACCTGAGTTCTCTCCATTCAAGGATTCTCACAGTTGGGACCCCTTCACTGAGGGTCCTCTCTAACCAGGGATCTAGAGCTCAGGGGTCCTCATAGCCAAGACCTCTTCAATGAGAATGAGACCTCTAGGACCAGTCCTTCCCTAGTCAGTCAGAACTTCCTAGGCTCAGGGTGCCCTCATTCTTGGGCCTTTCTTAGCCAGAGTCCTCTCAATCAGGGCTAAACAAAGCCAGGGGATCCTCAGCAATCCTTAAAACTAGGATATCCTCATCCCTGAGCTGACACACTCACTGTCCCCTCACTCCAGGGTTCCCCACAATCAGAGTTATCTTGCTTAGAACTCCCTGTGATCAAAGTCCTTTCATTCAAGGAAGGGGAAGGAGAAAGAGGGACAATAAGGAATCAAGCTTTTATTAAGTGCCTGCTATGTGTGATGTACTGTGCTAAGTATTTTAAAAATATCCCATTTAAGCATCAGGAGAGATGTGAAGGAGACGCTATTTTTATCCTCTTTTTTATGTTTGAGGAAATTAAGGTGGAGGAGATAAAGTGACTTGCACAAGATTACACAGTTAGAAAGTACCTGAAGCTGAATTTTAATTCGGTTCTTCCTGATTCTAAGCCCCAAACTTTATTCACTGTGCCATGGAGCTCTAGTATAGCTTGTGACTTGTCCCAGGGCTGCCCGTTTCCAGGATCTTTCTCTTCAGACTTTATGTCAGGAAACCTCCTCTTTTAGGACTCCTTACAACTAGACCCTTCTCATCTGCACGGATCATTTTCCAACTCGAAGGGTCTTTCATTCAAGACTGTTCATGACTCAAGTTACTGCAGAAATAACTATAGCCAGGGCCTCCTACATTCTAGAACTTCCCACATTGAGGGTCCCCTTGTTCAGGGTCCTTTATGTTCAGTGCCATGTAATTCTGGGCTCCCCACAATCAATATCCCCTAGCTCAGAACTCCCCATGATTAGAATTCTCTGCCCATGTCCAGGACCCCCTCATTCAAGATTCTCAGTAAACCAGGGTTCCGGGGTCAGAAAGGTGAAAGGAATAGAGATGGGGGGGGGGGGGGTAAGTGCCTTTCCTGGCCACCTGTTTTCACCAAAACCTAGACAAATTCCCACTGCTCCCCAAGCCAAAACTTCTAAGGAAGCAAATGCTGAGCCCTTTTGACAAGGGAATTCTCACTCCCATTTCCCCTCCTCTTGGGTCTCCTTCAAATTGGTGGCTGCAGCTGTGGTCACAGACAATTAGTAGAAATGGGTCATGTAGGAGTAATTGAAGCTAGAAGTCCCCAGTCAATGTAGACAAGTGATAATTCTGTAAGGGCCAGGCCGTGTGCCCCCTGAGTCCTTTGGGAAGTAAGAGAGACATTTAGAGTATCACTTTTTGAATGGCTTCTGTCATGATGAGATGTCATTGAATATTGCACCCCTCCAACTCCAGGCCTTATACCTACTCTAAAAGAGAAGGCCAGAAAGGTTGATGGGACTATAGGAATCTGGACTGATGGGGGAGATAAAAAAAAGCAGAGAGAAAATATGGGGATGTTGGAGAGGAGAAGGGAAATATGACATAGGTGGGGAAGTTAGTGAAGACAGATATAGAAGCCCTTTAGCCCTAGACACAGCCAGGGTTTGATGCAAAGATG
Organism: Monodelphis domestica; assembly: GCF_027887165.1. Taxonomy (NCBI): domain Eukaryota; kingdom Metazoa; phylum Chordata; class Mammalia; order Didelphimorphia; family Didelphidae; genus Monodelphis; species Monodelphis domestica. The sequence goes on from NC_077230.1 coordinate 357,489,638, forward strand.
AAGGAATTGAGCCCTCCTGCACAGACCAGAACTTCCCAGAGCAATTCTTGGCTGGTTCTCCTTTCAAAACCACTGGTAGGAGGCCATCCAGATGTGTGGAAATCATGATAAAGAAGTCAGCAAGAACATTTTAGGCTAGGTATTAAGAATAATGTCTTGACAATGCTTAAACATAGACTCACCTTCTCACAGATGGAGACAATAGTCTCTTTATCTAGAGATTTCTAAGAAAATAAGACAGCTATCATTATTGGAGTTTGAGGCAGGAAGCATTATTCACCTCTCTGGATCTCTATGCATATCTCTCCCTCTCCTTCTCTCTCCCTCCTCTCTCTCTCTCTCTCTCTCTCTCTCTCTCTCTCTCTCTCTCTCTCTCTCTCTCTCTCTCTCTCTCTCTCTCTCTCTCCTCTCTCCTTCTCCCTCTTTTTTTTACATTTTTACCATTTTACCATACTTTTTTTTAACACCATGATCATTTCCTGACATATGCCAGCCCCCTGCACCCCACCTCACCACCAAACAGTTTATCAAAGCTGACCAACATATACAAAACATCCTACTTGAAGCTCTCTGCTCCACTTCTGAAGAAGTGTGTTTCATCATCCAGTCTCTGGAACCAAGATTAGTCATTGCAATTAATGAGAGTACAGCTGCCTTGTAATGATGTTTTTGCTTCCATTATTGTAGTCAGTGTGTATGTTGTTTTCCTGGTTCTGTTTTCTTTACTCTACATAAATTTATACATCATTCCATGTTTCTTTGAATGTTATAAATTTGTCATTTCTTACCATGTAATAATATTCCATTGCAATGAGGAGCCACTTTGTTTCCAGTTGTTTCATCATCACACAAAGTACTGCAATTATTATTTGGGGTGGGGGTCTTTCCATCTTTGACCACCTATACAAAGAGAATATATTTCTGAAGACAAGAGGATACGGTTTTATACTATATAGAGATTTATTGTTGTGTGAAATCCTCTATAGAAGTTACAAGTATGGGCTATGATTGAACCTGATGGTAGGGGACCTGAAAGAATCTTGGATGATGATTCGGGCTCAATATCTCATGCCTTAGTATTTGAATATTGAAAACCTTTATACTTCTGAAGTCTGCAACAGTGCATTGCATATATTATTAGCTCATTTGACCCTTTGAACCCCCTGTGAGGTAGGCACTACTGTAGTTAGTATTACACCCATTTTACAGATGAGAGAATGGAGGCTCTGTGGAACTGAGGTTAAGTGACTTGCCTAGGATCATGAAGTCAGTAGATAGTAGATGTTTGAGTTTTGAACCCAGGGTTTCCTGATGCCAAGACTAGCACTTTACTACAGAGATATGCCTAGACAGAGATACAAAGTCTTGATACCACTTTACTACAGGTGGTAATTACATTTACTGAGAAGCATGCTTCTGCTAGATTCAAAGGAAGCATGTTTTGGCTCCATTCCCCACCTCCATCCCCAGTACTTCTTGCCACTGAATTAGTTTAATCTGTTTTGCTCCATTTCTCACCTCCTCTCTCTCCCCAGAATGCTATGTTTTTCTATTTTGATGCAAACCAAGCTAACTTCATCCCGATATATGAGAAATCATATGAGTCAGGGTCAAAGTAAATCTAGAATCAAAGTCTTTGACTTGATTGCATTTGTTCTTCCAATAAAGAAAAACATCATCACTAAGGTCTCTCATCAGAGAGGCAGGGACATTTTGTGTTAATGCAACTTTATAGACACCTTTCCTGCTACTTACTCTCTTACATCCCAAGTATATTCCCTCTTACCAATTTATCACCAAATCTTATGGAGCCTTTAAAATATCTCTCAGCATCTGAGAGATTTTGATATTTGCTTTCTATCCAGATGGCCAACACCATGGTCCAGGCTCTCCTTATCTGATTCTGATTCTGTTACTTCTTCCCAGAATCTCAGGTATATACGTTGGAAGGGACCTCAAATGTAGACAGCTTGATGCAGAGGGACAAAGCCACAGGAGTTGAGTTTGAATTCTGCCTCTGCCACTTACTAACTGTGTGTCCTTGGGCAAATCACTTCACTCCTGATCATGTCATTTGATTAGCTTTTCTTGCCCTATACAATTTGCCTCAACATACCTCTCCATATTCTCACATTGCTTCCCCATCTGCATTCTACTATCCAGTCCCACTGGTCTTCTTTTTTCTCACTCACAATACTCCATCTCCCTCTCTGCTCACCCATGCCTAAAATGTACTCTCTTCATCTTTGGCTCATAGACTCCCTCTTCCTTTAAGATATATCTCAGACATCATCTTCTACATTAAATATTTCAAATGCTAAGGTCTTCTCCACCCCGACAGCTTTGTTCTGAACTACTGCATATATTTGTGTATATACAACATAGGGGTAGCTAGGTGGTACAATGGATAGAGTGACTTGCCCAAGGTCACAAAGTGAGTATCTCAGTGTGTTACTCAATAAGCATAAACATGGTCCAGGCACTGTGCTAAGATCTGGGGGTATAAGAAGAGGAAAAAGACAGTCCCTTTCCTCAAGGAATTTACAATCTAACAGGGAAATAACAAGCAAACAGATACATAAAAAGTAAGCTATATACAGGATGAATAGGAAATAATTAACAGAGGGAAGACACTAGAATTAAGAGGTCATGGAAGGCTTCCTGAAGAAGGTGGGATTTTATTTGTTAATTAAAGGAAGCCTGGGAGGTTAGTAGTTGGCATGGAAGAGGAAGCATGTTCCAGCCATGTGGGATAGTCAGAGAAAATGCCCCAAAATACAAAGATGGAGTGTCTTATTCATGGGACAGCCATGAGGTCAGTGACACTAGATTAAAGAATGTGTCATAAAGTAAGAAGCATGGGGGATGGGGGCTAGGTTTTTAAGATCTTTGAATGACAAACAGAGCCTTTTGTATTTGTTTGTAGAGGCAATAGGGAGCCTTAGCAGTTTACTGAGTGGGGGAAGTGGGGCTACATGATCAGACCTGCACGTTAGGAAAACAGCTGAATGAAGGATGGATTGGAATGGGGAAAGACTTGAGGCAAAGCATGTAATCAATATATCCTAAAAATTAGAGTTTTACATAAGTGGAATTAGCTACTTTTGGAGATGGTGAGTTTCCCATTCTTGCAGTTATTCAAGTGGAGACTAAATGACAACTTGTAAGGGTTATTGTCAGGAAGCCATTGCAGTTCATTACTTAATGACCTCCCAGATTTCATGCAACTGAGATTCTGTGATTTTGTTAGTTTAGCCTGTGACAGTATCTGTGCTGCAGGGGCCGCGATTGTGAGGAATTCTGGGACCACTAAGGCCATGAATAAGGCTAACACTTGCCCCTGTAAATTGGAGCAGACTTTGCCATGGTAACAACTCAGAAGTTGCTCAGGGAACTGGATGGATTCACAGGATTAGCTCTGGGTCATTCCATCTGGCTCCCTCTTCTCAAGACTATACCTAAGAGAGGTCAGATAATCCTTTCTCCCCTCGGTACCCTGCAGTGACCTCTGCCTTCTCCTGGGACTCCCTAGTTGGTTGAGCTCTTGTCTCACCACAGGGAGCCCCCTGCCACCTGCCCCAAACCTCAGAGAAGTCAGACTTAGTGTGGTGATGCACTGCCATCTTCTGGCAATAATTTGGTAGGACCTGGTTGTGGCCAGAGGACAAATGAAGGCAGGGCAAATTGAAAAATGGGGGCCCAGAGCAGGAACTTCGGGTTAGGGCTGAAACCCTCTGAATGCTTCCCAAATACTCCCTAACCCAACTTGGGTGAGAAGCATCTCCTCACACAGGGCACCCCACTGTCACAATCCCCTCTCGTTAGGACTGCCCAGGCCAATAAAGCCAATAAACATGTATTGTCCACAGCTAGATTTTCTTCCTTTTCTATTGCTTCCTTCCATGCAAGATCTGTTCATTCTAGTTTTCCTCACTCAAGAAAGCAAATATATGGGTTCCTCTCGTTCGCAGTGATTAGATTCCCATTACTTAGGGTTCCAATGAATAACTTTCAGAGCTCCCCATCATTAATAATCCCCACTTCACAATCATCCCCATCTAGGGCTCCTCACTCAGGGGTTCTCACAGCCAGAGGACCCTCACTGAGCCCCCTCTCCATGGCTTTGGTCCTGTCTCTCAGGACCCCTCACTCAATCAGAGCTCTTTAAGGTCAGGATTCCCTTCTTCTCATGCTTCCCTGAGCCAAAGTCCCTTCAGGAAGAGGAGAGAGAGAGAGAGAGAGAGAGAGAGAGAGAGAGAGAGAGAGAGAGAGAGAGAGAGAGAGAGAGAGAGAGAGAGAGAGAGAGAGAGAGAGAGAGAGAGAGAGGAACAAGAAATCATTAAGCACTTCATGATATGATCTCATTTGACACACATCAATCCTATTTTATAAATGAGGAAACTGTCAAACAAAGTTTAAGTAACTTGCCACGGTCACCTAGCTAGTAAGTGTCTGAGAGTAAATTTGAACTCAGGTCTTCTTGACTCCAGACTTAATGCCCTGTCCATGGTGCTACCTAGCTGCCTCAAGGAGCCTGATATCTATAGTCATCTTATTCTGTTTCCCATTACAATGGTTATATGATCATAGAGTTAGAGGTGGAAGAGAATTTAGAAGTAATATAGTCTAATCCTCTTCTCACTTAGCAAAAGAAGAAAGCAATACTCAAAGAGATTAAATGACTTGGCTATAGTATATATTATATATAATAATATAATATACAGTCAAGCAGGTAATAGATGGCAGACCTAGGATTTCAACTTGGATTCTTGAGATTTCAAATCTAGTGCCTTTTTCCACTGGAGCATTCTGAAGTACAGATTCCCTTCCTTCAGTGTTCCCAAACACCACTCATCGTCCCACTTAGAACCTCTTGTCCTAATAAGTAAGAGTCTCTCCATTCAGGGTGCCCCATGAGGAGGCCCTTACTCAGCTAGACTCAGGCCTCTTACGATCTGCAGCAAGAAGTTCCTCTAGCCCAGTTCTCATTTCACAGATATGGCAAGTGAGTCTTAGGTTAAATGAGTTGCCCAATGTCACAAGGTGGCAGAGCTGGGATTCAAACCCAAGTCTGCTGATTCTAAAATCAGAGCTTTTTCAACTATACTATAATAACTTCTCCAGGACTCTCTATGTCCCTTCATTCTTAAGTCCCCATGGTCAAGGCCCTCTTGCTTTAGGGGTCACCATACTAGGCCAGGTCTGCTATTTCAGGGTCCATTATGACTAGGGCATCCTTGCTTAGAGTTCTCAATAGACAAAATTACACACTTCTATGCCACCCCCCATTTAGGGTCTCCTCTAAGCCAGGGCCCTTATCAAGGAAAGTTTCTCAGAGGCAGAGCCCCTTCTCTTTGTATTCTTCATAGCCAAGTTTCCCAAGACCCTTCACTCAGTTCCAACTGTTTCAGGGGCAGCAGGGGCAATAGGGAGATGTTTGGGGTTGCTGGCCCTAGCCATATGTGTTCACTAAGGACTAGACGGATTCCCAATGCTCCTTTAGTCTGTTCTTTCCATTCCCCTCAAACCACCCACAAATAAGCCTTGTAGAAACAGTGGAATCCTCCCTCCTCTTCTGTCTAAGCTCCAAAGTCCCTTTCGGACCAGATACTGCAGCTATGGCCATAGTCAGTTCGCAAGAGCAGATCTTATGGGATGAATGAGTGTGACCCTGGGGTCTCTAAAACTTACAAAGAACTCTGAAAGGGTCAGATCATATACTCCTGAAGTCCTTTGAGACCCTCTAATTACTAAGCTTCTCCAGACCTTAGCCCCTGTATGATCCAGATTCTATCACAACCTATATCATCATCATCATCATGGAAGGAAGGAAGGAAGGAAGGAAGGAAGGAAGGAAGGAAGGAAGGAAGGAAGGAAGGAAGGAAGGAAGGAAGGAAGGAAAGAAGGAAAGTCAATCAGCCTATCATGCCAACCCAACTCCATCTCAGGCCTTTTCCTTTTTCCCCATGTCTAGGTCCTATCACTCCAGAACCTAACATTCTTTTTTTTTTTAAATATATTTTATTTGATCATTTCCAAGCATTATTCGTTAAAGACATAGATCATTTTCTTTTCCTCCCCCCCACCCCCCATAGCCGACGCGTAAGTCCACTGGGCATTAGATGTTTTCTTGATTTGAACCCATTGCTTTGTTGATAGTATTTGCATTAGAGTGTTCATTTAGAGTCCATCCTCTGTCATGTCCCCTCAACCTCTGTATTCAGGCAGTTGCTTTTTCTCGGTGTTTCCACTCCCATAGTTTATCCTTTGCTTATGAATGGTGTTTTTTTCTCCTGGATCCCTGCAAGTTGTAGAACCTAACATTCTCAGAGCCACATCATAGCCTAAGTTTAGTCTGCTATAAATTCTAAATCCCAAGACTTCTGAACTTTGGTTTCTTTAGCTGCAGAATGGGGTTAATTATACTTCCTCTATATATCTATGGTGTTGTTCAGAGGAAAGTTCTTTAGAAACAAATTTTGAAGTGCTATAATAATGTGACTAAAACAGGCTAGCCATCATCATTTCACTGTATGACCCTGGGCAAGTCACTTGTAATTCTTCCACCTTGGAATGGCGCTTAATATTATTTCTAAGACTGAAGGTAAAGGTTTAAAAAAATTACAGAGAGATGAAGAGGACAGACAAATAAGACAACTTTGAAAGAAACCTGTTAAATTTGTTATATACTTTTTTTAAGCAAGCTATGCAAGCTGGAGATTTATTATTTCAAACATTGCCTCATTTTCTATAGCTCTCAAACATGGAAATGTTAGTTTTATTATTGTCCAGTGAGTTCATAATTTTTTTTTTAAATATATTTTATTTGATCATTTCCAAGCATTATTCGTTAAAGACATAGATCATTTTCTTTTCCTCCCCCCCACCCCCCATAGCCGATGCGTAAGTCCACTGGGCATTAGATGTTTTCTTGATTTGAACCCATTGCTTTGTTGATAGTATTTGCATTAGAGTGTTCATTTAAAGTCTATCCTCTGTCATGTCCCCTCAACCTCTGTATTCAGGCAGTTGCTTTTTCTCGGTGTTTCCACTCCCATAGTTTATCCTTTGCTTATGAATGGTGTTTTTTTTTCTCCTGGATCCCTGAAAGTTGTTCAGGGACATTACACCGCCCCTAATGGAGAAGTCCATTACGTTCGATTATACCACAGTGTATTAGTCTCTGTGTACAATGTTCTCCTGGTTCTGCTCCTCTCGCTCTGCATCACTTCCTGGAGGTTGTTCCAGTCTCCATGGAACTTCTCCACTTTATTATTCCTTTGAGCACAATAGTATTCCATCACCAACATATACCACAGTTTGTTCAGCCATTCCCCAATTGATGGGCATCCCCTCGTTTTCCAGTTTTGGGCCACCACAAAGAGCGCAGCTATGAATATTTTTGTACAAGTCTTTGTGTCCATTATCTCTTTGGGGTACAGACCCAGCAGTGCTATGGCTGGGTCAAAGGGTAGATATTCTTTTGTCGCCCTTTGGGCATAGTTCCAAATTGCCCTCCAGAATGGTTGGATCAGTTCACAACTCCACCAGCAATGAATTAATGTCCCTACTTTGCCACATCCCCTCCAGCATTCATTACTTTCCTTTGCTGTTATGTTAGCCAATCTGCTAGGTGTGAGGTGATACCTCAGAGTTGTTTTGATTTGCATCTCTCTGATTATAAGAGATGTAGAACACTTCTTCATGTGCTTGTTAATAGTTTTGATTTCTTTATCTGAGAACTGCCTATCCATTTCCCTTGCCCATTTATCAATTGGAGAATGGCTTGATTTTTTGTACAATTGATTTAGCTCATTATAAATATGAGTAATTAAACCTTTGTCAGAGGTTTCTATGAAGATTTTTTCCCAATTTGTTGTTTCCCTTCTGATTTTAGTTATATTGGTTTTGTTTGTACAAAAGCTTTTTAGTTTGATGTAGTCAAAATTATTTATTTTACATTTTGTGATTCTTTCTATATCTTGCTTGGTTTTAAAGCCTTTCCCCTCCCAAAGGTCTGACATGTATACTATTCTGTGTTTACCCAATTTACTTATGGTTTCCTTCTTTATGTTTAAGTCACTCACCCATTTTGAATTTATCTTGGTGTAGGGTGTGAGGTGTTGATCTATTCCTAGTCTCTCCCACACTGTCTTCCAATTTTCCCAGCAGTTTTTATCGAATAGTGGATTTTTGTCCCAAAAGCTGGGATCTTTGGGTTTATCGTATACTGTCTTGCTGAGGTCGTTTTCCCCCAGTCTATTCCACTGATCTTCCTTTCTGTTTCTTAGCCAGTACCAAATTGTTTTGATGACTGCTGCTTTGTAATATAGTTTGAGGTCTGGGACTGCAAGGCCCCCATCATATGTGTTTTTTTTCATTATTTCCCTGGATATCCTTGATCTTTTGTTCTTCCAAATGAACTTTGTTATGGTTTTTTCTAAATCAGTGAAGAAGTATTTTGGTAGTTCAATGGGTATGGCACTAAATAGATAAATAAGTTTGGGTAGGATGGTCATTTTTATTATATTGGCTCGTCCTATCCATGAGCAGTTAATGTTTTTCCAATTGTTCAAGTCTAGTTTTAGTTGTGTGGCGAGTGTTTTGTAGTTGTGTTCATATAGTTCCTGTGTTTGTCTTGGGAGATAGATTCCTAGGTATTTTATTTTGTCTAAGGTGATTTTGAATGGGATTTCTCTTTCTAGTTCTTGCTGCTGAGCTGTGTTGGAGATATATAGAAAAGCTGATGATTTATGTGGGTTTATTTTGTATCCTGCAACTTTGCTAAAGTTGTTGATTATTTCAATTAGCTTTTTGGTTGAATCTCTAGGATTCTTTAAGTAGGCCATCATGTCATCCGCAAAGAGTGATAACTTGGTCTCCTCCTTGCCTATTCTGATGCCTTCAATTTCTTTATCTTCTCTAATTGCTACTGCTAGTGTTTCTAGTACAATGTCAAATAGTAGAGGTGATAATGGGCATCCTTGTTTCACTCCTGATCTTATTGGGAATGCATCTAGTTTATCCCCATTGCAGATGATATTAGCTGATGGTTTTAGATATATACTGTTTATTATTTTTAGGAATGACCCTTCTATTCCTATGCTTTCTAGTGTTTTTAATAGGAATGGGTGTTGTATTTTATCAAAGGCTTTTTCTGCATCTATTGAGATAATCATGTGGTTCTTGCTAGTTTGCTTGTTGATGTGGTCAATTATGTGGATGGTTTTCCTAATGTTGAACCAGCCCTGCATCCCTGGTATGAATCCTACTTGATCATGGTGAATGATCCTTCTGATCACTTGCTGGAGTCTTTTTGCTAGTATCCTATTTAAAATTTTTGCATCTATATTCATTAGGGAGATTGGTCTATAGTTTTCTTTCTCTGTTTTTGACCTGCCTGGTTTTGGAATCAGTACCATGTTTGTGTCGTAAAAGGAGTTTGGTAGAACTCCCTCTTTGCTTATTATGTCAAATAGTTTGTATAGTATTGGGGTTAACTGTTCTCTGAATGTTTGATAGAATTCACAGGTGAATCCATCAGGCCCTGGGGATTTTTTCTTAGGAAGTTCTTTGATGGCTTGATGGATTTCAATTTCTGATATGGGATTATTTAAGAATTCTATTTCCTCTTCTGTTAGTCTAGGCAGTTTGTATTTTTGTATATATTCATCCATTTCTCCTAAATTGGTGTATTTATTGCCATATAATTGGGCAAAGTAATTTCTAATGATTGCCTTAATTTCCTCCTCATTGGAGGTGCTGTCCCCCTTTTCATCTTTAATGCTGTGAATTTGCTTTTCTTCCTTCCTTTTTTTAATTAGATTGACCAGTACTTTGTCTATTTTGTTTGTTTTTTCAAAGTACCAGCTTCTTGTCTTATTTATTAAATCAATAGTTCTATCACTTTCGATTTTATTAATTTCTCCCTTAATTTTTAGGATTTCTAATTTGGTTTTCTGCTGGGGGTTTTTAATTTGATCGCTTTCGAGTTTTTTCAATTGCATTTCCAATTGATTGATCTCTGCTCTCCCTTGTTTGTTAATATGAGCTTTCAGGGATATGAATTTGCCTCTGATTACCGCTTTGGCTGCATCCCAAAAGGTTTGAAAGGATGTTTCGCCATTGTCATTTTCCTTGATGAAATTATTAATTGTTTCTATGATTTCTTCTTTAGCTAAACGGTTTTGGAGTATCATATTGTTTAATTTCCAATTGGTTTTAGATTTGGTTTTCCATGTACCATTACTAATCATTATTTTTATTGCCTTGTGATCTGAGAAGGCTGCATTCATTATTTCTGCTTTTTTGCATTTGTGTGCTATGTTTCTGTGACCTAATGTATGGTCAATTTTTGTGAATGTGCCATGTGGTGCTGAGAAGAAGGTGTATTCCTTTTTATCCCTATTTATTTTTCTCCATATGTCTATTAATTCTAATTTTTCTAAGATTTCATTCACTTCTTTTACCTCTTTCTTATTTATTTTTTGATTCGATTTATCTAAATTTGATAATGGTTGGTTTAAGTCTCCCACTAGTATGGTTTTATTGTCTATTTCTTCCTTCAATTCTCCTAGTTTCTCCATTAGAAATTTGGGTGCTATATTATTTGGTGCATACATGTTGATTAATGATATTTCCTCATTGTCTAGAGTCCCTTTTAACAAAATATAATTACCTTCCCTATCCCTTTTGATCAGGTCTATTTTTGCATTGGCTTTATCAGATATCATGATTACCACTCCTGCCTTCTTTCTATCAGTTGAGGCCCAGAAGGTCTTACTCCATCCTTTAATTCTGACCTTGTGGGTGTCAACCCGCCTCATGTGTGTTTCTTGAAGACAACATATGGTAGGGTTTTGGATTCTAATCCATTCTGCTATTCGTCTACGTTTTATGGGTGAGTTCATCCCATTCACGTTCAAAGTTATTATTGTCATTTGTGGACTCCCTGGCATTTTGATTGCCTTCCCTAATTCTAACCTTTTCTTCTTCGGCTCTACCTTTTAGTCCAGTGATTTACTTTGAATCAGTCCCCCTTGTCCCCTCCCTTGATGTTTCCCTTTTTAGTCCCTCCCTTTTTGTTCCCTCCCCCTCCCCCCTCTCTTTCCCTCCCTTTTTGTTCTCCCTCTCCCCCTCCCCCCCTTGGTTTTCCCTTCTCCTTACCCTTGTTGGGTAAGATAGAATTCAAGATCCCAATGGATCTGGATGTTTTTCCCTCTCAGAGTTGATTTCCCTGAGATTGAGGTTTAAGTAAACCCCCCCCCCTCTTCCTCTCCTTCTTATAGGAGTTTTCTTCCCCTCCCCTTCCCCTGTGAATCTTTGTGTGAGAACCATTATTCTATTTGGTCTTTCTTTACCCCCTATTTATACATTACATTTTCCCCACATATTAGTATACATAGGTTGATATAAATGTAGTCCTTATAGAAGAGAGTTTGAGTAAAAGAAGATAACATTTTTCCCCTTTCCTTAATATTTACCTTTTCAGGTATTCCTTGCTCTTTGATTTTCGGTATCAAACTTTCCACAGAGCTCTGGTCTTTTCTTTGCAAAAAGTTGGAAGTCTTCTATTTTGTTGAATGCCCATACTTTCCCTTGGAAGTATATAGTCAGTTTTGCTGGGTAGCTGATTCTTGGTTGGAGACCCAGCTCTCTTGCCTTTCTGAAGATCATGTTCCATGCCTTACGATCATTCAGCGTAGAACTTGCAAGGTCTTGTGTGACCCTGATTGGCATTCCTTTATATCTAAATTGTCTTTTTCTGGCTTCCTGTAGGATTTTTTCTTTTGTTTGATAGCTTTGGAATTTGGCAATTACATTCCTGGGAGTTGTCTTTTGGGGGTTTAGTGTAGAAGGTGTTCTGTGAGCTCTGTCAGTGGATGTATTGCCCCCTTGTTCTAGAATCTCTGGGCAATTTTCTTTGATTATATCTTGTATCACCATGTCCAGTTTGGTGTTTATTTCTGGCTTTTCTGGGAGTCCAATTATTCTTAAATTTTCTCTTCTCCCCCTGTTTTCCAGATCTATCACCTTGTCGGTGAGATATTTTATGTTCTCTTCTAATTTCTTGGTGTTTTGGCTTTGCTTTATTAGTTCTTGCTTTAAAGCCTGGTTTTCTTTTACAGTTTGGTCAAACTGGTTTTGTAGATGCGTGAATTTCTTTTGCATCATTTCCCACTTTTCCTCCCAGAGGGCTTCCATCTTTTTGGTCCTTTCTGATTCAAATTCTTCATGGGTTTGTGGAGAGTTTCTATTTCCTTTGGAAGATTTTGGAGAATTTTCTTGTATATCTTCTTCTATCTGCTCTGTATTTTGTATTTTGGCTCCATAGAATGTGTCCAGAGTCGCCCCTTTCTTCTTATTTTTCTTGGTATTTTGGGGCTTCTGTGCTTCTGTGGAGTTTGTCATCTCTGAACGTGGAGGATTGGCTTTTCTTGTCTTTGTCTGGTGATCAGAGGCTTTAGTCCTGGGCAGATGGTTCTATGACTTTCCCTGGGTTAAACTGAATATGCCTCACTGGAACTGGAATGGAAGGGTCGGACCACGAGGCCACACTCTCCCCCTGGCTCGATTTCCAGAAGTTGCCTTCAGAATCCCTGGCCGTGAGGCTGTTTCGTCGGCCTGCGGGGGGATGGGCTGCCGCTTCCCCAAGCTCCGAGAGCACAGACTTTCACTGAGACTTGGATAGCAGGATCCAGCCCGTGAGGCTGTCTTGCCCGCCCTGAGGGTTGCTGTTGTTTTGACCAGCTCTCTGCAGCGGAGGCCCCAGGCAGTAACTTTCACCCTGACCGACCAGCTCTTTGCAGCGGAGGCCCCAGGCAGTAACTTTCACCCGGACCAACGGGCTCTCTGCAGCGGAAGCCCCAGGCAGTAACTTTCACCCGGACTGGGACTTGGGTAGAAGACCCTGAGGGTTGTTGTTCCTCAGACCCTGCTCTCTGAGCCCGGCGCAGCTGCGGCTTCCGGGAGCCTTGGACTCTGCGCTCCTACCCCTGAGGTCCGAGGGATCTCGGGTTCTGGCTTTTAAGGGGAGCCGTACCTTTTGAACCGGGTCCAGGTCCAGGAGGAGGGTTCCCAGGGTCTGTGCTGTTGATCGTTTTGAATTTCGGCGCCTTAGGAGCTTCTAGTTTGAGATCGGTCGGGAAGGGTTTTCCGGAGATCTGAACTTCAGCTTTCTCTAAGCCGCCATCTTAACCGGAAGTCCGAGTTCATAATTTTTAAAGTGAGTTTAAAACTTTTGTTTTTAAAAATCATTTTAATGTATTATAATGTTAATTACATGTGATATAATTAAATAAATATATTTATAAATATTAAATACTTTTTCAAAATTATTTTTAAAAATTAAATTGATAAAAATTAAAATTTAAAGAATTATCATAAATCCTTTCTCCAATTAAACTGATTAGCTATTTTCCCTGAACATATCAATTCCCCAGAGATGTAACCCATACTTCAAGGCCCAGCTCAAAATCTGCCTCCATGAAGTTTTCCTTGCCTACTCTAGCCCACATCTGTTCCCATTAAACAAGGGTTCTTAACTCTCTGAACTCAGGTCTCTGAACTTTGTTTCAATAAATATCTTTCAGTATCATTTGATTCCTTTATAATCCTATGACATTTTATTCTATTAAAAGCATTATTATGAGGAGCCCATAAAAGCTTCACCAAACTGCCAAAGCAGTCCATGATACAAAGGTTAAGAACACCCTGGCATGGTGCCTCTTTTCCATAGTTACTTAAGCAACCAGTCAACCAACACACTTATACTGAGTTCCTATAGTTAAGTAGCAAGGGATCAATATGTTTCCACAATGCTGATCCTGGGCTCTAGGTCCTAGACATCCAAGGATATGCCAGAAACTGCTTAAATTTGCTTGCAAGAGGCAATTGTTAAATTTTCAGTGTGAGCATTTGCACCTCAAAAATCAGGTCATGCTACAAATCAAGGCTTGATTTGTTTCATTAATTGTGTACACTGAAAAAAGTGATGGAGAAAATGTTAACAATACCAATTAAAACTAGTGTGTCATGGTACCTTCCCCAGCCCAAAGAGAGCCTGTTGTTTAACATTCACCTGGCAAGTACTGTGCTAAATGCTGGGAGTGTCAGCTCAGAGGCTGGGGCTGAGCAATTCTTCTCAGAGGTTTATAGAGCTGAGGGAGGAGGCAAGGAAGCACTTGTTATTCAATAAATATTTTTAGACTCTTGGATTTCCTGCGTAGTTTGGTCTTCCTCCAAGGAAAGTCTTGACCCAAAGGTCTTGTTGGCTTCATAGGGGAAGAAGAGAGTTGGCATTTTTTTGTCTTCCTTTCCCTTCTCTCCTCTCCCCATATCGTCAGTCACACCTCAGTTGCTTAAAGATATTTATTGCATCCCCACTTTCACTGAGCTGTGTTTGAGAGAACAGAATTTTAAAAGAGCATTTACTTACCAATGGATCAAGGCCTGTTTTTCATAGTGAGATGGTAGAGAAGAGCACGGGATTCACGGTTATAAGGTCATAGAATCCCAGAAATGGTAGGACTTGACTTCTAGTTCTCATAGGAACCCCCATAGCATCCATGACAGTTAATCATTCCTCTTGCACTAAAGTCCTCCAGTGGAGGTAAACTCTATAACCAACCCCTCAGTCCCCCAAAGCAGCCCATTCCAGTTCTGAATAGCTCTAAATGTTGGGGGAGTCGGTATATAAAAGGCAAGATCTTAAGACTTCATTTCCCAAAATTCTTGGGCTGGCCACAATCAAGGGCTTGGAACAACAGGGATTTGTCTAGATGGCAATTGGATAGAGACTTCTGTGTATAGATTCTTCCTCTAACACTCACTAGCTGTGTGACCCAGGAGAAGTTACTTAAGCTCTTTCAGTTTCAGTTTATTCATCTGTAAAAATATTGTTAAGCTCAAATGAAATTATATATGTACAGCTCTATTTAATAATAATTATAGCTTGCATTTGTATAGTTCTTTATGTTTTTTAAGTGCCTTATAAGTACAGGGCAACTAGGTGATGCAATGAATAGAGTGCCCAGCTTGAAGGCAGGAGGATCTGACTTCAAATCTGGCCTCAAACCTGTACTAGCAATGCAATCCTGGGAAAGTCACTCAACCTTGTCTGCCCACATTCCTCCATCTGTAAAATGAGCTGCAGAAGGAAATGAAAAACCACTCTAGAACTTTGCCAAGAAAACCCCAAATAGGGTCACAAAGAGTCAGAGATGACTGAAACTAAACATGTAGTGTTGGCTATTGTTATCATTGCATCTACAAGTTAGAAAGTTGAAACCATGGCATTTCTGAAGCCATGAGGCCAGTGGGAACAAATGTTGGAGTGGCAAGTAGGAGTGCTATGATCATGGGAATACAGAAGGGGAGTACAAAAGTGTATGAACTTGGCACTCCTATGCCAGTACTCAAGGACAGATCCTGATGACTTCAGGCTCTAGTCATACCCTGAAATGGCAACCAGGTGGTGCCATGGATAGAGTATTAGCTATGGAATCCAGAAGATCCTTCTTCACAAGTTCAAATTCCAGCCTCAGACACTCAGCCACTGTGTTGTCATCCTGGGCAAATCACTTAACCTTGCTTCACCTTAGATCCTCATCTGTAAAATGAGCTGGAAAAGGAAATGGCAAACCCCTACAGTATCTTCGCCAAAGAAAATCTCAAATGGGGTATGGAGTCCCAAAGATTTGGACATGACCGAAAAACGACTGAACTTCCTGATTCCAGGTCCCTGTGCTCTATCCACTGTGATACCTAGCTAGAATTAGTCATCAGGAGATGGGAGTAGTCCTAAGGAGATGGAGTTAGTGCTCAGCATACCATGCTCTCTCCTGCAGGCTGGCTGAGCACCATACCCAAAGGTTAATTAAGCAAGGTTAAAACATGGAGGTCACTCAAACTGACTCTGTCCCAATGGCTGATTTTGTACAATATCATAATTAGATGGTTTTAGAACCAATTGGCCAAGCACAAAAGCCAATGGTTAAATGTCATATTGGTAGAAAGTCTTTGATGAAGTGTCCAGGGATCTGTGCTTGGTCCTGTGCTATTTTTCAGATGACACAAAACTGAGAGAAATGACTAATATGGATGTAAATCAGAATCCAAAAGGAGGAAGAACACTGGGCTGAATATTAATAAAATGTAATATTGAAATTGATATTGAAAAGATATAATTTCAAAAGAAAAGAAACTTCCAAATTACAGTCTAAAGGGGAAAAAAAGTTATGGATTAGCTCAGAGGACTTGGATTCAAATCCTACCTCTTCCACTACTACCTATGTGGTATTGGACAAGTTACTTAAATTTCTAGTTTCCTCAACTGTAAAATGAGAGGGTTAGATTAGCTGACCCCTAAGATCCCTTTTTGTTCTAGATTTGTGACTATTCCACTTGATATGTTGTTGGGAAAATATACCCCTAACCCCTTATATTTGTTTGGATTTTAGTGATAGTGATAGGTTTAAGATAATCAGTATTGTGATTCTAAAGTGATTCATATGAATTCCATTAAAATCTTAATACAATCAGTAGAATTCATGATTTTTACAAGGATTTCTAACTAAAGCATAAAAACTGCTTCTAAATGGATGTCTAACCCCTCCCTAAGTTTGTACTTACCTTTATCATAAGATGCTGACTATCTGAATCTCAAGTCCCAACATGGAGCAAACATCATGCACTCTTCCCCATTTGAAAATAGCCATCCTTCCCCCAAGATCAGATGAGAGAGAGGTAATGGTCATTTGACCTGACCTTTAGACTAATATGGGCTTTTGGAAATGCACTAAGCAATCAGCTTTGTAATTGGGTAACTGTTTCTAAATAAGGTCTATATGTTGTTATGTCTTGTATGTCATCAGTCTTGTATGGAAATATTCATTTTGTTATATAAACCAGGTCTCAGTCTCTGGGCATTTGTCTCTTGCTGGGGTCTGACAATGTAATACATGCAAGAGAATGCTTTTATTGGAGGACTTGGTTCTCTTCCAATAAAATCTAATTTTCTACCTTGACTTGGAGAAATTTGACTTTATTTACCTAAATTGTCCATATGGAATCTGTGTGTTTCTATTTCACAACACTAATAAACCTAAATTGTTATTTCAAGACTTCAATTCATCACCCATAAAGAGAAGAAAACATTTATGGGGTATGAAAAATAATTGATTTATTGAAGATTTATAAATATGAGCTTTCCCTAGTTCATTTCTAATCCATTTCTAATCCACACGGTTTATGTGATTACTTAAGTATATCCCTTGTCTATTTTTCCAATCAGTATTACTCATGAGTGATTGCTCAATATACTCATATTGATATGTAGTTAATCAAGTTTAAGTACCTGGATATTAATCCATATTATATTTATATCAAATTAAAGGAATTCTTTCCTATATCTGACTTTTAAGACATAAAAAGCTCTGTTAAGAGCCAAAGTGCACTTGTCTAGTCCCAAAAAAATATCCAAGCTAGAGAATGTCAATCCACAAGACCTATTTTCAGTAAGACCCAACATGTGGAAGGAGATCATCCAGACATCCAGACAACTACCCTCTAACATCTCTCATTCACCCTCCTTAGGGAGATAAGCACCCCGTTAAATAACTCATGACCCCTTTGTCAGCAATGGGTGTACATTCTTTTAGTAGAGGTCATTTCAACCTTGCCCCACTTGTGACCACCTTTGAGAAGCCCCATACCCATGACCCTTTGTCATTTCCCCAGTTTGCCCAATATCAGGTGAGAATCTGCTCACTGCATGATTACCCAGCTTCTGCCCTGGTATGAGTAGGGATGTCATCTTTGCCTCAAGATCACCAATGTGACCATGAGCCCGCCAATAAGAATTTGTATTTTGTGATACACCATCTGAACTGTATGAGAACTGAGAGTTATAAAATCTGTGCTGGGGAGCAAGGGAGTATCTCAAATCTTGAGGAAGATCTGAGGTCCCATTCTCTAAAGGGTGCCAGGGCCCTTTAATAAATGGTTATTGGGAAATAGAATGGTGGATAACTGGAATAGATTAGGGTTAAATTACCTTAGCAACCATGTGTTTGATAAACCCAAAGATTTCATCTTTGGAGATAAGAACTCATTATCTGACAAAAGTTGCTAGGAAAATTGGAAACTGTTATGGCAAAAATTTGGTTTAGATCAATATATCTTATTCTATGCCAAGAAAAGGCCAAAATGGGTTTATGATTTAGACATAAAGGGCGATATAAGTAAATTAAGGGAAAATAAAATTGCTTACCTGTCAGATCTATAGAAAAGGGAAGAATTTATGACCAAACAAGAGATAGAGATCATTACAAGGTATAAAATGATAAATTTTGACTATATTAAGTTTAAAAGTTTTTGTGCAAACAAAACCAATGTAACCAAGATTAGAAGGGAAACAACAAACTGGGAGAAATTTTTATAACAAATTTCTCTGACAAAGGTCTCATTTTTCAGATATATAAAGAACTAAATCAAATTTATAAGAATCCAAGTCATTCTCCAATTGATAAATAGTCAAAGGATATGAATTGGCATTTTTCAGATAAAGAAATCAAAGCTATTGATAATCATATGAAAAAATGTTCTAAACCCCTTTTGATTACATAAATACAAATTAAAACACTCTGAGGTACTGCCTCAAACCTATCAGATTGACCAATATGACACTAAAGGAAAATGATAAATGTTGGAGTGAGACACTAATGCATTATTGGTGGAGTTGTGAACTTATCCAAACATTCTGGAAGACAATTTGGAACTATGCCCAAAGGGCTATAAAACAAAGTAAATTTTTGATCTAGTAATACAACTACTTGGTCTGTATCCCAAAGAGATGTTTAAAAGGAGGGAAGGACCTACTGATACAAAAATATTTATAGCTGCTCTTTTTGTGGTGGCAAAGAATTGGAAATTGAGGAGATATCCATCAATTGGGACATGGCTAAACAAATTGTGGTATATGATGGTGATGGGATATTATTATTGTGTAGTTGTTGAGTTTAATTAGTTATTAATTAGTTATCTAGCATACTTAGAAGTAGAGATGAATACCAGGGAAAGGTCACTGTGGTCACTTTAAGGAAGATTGGCATTGTGGGAAGGGAGTTGGAAAACTCTTGGCCACTCTCTTGAACTCACTGTCAAGCAGGTGGCTGGAGACTTTTCTCTCTATCTGTTAGTAATTTCGATGAGTTAACTTTGGGAAGTTGGAAGAACATCTGTGTATATTTGTTTGGGATTGAAAGCTTTCTCTCAGAGAGAAAAAAAATTCCCAGTAGAGGGCTCTGTTGGCTCTCACTGGAACATGGTGAGGTCTGACTCCCAGCTGGGAAGAGTCAGAGGAGGCTAGTCATTTGTCACATCTAGACAGTTAGTTGAGACAACTTGTGAATTTTGATAAATAATTTAAGGAGGTTAATAATATTTGAAGTTTATATATTAGAATAAGTTTAGATAGATAGATTTGGGTCTTAGATAGTTGAGAATAGTTTTAAGGAGGCTCACTGTTGGCAAACAAGAAGCAAATCCATGAGGATTTAGAAGGGGGGGTTTTATCTAGAATATTAGTATTAGAATAATATAAATCCTGTTTTATCTCTGTCTCTACTCATAGTTAATAATAAATAAGTGTCAGATTAAGCTGTGTCCAGCCAGTACCTCCACCGTCTTCAACTAGGTTACCTTAACATCTTTAGCCTGTTTCTACCACCTGGTCAGCTATCAATATAAAACCCAAACTAGATCAAATATACTCATAACAGTAAGAAATGATGAACCAGATAATTTCAGAAAAAGCTGAAAAGACCTACATGAACTAAGACAGAGTGAAATAAGCAGAACCAGGAGAACATTGTATATAGTAATAGTGATATTGTGGAATGATCAACTGTGATAGACTTAGCTACTCTCAGCAATACAGTGACCCAAGGACAATTCTGAGGGACTTAGGACAAAGAATGCTGTCCACCTCCAGAGAAAGAACTATTGGAGTTGGAATGCAGATCAAAGCATACAATTTTTCGCTTGTTTACTTGGGGTTTTGTTTAGGGGTTTTATATGATTATTTGCTTACAAGAATGAACAATATAGAAATAAAAACTAAAAATAATTAAATAATTTAAAAGAGGAAGAAAAGAGACATTTTGTGTATGAACACGGAGGAAACCATTTCAAAGAAACACAAACAATTCTGAGGATGTGAGAACAAATGGTGCCTCAGATAAAAGTCCTGAGAGGATTTAAGCAAAAGCTCTATAAAAGGAAATTACTGACTGATGATAGAATTTTTCTTAGCACATTGTTTCCCAGCAGCTAATTTGAAGGATTTGGGAAGCATTTTTTGCTGAAAAACTATGAATCAATGTACTTTGGGGGATTATTATGGGACTATGCTATCTAGCGTATTTGTATCATAACTGAAAGTAATTATACTTTTTGGTATTTCTCAACTTGTTAGGGAGATCTCATAAAAATAAAAAAGAGTAATGGTTATTGGCTTGGAGTTCTGCCTCGGTGGTTTTATTACAGATTGGCCAGACTTTTTGGCATGAAAAGGGGTAAAATCCTCAAACATCAGGGTCATAGACTTAGAATTGGAAGGGACCTCAAAGGAAATTATAGCCCAGAATGGTTAATTGACATGCCCAAGTCACACAGGTATTTAAAGGCAGAGAACCAATTCCTCTGACTCTAAAAACAACTATCTTTTCTGATTCCCTCCTCCTCCAGAGTGTTAGGGCCTTCCCTCTAAGTTTAGCTTCTTTCTACCCTGAATAGTAGTTGTTTTAATGTTGCCTCCCTCCTTAGAAAGTGAGCCTCATGAGAGCAGGGCTGTTTTTGTCCCATGCCTTACATATTACAGGAGCCTAATAATGCTTGTTGACAGTCAACTGACTTCTTCATTTCACCATGATCATCGAAAGCTCTCCTCCTCCAACTGGTCAAAAAAAAAAAAAGGAAATCAGCTGAATTTGGTCCTGAGAAGTAAACAGAAATGAATCCAGGAAGTAATTGTGGTAAACCACTGGGTGATGGTGGTCACCACCAAAATCAATTCAGCCTCCTAGAACAGGAGGGAAAATAACATAGCCCACTATAAGGTTTCAAAAAGAACAAAAGCAAAGTACACGTATTATGTTGTACACATAGTACACATAACAATAATATACAAGAATCGCATCACATCTTGCTTACTTCAGTAGCCTGCTAGTGAGTTGCCTTCCTCAAGGCTTTCCTCTGACCAATCTATCCACCATTCCTAAAAGGCACACCACCCTCCCTACTCAGTAAAGTCCAGTGACTTCCTATTGACTCCAGGAAAAGACATAAAATGTTCTGTTTGACATTCAAGACCTTTCAAAACCTAGCTTCCTACCACCTTTCCAGTTTTCTTATAATTTATCCTATGACACTTACTCTTTGTTCCAATTTACTGTATGATACATATTCTTTGTTCCATGGACAAGATACTCCATCTCTGGCATTAAGGAATTTTTTTTACTGTCCACCACACCCAGAATGCTCTCCTTCCTCTGCTCAGACTACCAATCTCCCCATCTTCCTTTAAGTCCAAACTAAAATTTCACTTTTCCAGAGCTTTTCCACTTTTAATGATTTCCTATTGATCCTGTAAATAGCTTGTTTTTATATATCTTTTATTCCTATTCTCTCTCTCATTAGATTGTAAACTGTTTGAGAGCAAGGACTATCTTTTGCCTCTTTTGTATCACCAGTTTTTAGCATTGTGCTTAGCACATAGCAGGTACTTAATAAAATGTTCATTAAATTGATTGAATTGAAAATCTAGTCAATGTTCAAAAATCTTAGGAAGGGGCATCTAGGTGACTCAGTGGATTGAGAGCCAATCCTGGAAACAGGAGGGCCTGGGTTCAAATATGACCTCAGATACTTTCTAACTGTGTGACCCTGGGCAAGTTACTTAACCCCAACACTCCTCTCTTCTGCCTCGGAACCAATACTTAGTATTGAAGTTTAGGGTTTAAAAAGAAAAAAAGAGAAACTTAATAAGAGGAAACCAAGGAAACATGTGTGCTGAAGATCAAACATAAACTGGTTCCTCCAGTCCTTGCCCCTTTGGCAACTGGCCAAATCAGAAAGGCTACCACAGAAAGGAAAAGTATGTGTGCCTATGTGTGTAGAGGGATGTGTGTATGCCCACCCAAGCCACAAACTTGACTATTAGCCTACAGGATACATGGAAGCTTAGAGGCAAACAAGAAATATTGAAGGAGGGAAGAGTAAAGCAAAAAAAACTATACAATATTATATCCTCACCCAGAAAACTCTCCATTAAGAGGGGAGAAATGAAGACCAGCAAGAAGTGACTTGACCAAGGTTGCATAGACAGGGAGCTGGGACTAGAATTGAGAACCAACCCAATTTAAGTGCCTACTATAGGCAACCATGAAGAAAATAGAGATTTTCAGCACCACACCATCCATATGTAGAGCCACTAGCAAATGAAAAAATTTTGGATCCTGTGGATAAGTTTAATTTTCCTGGCAGTATACTTCCCAGGGATATACATATAGATGATGAGGTTGATGCACACATTGCCAAAGCTCACCCTGTGGCTGGGAAACTCTGAAGGAAAGCATAGGAGAAAAGAGGTATTGGGCTGCCTACCAAACTGAAAGTTTATGGAGCCATTAAGTTGGCATCACTGTTTTATACCTATGAAATTTAGATTGTATACAAGCACCATGACATGAAACTGAATAGTTTCCATTTGAGTTGTCTTGGGAAGACTCTGAATATCACCAGGTGCTGGTTCCCGGGGTCCTTTCTCAAGATGATCTGCCAAACTTTCAAACTCGACTCCAGAGAGCACGACTCCAATTGAGCCAACTATATTGCTTGGATGCCAAAGGCACTTTTGCCTAAAAGGCTATTTTACAGAAAACCATGCAAGGGAAGTTGCAAAAAATAGACTCAAATACAGGACTACAATCCCCACAAGCCTTTGCTCCACTTCCCCAAAATGCTTTGTAATCTCACGGGAATTCTGAGGTGGGCCGAGATCGAAGAAGGATTTAAGCTGGTGGCAAAGATTTTTGGGGGCTCTCTTTTGGACTTCCGTTTTGGAGCAGATGCATCTCTTCTGTGATGTGAGGTTATCTGGCCTAGGCCTCTGGCCTAGGCACCTGTTTTTTCTTTAATCTTAACCTTTAATAAACCTCTAAAAACATATAATACTCCTTGCAGAGAGAAACTAATTTCTACCTGCCTCAGTCTCCCATCTCCCCTAAATTTTAACTGTTACAGTTGGCAACCACTAGATTGGATGAGAACTTCTCAAAATTTTTTTAGCCTAGAGAATTTTTTTTTGAAGCCACGGTTCTCCAAGATGCTCTTTAGAAAACCATCTTGATCAACTCCTGCCTGCGGCCCACTCCAGCTCCTGCTTCTGCTCCTGGCCTCTCACCTGGTGCCCGAGTTGCGCTCCGGCTCCCAGCCCGACCCACCCCGGTGGTCTGTCTCTCACCCATCTGGCCTCCAACCCAGACGGCTCATCACCCCAGCCCCAGACCCACAAGCGCGACCCAGACGGCTCATCACCCAGATCCTTGGAGCAGATAGCTCAGGACTCATTTCAACTAGCTGGTAACAGTATTGGCTATGTGGGCAGAGGGGAGAGAAATTTTCCCTTAGGCTAAGCCTCTGAGCAAATGGGAGTGTATTGGCTCCACGTGGGTGGCCTGGGCTCCACGTGGACTGGGGCAGGAGGAGGGATCATATCAGGGGAGAGGGGAAAGAGAGACTAGAGAGAAGAAACAGATCTTTTCAAACAGAAACCTAAAAAGCAATGGGTTTAAAAGGATACCTTTTGACTGTTCTGGTAATGGCATTAACTTCACCTGCGTGTCAGGGAGAAGATTCGACTAACTTTGAAGGGGAAAATGGGTGGCCCAGCGAACTGGGAACCAGGCCCAGAGATGGGAGGTCTCTAGTTAAAAACTGGCCTCAGATACTCCCCAGCTGTGGGGCCCTGGATGGGTCCCTTGAACCCCATTGCCTAGCCTTTACTACTCTACCTTCGGACAATAGACATTTAAATGGATAAGAACCCAAGGAACTTTGAAGAGACTAAAGGCTATATTCTAAGGCATTTCAGACTCCAATGGTTTATAAAAATCTCTGTATTCTATTGCATTTTTTGTTATGGTTTAACTTTGTGATTTTAAGTTCATATATTACTGGATTCAATATTATTCTGCTTGAACTGAAGGTTGATTGAATTTATTTTGAATGTACTGAGTTTTAAAAATTCTGTTGTTTTTCCCCTATAACTGTATTGAACAAATATTATTGTGAATAAGCCCATATATGAAAAAACAGCCTTTTTCTATTTTGCTGAGGATAGATGGACTTCAGAACTGGTTATAATTGTATTAACAACCTTGGAAATTTTAATGTGCTAAATACCTCAAATGATTTGATTTTAAGGGTTTTTTAAATATGATTTTTGGAATTTTTTTTACAATCTGATTATTTTTGCCAATTGTAGCTGAAGTGAAATTCATTTTATAACCCCCAACCTTCCCACATGTGAATGGAAGTTGGGCAGTTAATCTCAGGGCATTTGTATCCCTAAAGCCTCCAAAAAAGGAGCACCCCTTTATTTATACTCTTCAGCTCACTATTTTACTTCTACCAGAATGAGATATAGATTTCTTGATTATGTTCTTAACCCAAGATGAGTTTTACTTTGTTTAAAAAAATATGTTTAAATACCAAGGTTGAAAGATTGCTATGTTTGTAAAAATTGTGACAAATGTCCATCAATTCATAGGTTTTAAAAATGCCATACAGCAACTTATGTGAAATATGAAAGTGTGTTTGTTTGCTATTGCAATTAATTTGGCTATTGAGAATTTTGGGGATTTTGATAACTACATATTTGTACTACTGTATTTTTAAGAAATGAAAAATTATTAACCTTGTTCAATTCATTTGCCTTCTACTCACAGTGATCATGGCCAGATATTAAGAGGAAATGGATCTCATTTTTGGTGAGAAAGCCTTGCATTTTATATTTTCTTAGCTGACACAGTGTCAATGATTATAAGTTATATTTTTGAATTTTTTAAAGCTCTTTTATTATTATATTTTTTCTTGCATGTGCAATATACTTTTTCAGTTTTTTTTAATTATTTTTCTCTCCTTTTTATATTTGAAGCACATGTCACCAGCATTAAGATTTTTTTTTAACTTTTTGACTTTTCAGTGCTACAAGTTTGAAATACATTTGCTAATGCATGCCCTAAAAAGCTTGCGACTATAAAAACGATGCCACTAATTATTTAAATAAATTATGGGACTTTACTTAATGATTCTGTCTGATTCCAGGACAAGATATACACAAAAGAGCCATTGCACAGGGCCAAAGAAAGGCCAATCCAGGATGGATTGATGCACGTCTAGGCCAATACAAAGGTCTTGAACCTAGTGTGAAGACTTGAGGTTACTATGTTTAACATGTGTTAAGACATAGGCTTTCCTTCACACTCACTCTGAAAATACTCACAGATGAGTATCCCCAAAACCTTGGATCCTATAATCAGGTCCCTTTCTTTTCTGCCTCTCATAGTGTGGTACCTTTCTGTAGTCCTGGCTACTGACTGGGTAAATGCATCATTGCTTAGATCATTTTGATTGGGCCCTGATAGAAGGACCTGTTATAGATTTATTTTTCTTTTTACTTGGAATTTTTACACATAAGACTTTGATAGTCTATGTTTTCATCCAGAAATTTTTTCTTTTCTTTTGGATTTTTCTGATATCTTCTTAATATCTCTTGCCAATTGATTCATATACCTCAGCCATGCATCCCTAAGTGATCCTGGTTTTTTAATCACCATCTTAACGGGGGGAATGTAAAAAAATATCATTATTTAAATTGCAAAGTTTAAATTCCTTTTTGAGAAGAATTTTAGGTAAAGAAGATGCTACCTCTCTGAATCCAGAACTGAACTGTTGGAGAAGCCATCATGAAGAAGCCTCCAGACGACAAGTTGCACAAAATTGAACTTTGGGTGTGGTTAATGAACATTTATTTGCATGTATACTTTCATGCCAAAGGGGACTGCCCCCAACTGGCTTTTTGTCAATGCGTTTCAACAATTATTGGTTTAATTTTTTTTTCTTTCTCTTATCCTCAAATTATTGTAATGTTTAAGTTGATTATGTTTTCATGATCCTTTGGAAAAAAAATAATTTTTTTGCAAATGATCAAACGGAGAAATGTAAAAAATAGACTCGAATACAGGACTACAATCCCCACAAGCCTTTGCTCCACTTCCCCAAAATGCTTTGTAATCTCACAGGAATTCTGAGGTGGGCCGAGATCGAGGAAGGATTTAAGCTGGTGGCAAAGGTTTTTGGGGGCTCTCTTTTGGACTTCCGTTTTGGAGCAGATGCATCTCTTCTGTGATGTGAGGTTATCTGGCCTAGGCCTCTGGCCTAGGCACCTGTTTTTTCTTATTCTGTATTTTCTTTAATCTTAACCTTTAATAAACCTCTAAAAACATATAATACTCCTTGCAGAGAGAAACTAATTTCTACCTGCCTCAGTCTCCCCAATATTCCTAAATTTTAATCTTTACAAAGTGCTCACACAAAGGTCAGGAGAAGCAATACAAAGGCACTCTCAAAGTCTCTAAGAACTTTATTATCAAGTGTGACACATGGCAGACACTGGCACAGGACTGTCCGGCATAGCATGCCCATGTCAAAGAAGGCTTCTCCACCCCAAATGTACCTGACCCATGGTAGAGCCTTCAGAGTTCATATTGGTCTGATTGGCCATAGTCAGATGCTCTTCACATTGACCCTGTCAGAGTGATGTCATTTTGGTCATCTTCCAGCATGAAGGACAATAATCATTATATGTAGGTGTGTGTGATAAAAATGATGACTCACTCAGATAAACAAACCTGGAGTCAGAAGGTAGGAGTTAAAAACCGCCAATTTATTCTCTTCATGAAAGGGGGCACTTCAGTGATGGGCTAAGAAGTGCCGACTGACTAGGCAGCAAACAGGCAATATATACACAAGGCTCCTTCCCCCTTCCTCCAACCTCCTCATTGAACCTTGGCTCACAATATAAAACACCTGTGACTTGGTTGCAGATTCTTCCAACCCAGTTCAGGTGAGGTAAGTGGAGCACTGGAGATGTTTATTACCCTTTCTGTCTTCCATCAATCTCCCTTCTAAGTTTGTCCAGGAACCTCCTCAATCAACAAAAGGTAACAAACTAGCCTTTATGAGCTAATTGTTCATTCTGAGAATAGTGCACTCACTTATAGGACACTATCCTAGAGCTTTAGGATCCAAAGATAAAAATGTCTCTGTGCTCAAGGAGTTTTCAATATACTGGGAAGATGTAGCATGTAAACTATATAAAGGTATAAATATGCATGTGTATATATAGCATATGTAAATATATGTCATATAAGGTAAGTATATGCTTGGTAACTAGAGAAGGAAAGACTATTGTTAGATTTAAACTGATTGAGGTCTTAAACTGTAGTGATTAAAATAATGGAAGATATAAATTGTGATAGATATGAGAGGGTGAGTAAATTTGACCGCAGAAAATATGTTTCACTACAGTGTCTTGGTTTTAAATCAAATATAAGGTGGTCGCCAGGGAAATATTCCCAATTATTCAAATACCCAAGTCAACTGGGTTTTATAGAGATTTTTAATTAATAATATAATGAGAAATTAGAGAAAGAGAGAAAGAGTAGGAAAGGAATAGTTATGAAGGGCCTAAAGCCAATATGACCTAGACCTGAGTCTTAAGAGAGAGAATCAGTCAGTCAGTCTTTTAACACTCACCACAAGGTCTGCCTAAACAAGGATTCTAGTGACACCAGGCCAGCATCATCTCAGCTGCTTTCACCAGCTCCCTCCTCCATCTGAATGTTTCAGAATCAGTCCTTCCTCAATCTGAATGTTTCAGAATGATCTCCAGCTCTTCTCTGAGCTCTCATTTTTAAGGGCAAAATCTCCTATGTCACCTCCCCTAAGTTCTTCCATCTACCAATCACTGTAGATGTTTTCCAAAAGACAGCCCATTTTGAATTCACAGCTGAGTAGATTAATCTCTTTAGTAAGTCAGAAAAAAATGCTGCTGTGTCGACTAATTTCATTAAGAGAAAACCTCTGAGTAAGTTTTCACCTTTTAGGTCTAAGTAGTTTACAAGTTGCCCCACCTTTATAGGCACCTAGCATCCCATTGTATCAGTTCCAAAAATAGGCATGGCTCAAAGAACTCCTTTCCTTTATAAGTATAGTTTTCAAGTACTTTCATTGTTTAGCAAGGAGTTTTCTGCCCTAAAGCATTCTTAAGTACCGGTGGAATAGAGGTCCTCCCATAGCAAGGAGTTTTCTCCCCTAAAGCAGTCCCAAGTAGGGATGGGGTAGAGATACTCCCATAGCAAGTAGTTTTCACATTCAAGTAGTTCTCACTATCTGGTAGGGAATTATTTCAAGTAGGGAATTGGAGGATTCCTCCATGTGGAGTAAAATTTTCATAAGTCTGTGAAATTTTAAGGTTTACAATCCCCCCTGATGCTCATGGGGAGACTAATCTCCCCATTGATCATTTAACATAATCAATTTGTAATCCTAAATGCACTTCTAACTATAGATATACATGATATTCAATTTTCTAAGAGAAATTAGAATAGTGAGAGAGGAAATAGAAAAGAAAAGAAAGCAAAACCAATGTTTTGCTAGGCGCATTGACAGAAAGCCAAATTAGGGGCAGTCCCTTTTTGGCATAAATGTGTATATTTACAATAAATGTTCAATCAAAGTTCAGTTCAATCAATCATACTCAAAGTTCATTCTTGATCTTCTTGATGAAGTGTAGGTTTTCCGACATCTTTCTGCAACAGTTCATTCTCTGGATATAAAAGTTTCAAGCTTCTTTCTTGAAGATCTTTTCTCGAACAAAATCAAATCTTGAATTTTTATAAAAGTACAATCTTAAACAAAAAATCAAAATTCTTGGATTTTTATAAAAATACAATCTCAAACAAAAAATTCAAAAATTCTTAGATTTTAAATTAAAATACAATCCCCCCTGAAGTAAGTATTAAAAAAACATCAAGTTTAGCTCAGAATGCAATGTTCAGTTACGAGGGTGTATGAGTCAATTATCAAAAGAATAGAAAAACAATAAAAAACATAAGAAAAAATTCAAAATAGGTCCTTGTATAGGTCCAATTTAAAGTAATTTCTATCCCACAAGTATGTAGGACAGAATGCAGTAATATTTCACTTAGCCATTTGTAGCCAAGACTACAGGAACTTGCCATAATATAAGAAGAGAAGAATTAGAATTCTATTTTGATAGGGAAGCGTCATTCCCTCGTCTGATTTTTTAATCATTCTCAGGGATATAGGGAGCCAGCATGATAGTAAAACTTTGTACTTCTATGAGTACTTCGTAAAGAGTGTAGATACAAAGAAGTCCTACGACTTAACATATTGTCAAGCATCGCAACCTCGAGTCACACATTAGTATTTCATGTGTGCTCTTTTTGGCACTATTCAGGTTAAGTCTGTGCTCCTTGTTTTTTATCCCTTTTTCTGGAATCATACATAAACATTAATCACAGTCCTATAATATTTTATCAATAAATGGCAGGTTCCCATAGTTTAAAGCTTTTGGGTATGCATTGACATTATAGCAAGAATATATATTAACTTCTATTACTGCAGGGAAAAAATATTAATATTAATTATGTGTATCTTCAGTACAAAAATGAGAAAAAATCAAATATTCTAATCAAAATAAAGAAAAGAAATAATAAAAATAAGGAAAAAATCAGTAATTCAATGTGTTCTCAAAAAAAAAAAACAGCATCCACTTGTCAAAGGATTATTATCTCCAATGCATGCGATAGGTTTCAGTCAATCAGTCTCAGCAGAAGATGCTTTCTTCACATGTGAGTAGTGAATCCAAGAGCCCTTTTCTCCAATCTTTATGGATATTGGAGTAGTTAACAATATTTGGAATGGTCCTTCCCACGAAGGCTGAGTTGCTCCAGTTCACTTGAAATTCTTAATATAAACTTTATCTCCTAGATTCAGGTCATGCAGAGAAAAGTCTAGTGGTCCGGCTTGTACTACAGCTCCGGATTCATGAAGTTCACATTGTTTGTGCTGTAACTCCTGTATATAGGAAGCAATAGTAATATCTCCCCCTAATAGTGAGGTATATGCCAGGGAGAAAGGCTTAGCCTGTATAGGTGGATGTCCAAAAAGCATCTCAAATGGTGAAATATGTAAGTCGCCTCTAGGCCTGCTTCTAAGGTAAAATAGGGCCAGAGGGAGAATTTCAGGCCATTTTAAATGGGTCTCGGTGCATAATTCGCCAATCATAGTTTTAAGTTCTTTGTTCATCCTCTCAACTTGGCCTGAGCTCTGGGGATGATATGGAACATGAAATTTGGGAGTTATTCCCAAGCAAGAATATATCTGATTTAGAACAGAATCAGTAAAATGACTCCCCCTATTGGAATCAATACGTGCTGGCAGGCGAAAACGAGGAATAATTTCCTTTAAAAGTATCTTTGCAACAAAATCCGCCATGGCTCAGATTGCAGGAAATGCTTCCGGACATCTGGTTAGTTGATCTACAATTACTAGACAAAATTTATAACATCCAGCCTTTGGCATCGTTATGAAATCTATCTGTAGATGTTCAAAAGATGTGTAAGCCAGAGGATGTCCACCAAAGGCTTTTCCGTGAAATGCATGTTGGTTATATGCCTGGCAGGTAGAGCAGGCTGAACACACTTTAGAGGCTATGGTAGTTATAACAGGGGCTACCCATACTCTCTTAACAGAGTCCACAATGCTCTGGGTGCCAAAATGACCATTTTTATGAATAGATTGGCAAATTTGGTTATAGAAACTTCTAGGGAGTAGGGGTTTTCCTTCAGATGACACCCACACTCCATTAATCTGTTTTGCTTTGAATTTTTGTTTCCATTTTTTTCCCTTCCTTTTCATTATAGGAAAGTGGTAAATTTAAATAATTAGTAGTTGTTAATGTTAAAATTAATTCAGGCCCTTCTATGGCTGCTAGCTTTGCAGCGGCATCTGCTCGATCATTTCTTCTAGAGACAGGGTCAGTGCCACCTGTATGGGCAGAACAATGAACTACAGCTAGGGCTTCAGGAAGCTGGAGAGCAGAAAGAACTTCATTAATAATTTTTGCATTAGCTATAGATTTTCCAGCTGAGGTTAAAAATCCTCTCTGGAGCCATAACATTCCGACTGAGTGACAAATGCCAAAAGCATATCTAGAATCCGTATAAATTGTTGCCTTTTTATCCTTGGCAATTATACAAGCTTGCTTCAGAGCTATGAGTTCTGCTCCTTGAGTGCTAATGTTAGAAGGTAGTGAAGCTGACCATTTAGTGGCAAATTCTGAGACTACAGCAGCTCCAGTGTAACATATGCCATCCCTCATAAAAGAGGAACCATCGGTAAATAAAATCAGATCTGCATTGTCTAAGGGAGTGTCCAAGAGATTATCTCAAGGCTTTTCTTCCATGGACACTAATGTTTCACAATTGTGTAATGGTTCTCCTGAAGTTGGTAAATCTGGAAGCAAGGTGGCAGGGATAAGAGTAGTACAACGTTTTAAAGTAATGTTTTCACTATTTAATAAGGTTATTTCATATCTTGTAATTCTCTGATCTGAGAATGCCTGTGTTCTATGTTTTATCAATAATGCCTCTATCTCATGTGGGCACATTATTGTTAATGGACATCCCAATACTAAATCAACAGTTTTTGTTACTAGTAAGGCTGTAGCAGCTACTCCTCTAAGACATGGTGGTGCTCCTGCTGCTACTGGGTCTAGTTGAGCAGAATAATAAGCAATTGGCCACTGAGAAGGTCCCAAAGTCTGAGTTAACACGCCAGAAGCTACTCCTCTTCGCTCATGCACATACAAAGTAAATGGCTTGTTGTAATCTGGGATGCCTAGAGCAGACATGATAGCCTTTTTTAGATCTGATAGAGCTGACAAGTATTCAGGCTCTAATTTGAGGGGTTCAGGAACCGAATCCTTTGTTAAGGCTATAAGGGGTTTAGTAATTTCCCCATAGCAAGGAATCCATTGTCTGCAAAACCCTGTTGCTCCTAAAATTGCTCTCAACTGTTTCTTAGTAGTAGGAGCACTTAAATTTTGAATATTCTCAATTTGTTTTGGAGAAATATAACGAGCACCCTCAAACAGGATGAATCCCAAATATTCTACTTTAGGGAGACACCACTGAACTTTATCCTTCGAGATTTTATGTCCTCTTTTGTACAATTCCAAAAGAAGGTGTTTGCTATCTTCTTGACATGTTTTTGCGTCTGTTGAAGCCAAGAGTAGATCATCTACATATTTGATTAGTTTACTATTTTTAAATGTTATATTGTCTGTGTCTTGGCTCAAAATTTGCTCAAATAAACTTGGACTTTCCACATAACCCTGTGGCAGCCGACTCCATGAATATTGTGAGCCCTTCCAGGTAAAAGCAAAAATATGCCTGGAGTTCTCATGTATAGGTATGGAAAAGAAAGCTGAACACAAGTCTTCTACTGTAAAGTATGTAGCTGTGCTAGGAATAGAGGAAATAATAATATTTATGTTAGAAACTATGGAGTGTCTCTTTATAACATGATTATTCACTGCCCTCAGATCCTGTACGAATCTATAGAGGTGCTTGCCATTGGGCCTTCTTTTTGGTTTTTTAACTGGCAGGATGGGTGTGTTGTATTCAGATTTGCAAGGGATTATTATTCCCTGTTCTATTAATGAGTTAATAACTGGTGTAATACCCTCAATTGCCTCCTTTGAGAGGGGATACTGAGGGATGGAAGGAGGTGGGCTAGATTTAGTTTTTATCTGCACAGGAACAGCAGATTTAAGTAAGCCTACATCAGAAGAAGATGTGGCCCAAAGAGACTCCGGTATATCCTTAGGTATTTCAAAAGTGGAAGGCTCTTTTGCCTCCTGATTTTATGAGAGAAGTACAGGGAGTAAATTTAAAGATTCCTCTAGTACTTCCAATGATAAAGAACCATCTGGTGAACAAGTTATTGTGGCTCTGAGTTTGCATAGAAGGTCTCTCCCCAGCAAATTTAAAGGGGAGTCAGGCATTAAAAGAAAGGAATGTTGTACCTCTAGGGGTCCTACAGACACCATTCTAGGGGCAAATTTTTCAACTCTTTGGGGTATTCCTGATACTCCCATTACACTTTGTGAATCAACGGAATAACAATTTAAATCTGGTACATTCTTCAATACAGACCTGGTAGCTCCAGTGTCTAATAGACAATCATAATAAGTGTTACCCACCTTTAAGGTAACATGGGGTTCATTAGTATGGGGAGGGCAGTGGATAGGGACAACGGGTAGTAGGACATCAGGGTCTGGAAAATCAAAGGTTGTATCCTCTGATTCCTGTGCCCCAGCCCCCCCCCCCAGACGCCATCATTGTGTTTGGGATATTCCTTGGGCACCCCCCTGAAGGGCACCTCGACTATTTTTTGGACGAGCTCCATTTCTTATATTTTGTTGTTGGATATTATCATTTTCTTCATTTGGAGCATTGTCATTATTTTCCCAGTTCCTATTTCTATAATTCTGGTTTCTAAAGTTCTTATTTCTATGTTCATTATAGTTATTTCCATAATCATCATTATAATTTCTAGAATTTCTAAAATTCTGGTTTCTATGACCATTATCATCATTATAGTTGTTCTGGTTTCTATGACCATTATCATCATTTCTATAGTTATTTCTAAAGCTATTATTAAACTGTGTATTCCTTCCAATCAGCTTAAGAAAGGTTCTGCATTCCATCATTTTGTGGCCCTTCTTCTCACAGAAGTGGCAAGTTATTGATTTCTCTCTGAATTTCCGCAAAGGGGCTATAGTCTCTCCCTTATTTTTCAATTGTCTCTTTTACATTTCAATTTCTTTCTTTAAATCTTCCACTAATGTATTGTCTTCCTCAGGTCTTTTTACACGACCTTTATAAACATAGGTTGCTACTCTCCTTAGTTCATCGAGGTCCATAGAGTCCCAATTAGGACAACTAGTTCTAAAGTAGTCTTTTACCACTGAACAACAATTTTTAACAAATTGCCTACGTATTTGTCTAATGTCTCTTTCTCTGGATAAATCAAGGTCCATATATGTATTCCCTACGTCAATAAGTCTGTCCATAAACTGGGAGGGTGTTTCATTAATATGTTGTCGGGTTTTTTTCAAATTTTGACCATTTTTCAGGTCTACCAGAGCAAGCTCTCATGGCTGTCAATAATGCTTCTCTGGCCTGGTTTAGTTTTGTGTAATCTAGTTCAACATTGGGGTTCCAATGTGGATCTGCAGTTGGCCAATAACTTCCTTTTTTACCTAGCTTTTTATTAGCCAGAGAGACGATATTATTTTTTTCTCTCTTTGTTAATAATTCTTCTAATATATTCTCAACATCCAACCAAGTGGGGTCAAAAGTTCTGAATATGTTCTCTAATTTTTTTTATAATTAATATTGGTTCATCCTCAAATGATGGCATATCTTCCTTTAATTTTTTTAAATCCTCAGGGGTAAAAGGTGTATGATGTCTTACAGATATCAAGTTTCCATTTTTATTAAAAGTGGGTACTTCCCTTAAAGGAAATAAACTTTCTAAATTATTTGGTACTCCTGTTTCTAGGCTTCTTGCTCCATTTTCAATTGGGTAAGTCTGAGAAATAGAAGAGTTGGGCACATTAAAAGGAAGGGTTTGTTGTCCCATAGTGCCAAAAAAATCAGGGGTAAGGTGTGAATTTAGGTTGGAATGTGAACTTAAAGTAGATTGTGTAGGATGAGAAGGAGGAACCAAGGAAGAAGTGTGAAAGGATATAGAGGTGTTTGGATTGGAGGAATCAGTAAGGTGATTAAGATCAGAAGTATGGGTAGGGTGTGAACTTAGAGTTGATTATGTTGAGTCGGGAGTGTGGGTGGGGTGTGTACTCAGAGTGGGTTGATTAGAATTAGAGTTTTCTGAGGCCAAGGGGGCAAGGAGAGAGGTAGGTTGGTTAGAAGCAGGGGGTTCTAAGGTCGAGTTGGCAGGAGGAGCTGTGTCCAGAGTTTCTGATAATGTTCTTAATTCTCTTTTAATGCTTTTCATAAAAGCCACAATCTCTCCCTGACATTCCTCTATAAGCTCAAGCCAAGTATTTAGTTCTGCATATTGTTGAGTAGTAGAAGGAACACTTGGTTGGTTTGACTGAGAAGTGGGCTTTGTAAAGAAATACCATATTTCAGCTATAACAATCAAAATCCCAAGGGGGAGTACTGTGTTGATTATATTTTGCCATAAATCCCATGGTATGAGAAATTTTAGAGAGAAAAAGAATGCAAA
Organism: Monodelphis domestica; assembly: GCF_027887165.1. Lineage (NCBI taxonomy): Eukaryota > Metazoa > Chordata > Mammalia > Didelphimorphia > Didelphidae > Monodelphis > Monodelphis domestica. Next base: position 357,525,110 of record NC_077230.1, read on the forward strand.
TTTTACAAGGTTGGTCATGGAGCTGAATAGTCAGTTGTTAAATATGTTGTGAACTGGCTGTAACCACATATTTCTAAAGTAAACACGTGGAGAGAAGGACAAGGCCAGAACTTTCCCCAGGTTTTTGACTTAATCTTAATTTAGGCAGTTGTTCCCTAAAGGAGAGGATTTAGAAATAGTTTTCCTAGCCAGGATTTTAGGGCCCTGTTGCTAAGATCTAAAACAGCTTAAATTTAAGGAGAATCAAAAAGGTTTTTTTACTCACTCATTCTTGCAGCTGTATATTTGAAGACAAGTTAAAAAAGAAAACAAAACTGACTGATAGGCAAGTAATAAAGCAAAGAGATAAAGGAAAGAGATTTCACAGAAGTCTTTTGAGGGTTTCTCACCAACTTTGTGAGGTTGCCATAAACTGTTAGATTTAAACTGATTGAGGTCTTAAACTGTAGTGATTAAAATAGTGGATGATATAAATTGTGATAGATATAAGAGAGGGTGAGTAAATTTGACCGCAGAAAATATGTTTCACTACAGTGTCTTGGTTTTAAATCAAATATAAGGTGGTCGCCAGGGAAATATTCCCAATTATTCAAATACCCAAGTCAACTGGGTTTTATAGAGATTTTTAATTAATAATATAATGAGGAATTAGAGAAAGAGAGAAAGAGTAGGAAAGGAATAATTATGAAGGGCCTAAAGCCAATATGGCCTAGACCTGAGTCTTAAGAGAGAGAATCAGTCAGTCAGTCTTTTAACACTCACCACAAGGTCTGCCTAAACAAGGATTCTAGTGACACCAGGCCAGCATCATCTCAGCTGCTTTCACCAGCTCCCTCCTCCATCTGAATGTTTCAGAATCAGTCCTTCCTCAATCTGAATGTTTCAGAATGAGTCCTCCTCACTCTGAATGTTTCAGAATGAGTCCTCCTCAATCTGAATGTTTCAGAATGATCTCCAGCTCTTCTCTGAGCTCTCATTTTTAAGGGCAAAATCTCCTATGTCACCTCCCCTAAGTTCTTCCATCTACCAATCACTGTAGATGTTTTCCAAAAGACAGCCCATTTTGAATGAAATACAGCTGAGTAGATTAATCTCTTTAGTAAGTCAGAAAAAATGCTGTTGTGCTGACTAATTTCATTAAGAGAAAACCTCTGAGTAAGTTTTCACCTTTTAGGTCTAAGTAGTTTACAAGTTGCCCCACCTTTATAGGCACTTAGCATCCCATTATATCAATTCCAAAAATAGGCATGGCTCAAAGAACTCCTTTCCTTTATAAGTATGGTTTTCAAGTACTTTCATTGTTTAGCAAGGAGTTTTCTGCCCTAAAGCATTCTTAAGTACCGGTGGAATAGAGGTCCTCCCATAGCAAGGAGTTTTCTCCCCTAAAGCAGTCCCAAGTAGGGATGGGGTAGAGATACTCCCATAGCAAGTAGTTTTCACATTCAAGTAGTTCTCACTATCTGGTAGGGAATTATTTCAAGTAGGGAATTGGAGGATTCCTCAATGTGGAGTAAAATTTTTAACATTCATAAGTCTGTGAAATTTTAAGGTTTACACTATTCACACCTGAGGAATCAGGAAAGGCTTCCTGAAGAGGGTGGAATATGAAGTGAGCCTTGAAAGATACTGGAAATCCCAAAAAAATTTTGACAGCTTATTTTTTAAATTTAATCTTACTTTTAAACATTGAACAAAAATCTATTTTCCCTCTCTCCCTTTTCCTCACTGGAAAAGAAAAAAGAAAAACAAAACCCTTGTAACAAGTATGCATAGTTAACCAAAACAAATTATTTTAGCAAGCATTTATTACATTTCTGGTGTGTCTATTGCATTAGAATCTGAGCTAGATGTTGAAGATTCAAAGATAAAAATAAGAGTCACTGCCCTCAGGGAGTTTATGATCTTTGGAAAGAGTTTCTAAGAGCCAGATGTCAGGAGGGAGTGTATCCCAGGCATGGGATTCAACCTGTGCAAAGGTTGAGTGTGTGGGAGACGGATGGCAGAGTTTAGAAAACAGTCACTATCAAGTAGTTTATGCTAGAACAGGGTACCAGATCGGTTAGTCAATAATATTTACAGTATTAAGCACCTTAACACTCTCTGCCAGGCAACACAAACCAAAGCAAGTTAGATTGTGTAAACTCTAGTTAGATTGTGCCATGTATTGCCAGAAGTTTTCTGATTTCCTAATCCATGATCTTCCCATTGTAAAAAGAATTTGAACAGCACCTTTCAATGAACTCCATGGTCAAATAAGATGTTTTTAATAGACATCAAAACAATCTGAAGACCAGAGGAAATATTTAATAATCACAGGGCACACAACTCATTTTTCCCATTTCTAAAGTGCATTGAGGTTTACAAAGTGTTTTCCTCACAAAAACCCAGTAATGTAGGTAGTACAATCCTTTATCTTATGTATGGGGAACCTGAAGATCAGAAAAAGAAAGAGGAAGTGACTGATCCAGGGTCACAAAGCAGAACTCAAATCCAGGGTTCTTTCCACTATAGGCTGAACAAAAGTGCCCTGGGAAACCAGAGGAAGCAACAACCACTGAATAAAGCCTCTGCTTTCACAAAGGACCACCTTTAGGTGATTTATAGAATAAAGTTCCTAGAACTTGACTGGGAACTTTTTTTCTTATTAAAGGTTACTGATAAAGATCACTTGGACACAGAACTCAATTTAGTTTTTTGAGAGAGAATGACAACAACCTTTATTCTCATAACCTAAAACCACTCAGACCTCTGTCCCACTTCTAGCTAAACTTTCTAAGTCAGTCTTTTTTTTTTAGTGTACTACTTTGTGTTTTATTAGCTATCAATTCTCATGATTGCACAAAGGGCTTTTTTAGTTAAATTGGAGATAAGAAGATCATCACTCAGAGAATCATAGATCTAAAGTTGGAAGGGACCTCCATGGTCATCTAGTATAAGCCCCTTCATTTAACAGATGAGTTCATTGAGGATCAAAGAGATTAAATGATTTATCCAAGGTCATATTGATAGTAAACATAAGCAGGTTTTAAATCCAAGTAATTTGTTTCAAGAATCAATGTTCTATCTACTATGCCATGATGTCAAATGAAAGAACTGGTGGATGTGATCTTGTCACAATATTTAAAAACAATTAGTCAATCAATAAGCAGTTATTTGTGCCAGGTACTATGCTAAGTAGAGGGATAGGGGGGAAAAAGACAAAACATAGTCCCTGCCCTTAAGGAACTTATAATCTAATGAGAGAGACAACATGCAACCAACTACACAAAACAAGTTATATAGAGAATAAATAGGAAATAATTAACAGAGAGGAGGCACTAGAATTAAGGGGTGGGGTTGGGAAGGCTTCCAATAAATGATAGAATTTTAGTTGGGATTCCAAGGAAGCTAGGGAAGTCAGTAGTCACTTGAAGCAGAGGAGACCATGGAAAAGTTAAGAGGCCCAGTGTCATTAGCCCAGGGTATGAGGTAAGGAGTAAAGTGTAAGAAAAAAGAAAGAGTAGGAGGACAGGTAATTATGGGATTTTGATGCCAAACAGAGAATTTGTATTTGATCTTATGGGCAGCAGGGAGTCACTGGAATTTAATAAGTATATGTGTGGGTATGTGGTGGGAGCAGGAATGAAATGATCAGATTCGTTCTTTAGGAAAATAGCTTTGGTAGCTGAATAAAGGATGGATTGAAGTTGGGAAGAGAGTTGGGACAGGCCAATCCACCAGCAGGCTATTGCAAGAATCCAAGTATGAGGTAAGGATGGCCTGCACTAGAGTGATGGCAGGGTCAGAGAAAGAAAGAGGGAGTATTGTAGATATAGATATAGATATAGATATAGATATAGATATAGATATAGATATAGATATAGATATAGATATAGATATAGATATAGATATAGATATAGATATTTTTTAAACCCTTACCTTCCATCTTAGAATTAATACTCTGTATTAGTTCCATGGCAGAAAAGTGGTAAGGGCTAGGCAATGGGGTTCAAGTGACGTGCCCAGGGTCACACAGTTGGGAAGTATCTGAGAACAGATTCAAACCTAGGACCTCCCATCTTTAAGCTGGTGAAATCAACAGACCTTGGCAACAGCTTGGATACAAGGGTTGAAAGGCAGTGAAGTATTCAGGATGATGGATGACTCCTACATTCCCATTCTGAAGAATTAGAAAGATGGTTCTGAAAGATCATAAAAAAAAGTTACCACAGGACTAGAAGAGCAGGCTTCAATAAAGGGAAGAAAGCACAGTATGCAAACTATAGATTGGTACCTGGCTTGACTGATTCCTGCATATTACTTTTTTTTAAATACTTACCTTCTGTCTTAGAATCAGTATAAGTATTGGTTCCAAGGCATAAGAGCAGTAAGTGCTAGGCAATTGATGGTAAGTGACTTGCCCTAGTTATACATCTAGGAAGTATTTCAGGCCACATTTGAACTCAAGACCTGGCATTCTATTCACTGAGTCACCTAGCTTTTCCCATTCTTGGTGTATTACTAACTAAATGGCTTCTGAGAATTTAGACAGTGGAGAATCTATTGTAATAGATTTCCTCTCTGGCAACTTTTCTGCTTAATCCAATGAACTTCAGAGACTTTTTATAATTAGTCTGAGGTCTTTTTATTGGTTGAATGTGTTCTCATTTAGTTAAGCAATCAAAGCTAAAATAAGGTGAAGTGGTTTCAAATATGTCTTGTCATTCCATCTAAAAAAAGATGGTTTGAGGTGGTGAGCAAGATTATTGAATCATTTCTATTCGACCCCCTCTCTACTAATGACTTATCACCAAATGGGTTTCCTAGAATAAATACTTCTCTGTTCAGAGAAGTTACATCAAAGGATCCAAAGTCTATTTTTTCTTGCACCTCATACCCTCCACTCCTCTTAATTCTACCATCTCCTCTCTAATTAGTTATTTACATATATATATATGTATATATATATATATATATATATACATATATATATGTGTGTGTGTGTGTGTGTGTTCAGGGGTGTATGGGGTGTTCAGGGAGGAGTAGTATCTCTGGTATGGAGGGCTTGTCATGCCCTCCTAGGGCAGCTCTCCAGCCTCTGACCTCCACCTGACACCCAGCTCTCACTTGTGGCTCCCAGTAGCTGCTAGCATGCAGCAGCGGCCACACCCCAGGCAACGGCTTAAACAAGCCTGTTAAACCTTGTGAGGGTAGCCATTCGGTCGTCGACCCCTGGTGAACCAGGGCTTTGTTCAACCAGCATGTGAAGACTGCTTCGGCGGAACAGGTGGAAGAAACCAATAAGAAGGTTCAACGGCTGAGAGGGCAACGCAGCAAAGCACTGTGGAGTGCTTAGGGCGTGTTGGAGCACAAAGGACAACCAGGCCACAACCGCACCTCCCGTAACAACTGGCGTCCCATGCCCCATGTGCCACAAACTCTGCGCCTCAGTCTTTGGACTCCAAAGCCATATGAGGGTACACTGTAGATGAAAACACACAAAGACAATTGACTACTACCATATATGTTCATGAGGTGTCTACCCCAGGCATGTGAAGGCTTGCTCTGGTAATGGGTGACAACAATTTGTTCTAATGACCATGAAGGTGGCAGAAGCAGATCCTGTGGAGAATGTAAAGCTTAGTCAGACATCAAAGATGCCAAGATCATCCACTGTATCCCAGGCCATATCCAGTCCTCCTGCCTTTTATCTTGAAGCTAGACTTGAATGACCCTAAAGAGAGATTTTATGCATTTCTGCCTTACTAAAATCCAATTCATTACATAAGTGAAGACTTAATGTCATTGGTCCTCTTCCAAAATGAAGAACAAACAACATAATTGTTTGCTTGCTGTCTTACTCCATTAGATTTGTAAGCTCCTTCTTAGCAGGGTGGGACTGTCTTTTTTTTTTTTTTTGGTCCCCCAGTACAACATAGCAGGCATTTAGTAAATGCATCTTGAATGATGTTTTCCCCTTCATTACTTCCTCTCAACTACATTTCCAATAAGTAGACACAAGCTAGCCAAGGTCTGTGGTTAACATTATAAAGACAGAGTAAATATCTAAAACAAATAAAGGGAAACACTTTTCTTTTCTTGACGGGAAAGCTTTTTTATTTCTTTAAGAACATCCAGCAGAGGAAAGATGACATACCCTGTATGCAGAGGGATGTTCACCAGGACATCATCTGTTCAGATACAGATTGGGCTCATGCCCAATTGGCAAATAATTTTGCTCCCAGAGCAAAATAGTAACTGCATCTGCCTCCAATGGTAGTAGCTGCATCTGCCTCCATTTCTGCTCTGATAGGTCTCTTAGGCTTTTCATAGGCTTTCCCTTTCTCCAGCTCCTTGAATCTTTTCATCAGGAGTTATAATTCTCTTTGAATCTGAATTTTGCCTCAACTAACTGTATTGACTCTCAAAAATCATCTAGAGAGTGTGGCCAATAATTGTTTTGGTTCTTGGGTTGTGGTTGTTATTTAGTCATATCTGACTTTCATGACCCCATTTGGGGTTTTCTTGGCAAAGAAGTAGAGTGGTTTGCCATTGCCTTATCCAGCTCATTTTACTGATAAGGAAACTGAAGCAAACAAGGATTAAGTGACTTGCCTAAGATCACACCGATTGTAAATTTCTGAAGCCAGATTTGAACTCAAGAAGATGAGTCTCCTTGACTTCAGGACAGGCACTCTACCCACTGTGCCACATGTCTGCCCTGCTATTACAGCTACTCCCTTTCTAAATCACTCAAGGGTTTTTTCGCATCTCATAATGGAATTATTTGGCAGCCTGAATTTTTACAGTTAATTTAACAGCTCATTACATGTCCCTTTTCTGTGATCAGAATCTGGGCTTTTGAATCCCTTACCCAATGTTTTCCTGATCAGCAAATATGACCTCCAATTCAAGCAATGGGGTCAATTTCATTCTTTCTCTGCCTTTTGAATTTCCCCAGGGCCTAAGACATCACATCTCACATCTGACTAGGATGTTTAAAAAGGATGTTAAAAAAAAGACTAGAATGCAAAAAAAAAAAAGATTTTGTGTAAATCAGACACTTTCCTTTTATTTTATTATTTTCAATGTCACAAGAGAAATCAAGACATCCCTTTATAGTTCTTTTATTGCAAAAAGAACCCAGAATCTTCTCCATCCAGTTCTCCTTCCAAACACATAGTAAAAACATACTAAATGCTTACTTATTAATTTATTGATTGTCTTGTAAAGCCAGGTACTGGAGACACAAAGATTAAAAATGGAAAAGACTCTGCTCTCAAGGAATTTTGTATTCTATCAGGAAAACACAGAAAGAGAAAGAGAGAGAGAGAGAGAGAGACAGAGACAGAGACAGAGACAGAGACAGAGACAGAGACAGAGACAGAGACAGAGAGACAGAGACAGAGAGACAGAGACAGAGAGAGAGAGAGAGACAGACAGACAGACAGACAGACAGAGACAGACAGAGACAGAGAGACAGAGACAGAGAGAGAGACAGAGAGAGAGACAGAGAGAGAGACAGAGATTCAAAATGTATTCAAAGTGTAGTACAATACCCTGGCTTCTAATGCTCAAAGGCCAGGTGAGTTATATTTCAGCTCTCCTCTGGGGTTTTCTTAACAGAGATTCTCTTAAGGTACCCTTAAGAAAGTTTGGAAGTATCTAGGCTCTCTGCCATTGACTCTAACCACTACTGATGGTTTTCCCCCAATTATAGGGGGTAGGTCCCCTCTACCCCAGTTCCATTTAGCCACTAACAGTCAGATTAGCTTTTACAAAGGAAATCCTTCAAAGGTATATTAACAAACATACAAACTTATCCTAAGACATGGAAAATAACACCCCCTTGATATCACCTCAAGCTCTGAGAAGGGAAAGATGATTAGATTAATAACTCAATTCCTATGTTTCAATTCCATAATTCCCCTTGGGTTCAAGACCCTGGCATCCTGACTTCTTGGAGATTTCTGGTTGGTTGACTGCCATGTGCTATATAGAATCTTAGCTCCAAGGTTGCCATGGCTTGAGCTCCTGTATCTGGTAGCTTTTACTACTTGCACCTAAAATGTAGAAGGACAAAGTAACTAGAAAACAGAAATACCCTCAAACCATGGGACCTAAAAGGGAGGGTATCCTTCCTTTTCAGTTCAGTTCATGGTGCCCACATTATGGATTCATGCACCAAAACATTAATGATTATTACCTGTCTGAGTATGGCAGTTTTAAAAACAGCCTATTACAAAAAAAAAAGCAGCCAGATGAAAAAGCCTGTTACCACCCATGTGGTAGGAGAATGAAGATATTTCCTTCCAGAAGCAGGACTGCCTCCAGGTTTTGAGATCTGGACATCCTTCATGTTTTCACTTTCAAAAATAAATACAAAGTATTTATTGTTCATCCTTTGTTTTTCTAAGATGCTCAGTGATACCTTGGGATGATGTCTTGATTTGGATATGAATTGGATTTGAGGGAGAAGATTTATTCTTAACAAGAAATATTCTTAAAATTGTATCCTTCTAATTTCTAATACTGCTCTTTAACATTGTTATTTTTCAAGATTTTTACTCATTCCTTTGTTCTAATAATCATAGGGATACCCTGACATTCCTAGCCCTAGAGCAGTGATGGCAAACCTATAGAACAGATGCCAAAGACGGCATGCAGAGTGCTGTCTGTGGGCACTTGGCCACCCTTCCTTCCCACCCCCCATCCCCAGAGCTCATTACTAGAAAGGCAGAGAGACTCTGGTGGTGCTGCTCCCCTCCCCTTCTACACCATGGCTGATGGCATTTTTTTTCATATCACCCATCCCTCTGTCCAGCAGCCCAATGGGAGCGCTTCCTTCCTCCTCTGTCTAGAGTAATGGGGAGGGGCATGGCACTTGGTCTCTGGTAGATGGCTGGTGGGTGAGGTAAGGGTAGGGCCTGGCACTCTATCTCTAAAAGGTTCATCATCACTGCCCTAGAGCATCCTCTAAAATTGGGACAGTGAAGATTGAGAATCTTAGATTCAATTTTTCTAGTAAACAAACCTGGCTCCAGTCAAGTATGTCCAGGAACAGCATGCCTATATACTTGATTCTCTCATTAGGATGAATGGTAGAAGACAAACCTAATCAGACCTAACTTAATTTCTCCTTCTAGATCAGCAGGGATATTGGAATGCTGTGATAAGGAACATGACTTCCCATCATCATGAAGGGATCAAGGAAAGGCTGGAAAATATTAGTCCACCTCCTCATTAGGTATCCATCAATTAGAGATGTCTTGGGTTGTTTTGGGGAGGGTTAAATAATGCACTTTCAAAATTGTATTTAAATAACTCAAGACTAAATGAATTGCCTTTGATTACCAAAAGAGATCATGGACCAATTAATTTATTGGATATTGTTAACCTAATTATAAATTGATTTGTTTTACCTGGAATCCCATCTCTCAGATTTTTTACTCATAACAAAAGTGAGGCAGTTACACAAATTTGTCAACCTCATTCTCTTCTGTAACCATGAAAATGTGGTTTTCCAAGACTGTGAATTGCCAAAACTGTAAAGGTTTTGGCCAAACTGTAAAGTTAGTGTTTTGATTTAAAAATCTAAAATTAAGTGGTCACCATGGGAAAATTCCCAAATATGAAAATGCCCAAGTCAGCTGGGTTTTATGGAGATTTTAATTAATACAAATGAAGGAATTAAGGGAAGGAGAGAGAGAGAGAGAGAGAGAGAGAGAGAGAGAGAGAGAGAGAGAGAGAGAGAGAGAGAGAGAGAGAGAGAGAGAATAGTAGAAAGGGCCTAGGCCTGAGCCTAAGGGACAGCGAGTCAGTCTTTATCACTCACCACAAGATCGTCTTCAAGCAAGTTCCAAACCTCGGAACTCCAACTCCAACTAACTTCCAATCCAAACACTCACTCCAAACTACTTCATTACCTGAACTGACTTCTCCTTTTAAAGAAATTTTCTCTTATGTCATCTCCCCTAAATTTTCACATCTACCAATCACAATAGATGCTTTTCCCCAAGACTGCCCATTCTTATTTCTCGTCTTCTTTGGTTTTCACCTTCTCTGGTTAGATAAAATCTACTGAGTACTTCACACCTCTTTTGTTAAGCTTGCCTTTTGTAAGTTGCTTGACCTTTTAGGTACTAATTCAACTTTTATAGGTACTGAGCACCCTTTTGTATTAGATCTAAAAATAGACCTAGTTTAAGGTTCTAGCTTTACTATAAGTATGAGTTAGGGACTTTTCATTGTTCAATCAGGAGTTTGCAACTTTATCTTCACCTAAGGCACTGTCTGAGTAGGGTGGAGTAATTTTAAAAGTTCACAATACATTCCTGACTAAGTACCTCCATTGCTAAAAATGGGGATGCTAAAAATGGGGAATAGCTTAATCAAATCCTCTGAAGTAGAGTCTGAGCAGTTTTAAGATTCACACTTCCAGAATCATCAAAGTTCAGCATCAAGACAAAAGTTTCAGGAGGACTGGAGATGGCCAGGGATTCAAATGATAACCTTGGCATCTTCAATATCTGACCAAACTCTAAGTTCTCCACAGCATCTACTTTTGTGGCCTATGGAATAAATTGTTCTCTTTGTCCATTCCACTGGGGGAAGTCTTCACATGTTTGAGGAAGCCATTCCCCTAACTCACTGACAGGTTTGAGGCCTAGTGGTTACCCTCAACCTGGTTTAGCCCATCTGCTGAGAGGGCTTTCCTGGGTATGCTATATATAGCTCCTTGGAGACACAGGTGAGAGCTAGGTGAAAGATGGGTGGATGAGCAACCCCCCTCAGCAAGCCATCACACCAGAGGTGCTAGTCTTTCTATAACATCCCCAGAATCTAATTACAAGGTAATTAGAGGATAATGAGGCACTAGCACTGGGGAATCAGCAAAGTTTTCATGTAAGATATACTGTCTAAGCTCAACTTTGAAGGAAACTGGATATTCTTGGGGCAGAGAGGAAGAGGACCTCCAGGAATGGGGATAGTCTATACAAAAGCACTGAGACAGAAAATGGAATATTGAAGAAAGGTTATACGTTGTCAAATGGAAGTATAAGAGTGAGGATCATGAGTCAAATGAAGGCAGAGGGGAGAAGAGTGCTAAATTTGAAGTTAGAAAGACCTGAGTTCAAATTCTGCATCTAGGGATATGCATTGCCTTTGAGGTAAAATATAAATTAATATGATACTTATATGATACTTACAATGTGTTACAATCTGGCACTAAACTATATTTTTGTACTGATTACAGATTATTCTACTTTATGTACTATATGTTTTAGCCAGTCTGGAATACAGACATACATATTATTCCATAGACATAACATTTTATCTCTTATCTCCTTGCCTTTGTGCTGGTTGATTTCTATGCCTGGAATGCCTTCCTTTGTTATCTCTCCACCTCTTGGGATGTCTAACTGCCTTCTAAATTCAGCACATGTGCCACTTCCTACAACAAGCCTTTCCAGATTCCTATTGACAAGCACTCCTCACTCAACCCCACAGAGAGATCACTTTGTTTTTATTTTTATAAATTTCATATTTTGTTATCTGAATATATATAGTTTCCCCCAGGAGAAGGTAAACTCTTTGAGGGCAGGGATATTTTTGTTCTTGTCTTTGTATTCCATGATATAGCATGGTGCTAGAACATATTAGTGTATAATTAGAATTTGAACCCCAGAACTCTAAATTCCAGCATCCCACTTTCATTCTCCTGTTACATCTTTATGTTTTAGAGATAAAGTTTGTGTAGAACCCTGCCCCTGTCTCTTTTCTCACAAACATGGCTGGGAAAACTTTTCTTTAATCAAGGTTTTACTTTTGTTCTTTTACTTTTTTTACTTCAAATGATTATTAATAAATCTTATAAAATATAATACTTAGAGTTATTTGATATTAATACAAATCTTACATTAGATCCTTAATAAGATCATTGAACTCTAAGCTACCACTTCATACCCAACAGATTAGCAAAGAGGAGTACAAAGACAAATAGCAGTTGGAGAGATCGTGGGAGAATCAGCACAGTAATACAGTGTTCTGTGGGACTATGAAATGGCTCAGTTATTCAAGAAAGCAATTTAAAATTATATCCAAAAAAGGCATGAAACTATACATTCCCTTTGGCCTAATGATAGATCCTACTACCAGGCATATGCCCAAAAAGGTCAAAAAAGAGAGGAAGAACCCATATTCCAAAAACATTTATAGCAAAAAAATTTTTATTGTAGCAACTGGAAACAAAATGAGTTTCTATCAATTGAAGAATGGTTAAGTAAATTATAAAATATGATTAGAAATGGGCTATAATTAATCTGTAAGAAGTGACAAAAGAGATTCTGAGAAACCTGAAAAGTTGTATGAATGCAGAATGAAATGAACAGAGCCATTATGATTTATACACTGTCTAAAGCTTTATAAAGGAAGATCACTTTGAAAGGTTTAAGAATTCTGACCAATGCAATGACTGATGAAAAATGACAATGAATCATGTTTTTCACCTCTTGGCAGAGAGGTGATAGACTGGGGGTGTAGGAAGAGACATACAGTTTCAGGCACAACCAGAGCAGAGATTTATTTTGTTTGACTATGGCTATTTCTGGTTAATTTTTTCATGGGAAGGCCTTGGCCAGGGAGAGGTAGTTATGGGAGTGTGGGAAGTAGCAATGATGCCCAAAAAAAGAAGAAAGGAAAGCAAAGAATGTCAATAAAACATTTTTTAAATACACAGTAAAGAACAGAAGGAAGCTCAGAACAAGACATGGATAAGCAGGGCAGGGTTAGAACTACCCAATTTAATATGAAAGAATAAGCTATGCTTCATAGAAATTTATGGTTTCTTATAAATTCTTTCCCCCCTCTTATTTTTATATAGTAATGACATTTGCCAAGTTAATAATCAAGAAAATAATAATAATACAACTTTATTAATAAATAAGAGAGTATTTTTATTTTTCAATAAAATGCTTGTTGTTGACAGAGACTCACAATTCCAGAATTAAAGGAAAGAAAGACTGGGAAGAAGTCAACAGGTAAAGGAGCCAGAAATCTCTATAATGTGCCTCACTCCAGTGAGAGGCTTTCTCTCTTGGTTGAGTTGAGTTACCTCAATACTGATGGGAGAACTCAGTCACTCGGTGTTGTTTGGCATACACTTTCATATTATATGTTGTAAGAGTTAAAATTTAGGGGAAACTGAGGCAGGTAGAAATTAGTTTCTCTCTGCAAGGAGTATTATATTTTTAGAGTTTTATTAAAGATTGAGAATTTAAGAAAATACAAGTAAGAAAGGTACGTGCCAGGTGGGCTGAGAGGCCCAATTCAATTTCACTCACATCATGAGACTCATCTGCTTGCCAGTGGAGACAGTAAGAGAAGAGCCAAAAGCCTTTCCAATCAGGTTAAATGCCCCATCTTGATCTCGGCCCAGGTGAGAATTCAGTGATATTACAAAGCATTCTGGGGAAGTGGAGCAAGGACTTCTGGGGATTGAAGTCCTGGATTCAAGTCTCCATTTTTACAATGTATATATTCTTTTGTTATCAAGTCTAAAAAATTCTCTGGTTTCTGTTTTTCTAATGACTTGAATAAATATATTTGTTTGCTATTCACTATGTCCATTGTAGAACTGACATTTAATGGGAAGAGTAGCTTTGGATTAGTTTAGAATATTAAGGGATAGCAATCATGATTTCAGCATGGCCTTAAAAATTACTCTCCTAGGGGGAAGCTGGGTAGCTCAGTAGATTGAGAGTCAGGCCTAGAGATAGGAGGTCCTAGGTTCAAATCTGGCCTCAGACACTTCCCAGCTGTGTGACCCTGGGCAAGTCACTTGACCCCCATTGCCTAGCCCTTACCACTCTTCTGCCTTGGAGCCAATACACAGTATTGACTCCAAGACGGAAGGTAAGGGTTTAAAAAAAAATTACCTAAACTAATAGTATTTAAGGGAGCAGATAAGTATAATCCAGTCCAGTACCTCCTCTCTTAAAAGAGAGCAGAGAGCAGCATCTGACCCAGCCTTTTTTTCCTGCTTCAGGCAAGGATCAAAGTCTCCCTTACAAAAAAGTTGGAAAGTATAATGGTTAAATTGGGATTTTGACTAAATAACAGTTATAAAAAGTGGTCACCGATTATTATCTCTTAAATCAGGAAAACTATTAGCAGCTTTTAACAATTTTGTTTAATTGGAATATTAGTAAAAAGAGAAATGTGGAAGGGAAAGAGGTAAGGAGACTGCCTAGCCTAATGCTGATCAGGTGAAATGAAGCTAGTTCCCAGAGTTCCAATCTCCACATGGGAATATTAGTTACTCACCAGCAAGCCAGGCAGAATCCAGGCAAAACCCTTGTGAGCTAAACTCACCTCAGCAGCAGTGAACCCAACAAGAAAGTCCCCAACTCCAAGAAGTTCCAAAGCTGAAAGTCGAAATCTTGAAGCCAAAAACTCCAATCAAAAGGCCCAAAGCTTCAAGTCAAAGTTGAAGTCCAAAAGCCCTAAGGAGCTGTCCTCCAAAGAAGAGATCCAAAGGAGAAGATCCAAGGAGCAGAGACTCCAAAGAAGAAGCCTCAAGGAGAAGTTCCTTTGGATAGGAAGTTCAGGACTTTTTGTAGTCCTTTTTCATGTCACTTCCTGTCCTTTCCTCACTTTACAGGAACCAATCACAGTCTTTCAATTTGCCTATCACTGGGGGGGGGGTGGATGGGGAGGGTTGCAGTGGCCTCTGAAGTTGTCACTCACTCTAGCAAGTGACTTGTGAACTCTCATACTAAGTGACTGGTAAGGTTCTAAGTAGGAGTGCTTAAGTTTTTGATTGATTAACTTAAAAGTGGCTGATTGATAGACAAAGAGAGTTTGATTCATTCTTTACAAGAGAGTGGAGACTCTAGAGATAATCCATTCTTGTCTCCCTTTGTGCTACATTTAGATATACCCTAGAGGACACAACCTAAATAAGCAAAAAAACTGCCCACACACACACACACACACACATGCTTCCTACATGTGCAACCCCCTTGCACAATGGTAATGGAGGTATGTGATCTGATTACCACTAATCTCCCAAGCATAGCAGGACAGAAATAATTTTTACCAGAATGCATGACCCTAGTAGTAAAAGCTAAGAGCTCAATGCCATCTACCTCGCAAGGTTCTGGGGACGTATCTCTAAGAAGTCTGAACTTATGTGGAATCTTTCACTTTAACTATGGGAACATCCAAATCCTTCCAAGATTCCCAGGTTTGGTAACATCATGGCAATGCCACTCCACATCATTCTTTCTACCCTTCCACTCTAGCCACAGTTCCAAAGCTTGCTTTCTAACCCTCTTCACTCCTACTGTTCTGGAAGCCCTGCTATTTAAACCTGGTACCTCTCCAAAGCTCCACAAAAATCAATTTTTGCTTGGTGATGTCACCATTCTGTGATCAGACAAAAGTCTCTGAGAAATGTGATCCAGGGAATTTCTCATGATAAACAATGTTCTCTGGGTCCCCAAGTGTCTTTGGAATTGCCGTTCTAGTAATTCCTCCTTAGTCATCATGCACACACACACACACACACACACACACACACACACACACACACACACACAGGGGAAAGAGAGAGTTTGTGCATTTCGTGGCTATCCCAAGTAATACTTGGGGTGCTTTAGGGTCTCACTTTACCATAAACCAGCAAGGGAGAATATTTATCATCTTGCCACCAGATGGTGTGCAATTCTAGTCATGAGCCTAGTTGTTCACAGTTATTAAAAGGACAGGATCTCAGGACAACCCTGAGAGACTTATGAGAAAGAATATTGACTACATCTAGAGATAGAACTGTGGGAGTAGAAATCCAGAAGGAAACACATGATTTATAACTTGTGTATATGGGTAGATTTGGGTTTTTTGGTTTTTAAAGGTTACTCTATTATAAAAATGAATAACATGGAAATAGGGTTTGAGTGATAATACATGTATAACCCAGTGGAATTGCTTGTCAGCTCTGGAGGAGTTGGGAGATGGATGGGAAGAGACAACATGAATCATGCAATCTTTGGAAAAAATTAAATAGTAAAAATAAAAAGACAGAATCTCTTTTGATCTTAGAGGCTAAGAAAGGTACTGCCTGGTTATCACTTTTATGGAATTGCTCCTAGGAATATTGGAAGCTGAAAGCATTTGCTTTCCTGGTTTGGGTTAAGGTTTACCTCACCCCAGGCATACACATACCTCAGCCCATCCTACTTCCCCTTTATCCCCATCCCTTATTTGGGCAAAGGGAGCTTCCAGTTCAGAATTGCAAGTGGAATTGGGCAGTAGTACTTTGACCCACTTTTTTCCTTTAACACATAAATCTTTTATTTTTTAAATTAATTTATTTAGTAAATTTAGAACATTATTCCTTGGTTACAAGAATCCCATTATTTCCCTCCCTCCCCTCCCCCCACCCTTCCCATAGCTGACATGTAATTTCATTGGGTATTACATGTGTCCTTGATCAGAACCTATTTCCATGATGTTGTTGTTTACACTAGGATGTTCATTTAGTCTACATCCCCAACCATATCCCTTCGACCCATGTATTCAAGCAGTTGTTTTTTCATCTGTGTTTCTACTCCCAAAGTTTTTCCTCTGAATGTGGATAGTATTTTTTCTCGTAGATCCCTCCAAGTTGTTCAGGATCACTGCATTGCCACTAATGGGGAAGTCCATTACATGTTCTGTACAATGTTCTGGTTCTGTTACTTTCCCTCGGCATCAATTCCTGGAGGTCATTCCACTTCCCATGGAATTCCTCCAGTTTATTATTCCTTTGAGCACAATAGTATTCCATAACCAACATATGCCACAATTTGTTCAGCCATTCCCCAATTGGAGGGCATCCCCTCATTTTCCAATTTTTGGCCACCACAGAGTGCAGCTATGAATATTCTTGTATAAGTCTTTTCCCTTATTATCTCTTTGGGGTACAAACCCAGCAGTGCTATAGCTGGATCAAAGAGCAGTCTTTTAATGCCCTTTGGGCATAGTTCTAAATTGCCCTCCAGAATGGTTGGATTAATTCACAACTACACCAGCAATGCATTAATGTCCCGACTGCCACATCCCCTGCAGCATTCATTACTTTCCTTTCCTGTCATGTTAGCCAATCTGCTGGGTGTGAGGTGATACCTCAGAGTTGTTTTGATTTGCATCGCTCTGATTATAAGAAAACTTAGAACACTTTTTCATGTGCTTATTAATACTTTTGATTTCTTTAATTGAAAATTGCCTATTTATGTCCCTTGCCCATTTATCAATTGGAGAATGGCTTTGTTTTTTGTACAATTGGTTTAGTTCTTTATAAATTTGAGTAATGAGACCTTTGTCAGAGGTTTTTGTTATGAAGATTGTTTCCCAATTTGTTGCTTCCCTTCTAATTTTGGTTGCATTGGTCTTGTTTGTACAAAAACTTTTTAATTTATTGATTTTACATTTTGTGATTTTTTCTAGCTCTTGCTTGGTTTTAAAGTCTTTCCCTTCCCAAAGGTCTGACATGTATACTATTCTGTGTTCAACCTAATTTGCTTATAGTTTCCTTCTTTATATTTAAGTCATTACCTATTCTGAGTTTATCTTGGTGTAGGGTGTGAGATGTTGATCCAAACCTACCCTCTCCCATACTGTCTTCCAATTTTCCCAGCAGTATTTATCAAATAATGGGTTTTGATCCCAAAAGCTGGGATCTTTGGGTTTATCATAGACTGCCTCGCTGAGGTCACTTACCCCAAGTCTATTCTACTGATCCTCCTTTCTGTCTCTTAGCTGGTACCAAATTTGTTTTGATGACCACTGCTTTATAGTAGAGTTTGAGATCTGGGACTGCAAGGCCTCCTTCCTTCACATTTTTTTTTCATGATTTCCCTGGATATCCTTGATCTTTTGTTCTTCCAAATG
This sequence comes from Monodelphis domestica, assembly GCF_027887165.1. Lineage (NCBI taxonomy): Eukaryota > Metazoa > Chordata > Mammalia > Didelphimorphia > Didelphidae > Monodelphis > Monodelphis domestica. The sequence goes on from NC_077230.1 coordinate 357,543,020, forward strand.
AACTTTGTTTTGGTTTTTTTCTAATTCAGTAAAGAAGTTTTTTGGTTGTTCAATGGGTTTGGCACTAAATAAATAAATTAATTAATTGGGGTAGAATTATCATTTTTTTATGTTAGCTCATCCTACCCATGAGCAGTTAATGTTTTTCCAATTGTTTAGATCTAGTTTTAATTGTGTGGAGAGTGTTTTATAGTTGTGATCATATAGTTCCTGTGTTTGTCTTGGCGGATAGATTCCTAAGTATTTTATATTGTCTAGGGTGATTCTAAATGGAATTTCTCTTTCTAATTCTTGCTGCTGAGATGTGTTGGAGATATATAGAAATGCTGATGATTTGTGTGGGTTTATTTTGTATCCTACGACTTTGCTAAAGTTGTTGATTATTTTGACTAGCTTTTTGGTTGATTCTCTGGGGTTCTTTAAGTAGACCATCATATCATCTGCAAAGACTGATAGCTTGGTCTCCTCGTTGCCTATTTTAATACCTTCAATTTCTTTTTCTTCTCTAATTGCTACAGTTGTGTTTCTAGTACAATGCTAAATAATAGAGGTGATAATGGGCATCCTTGTTTCACTCCTGATTTTATGGGGAAGGCTTCTAGTTTGTCCCGATTGCAGATGATCTTTGCTAATGGTTTTAGATATATACTGTTTATTATTTTTAGGAAAGGCCCTTCTATTCCTATGCTTTCTAGGGTTTTCAATAGGAATGAGTGTTGTATTTTGTCAAAGGCTTTTTCTGCATCTATTGAGGTAATCATGTGATTTTTGTCAGTTTGCTTGTTAATATGGTCAATTATGTGGATGGTTTTCCTAATATTGAACCATCCTTGCATTTCTGATATGAATCCTACCTGGTCATAGTGAATAACCCTCGTGATCACTTGCTGGAATCTTTTTGCTAGTATCCTGTTTAAGATTTTTGCATTTATATTCATTAAGGAGATTGGTCTATAGTTTTCTTTCTCTGTTTTTGACCTGCCTGGCTTTGGAATCAGTACCATATTTGTGTCATAAAAGGAATTTGGTAGAACTCCTTCTTTCCTTATTCTGTCAAATAGTTTGTATAATATTGGTATTAGTTGTTCTTTGAATGTTTGATAGAATTCATTTGTGAATTCACCTGGACCTGGGGATTTTTTCTTAGGGAGTACTTTGATGGCTTATTCAATTTCTTTTTCTGATATGGGATTGTTTAGGTAGTCTATTTCCTACTCTGTTAGTCTAGGCAATTTATGTTTTTGTAAATATTCATCCATATCACCTAGATTTCCATACATATTGCCATATAATTGGGCATAATAATTTTTAATGATTGCCTTAATTTCTTCTTCATTAGAGGTGAGGTCTCCATTTTTTCTTGGATACTGTCAATTTGATTTTCTTCTTTCCTTTTTTTAATTAGATTGACCAGTTCTTTATCTTTTTTATTTGTTTTTTTTCAAAGTACTAGCTTCTTTATTAAATCAATAGTTCTTTGACTTTCAATTTTATTAATTTCTCCTTTGATTTTTAGGATCTCTAATTTAGTCTTCACCTGAGGATTTTTAATTTGTTCACTTTCTAGTTTTTTTTAATTTGCATGCCCAATTCATTGACCTCTGCCCTCTCTAATTTGTTAATATATGAATTCAAGGATATGAATTTCCCCCTGAGTACTGCTTTGGCTGCATCCCATAGGTTTTGAAAGGATGTCTCATCATTGTAATTTTCTTCAATGAAATTATTAATTGTTTCTATGATTTGTTCTTTAACTAACCAATTTTGGAGAATCATATTGTTTAATTTCCAATTAATTGTTGATTTGCCTCTCCATGTACCCTTACTAATTATTATTTTCATTGCATTGTGATCTGAGAAGGTTGCATTTATTATTTCTGCTCTTTTGAACTTGTTTGCAATGATTTTATGCCCTAATACATGGGCAATCTTTGTGAATGTACTTTGTGTTGTCATTTGGGGGTTAAGTACAGGAGGTGATCTGTGGATTCTTTCCATTTCCACTTTTCCCTCTTGTTCTAGAATATTGGGGCAGTTTTCTTGGATAATCTCCTGTAGTATGATGTCCAGGATTTTTCTTTTGTCAAGGTCTTCTGGTAGACCAATGATTCTTAAGTTGTCTCTCCTAGAACAAGTTTGTAAATCTTCTGTTTTGTGAATGAGGTGCTTCATATTTTCCTCAATTTTTTCCTCCTTTTGATTTTGTTTTATAGTGTCCTGCTGCTTTTTGAAGTCACTTAATTCTAGTTGTTGTATTCTGGTTCTTAAGGACTGGATTTCATCCCTGGCTTTTTGGTCATCCTCCTTCTGGTCTGATTTTCTTTGGAGGTCATCTTTCATCCTCTTTACCTCATCTTTCATCTTTTTTGCCTCATCTTTTGTATCCTTTGCCTCATCTTTCATCTCCTTTGCCTCATTTTCAAGCTGGTCGATTTTGGCTTTCAAGACACTATTTTCTGTTTCCAGATGACTTATCTTAGTTTTTAAGTTCTTTTCCCAGTTGTCTTCAGCCTCTCTTAATTGTGTTTTGAATTGTATTTTGAGTCCTTCCAGAGCCTGTGTCCAATTTGCTGGAGTTTCTGTTTTGTTTGTTGTTTTTTGTTGTTTTTTTTTTGCTTAAAGTTCCCTCATCCTTCTCTGTTCCATTTGCTCTTTGTTCATTGCCTGTATAGAAGTTGTCGATTATAATTTATTTTTTTCTTTTTCTGTTGTTTGCTCATATTTACATCTTCTTTACTACCTACTGTTGCCTGAGCTCTTGCTCCTCTCATTTTTTTGGTGGTTTTGGACTTTTCTTTCCATCTTTACTCTTGGAGCTTTGTCAGTAAATCTCTCAGTGCAGTCTGTGGGGGAGGGTTGTTGGAGCTTGAGCTTCCCTGCCCTCTGGAGGAATTGATGGGATTAAATCCAGCAGTCTGTTGGGGGAAGGGTGTTGGAACTTGAGCTTCCCTGCCCTCTGAAGACTTTGATGGGATTAAGTCCAGCTGGGTTTCTGAATGTGCCCTGAGGCAAAAACCTCAGGAAAGGGGGAGAGCAATATGGAGTGTCTGCTGCTGCATTTCTTTTCTAACTGCTTCCCCACTGCCTGTATTGGATACTCTGAACCTGACACAATTTTGCCCTCAAGGTACTCCCTCCAGAGCAACACCTTTGTCCACCCAGAGGTTCCAGCTACCGCTGGAGACTTAGCATTCTAGGTGGGGGGAGCGGTCCTGGGATCTTCCTTCTTCTTTCCCCTTAAACCAGAGTGTTCTCAAATTCTGGCTTTTGTGGGGTACCTTTTAAGTTGAGTCCAGCAGGAGGGTTCTTTGGCTCTGTCTTCTTGTTAGGTTTGATTTTCAGTCACCTAGGAGCTTTTAGTTTGTAATTGGCAAGGAAGGGTTTTCAGAGGTCTGAACTTTTGCTGCCTCTATGCTGCCATCTTGACTCCACTTCTCCACCCTTAACCCATTTTTAAACCCTTACTTTTTATCTAAGTAACAACCCTGAGACAGAAGGACAAGGGCCAGGTATTTGGAGTTAAGTGACTTGCCCAGGATCAAACAGCTAAGAAGTGTCTGAGCCCAGATTTGAACTCTAAGCATGGTGCTCTATCCAGTTTTCTACCTAGCTGCCACATTTTTTCTTTTCTTTTTTTTTTCTTTGTCCCAATCCATTCTCTACAAAGCTACCAAAGCCCCCCCCCCTTTCTTTTCTTTTTTTTTTTAAGTTCAGGGAGAATGCTCTTCCATTAGGCTGTTGGATGGAGATGTGGGTGAAGTGAAGAATGTTCTCATAGTTTAGTGAGTGGCCCAAGCACTCTGCTCCCCTCTTGATCTGCTGCCTGTGAGCTTCTCACCTTACCCACTGTGTGCTCCCATTAGGCTGCTGGGTAGAGGGGTGGGAGATGTGAAAAAATGCCATCATGCATGGTGGAGAGGGGGAAGGGAGAAGCTTCACCAAGTCCCTCTGCCTTTCTAGTAATGAACTGGGGGGACCCAAAGCATACCCACAAAGAGCATTCTGTATACCTTCTTTGGCATGCATGCCACAGATTCGCCATCACTGCTATAGACCATCAAAAAACTTTACTTATCTTTTTAGATGCTTTAAAAAAGTCCTTCAAGATGCTAGGTCCCAAACCCCAGAGATCTATAGAATCCCTTCCTACTTAAAATGCTCTCCTAATTTCAAGATGTCATCCTTGAGACAGAGTTGCTCTCTATAAGTCTACCAGCTCTACCCCTTCCCCCGCTAGTATTTCCAGTACTCTTTGGGGGACTCTTCTCTATCCCAGGGTCTGTCCTCATTACAGAAAAGGGGGAGGAGGATAGGAAACAAAGACAGATGAGTGGGACATAATAATAGCTGGCATTTATATAGCACTCTAAGTTTTACAAAGCACTTTTACTATGTTATCTTACTTGATCCTCACAACAACCCTGGAAGGTGGATGCTATTGTTATCACCATTTTATTTTTCATATACTGTATTACTTTTATATCAGAGTCCTAGATTTTTGTTATTCCTATTGCACACAGAGAAAAGACTCAATATTGCTAAGAAACTAAGCAACCTTCCTCTTTATTGGTCTTCCTGAAACTGAGGCAGATAGAAGTTAAGTGAGTTGCTCATGGTCACATAGCTAGAAAATGTCAGGCAGGATACTATACCATCTAGAGTTCCCACATAATGACCCACCCCAAAAGTAATGTAAATGAAGAGAGAGAGTATATCTGAAGGCAGCTACAGTGGAACACCAAGGGGAAGAAAATTATCAGTAGTGAGCCAAACTGAAGAATAAAGCAGAGATGGAAAATCAAACGGAAGAGCAAACCCTAATTTTGTCCTTTGTTGATACTATGAATTGTGTGAAAAGTGTAGGAATGGGGTGGGTTGTGGGAAGGAAGAGAGAGTCAATTCCCTAGTGATCTTTCCACATATGAGAGAAGCTCAATCCTTGCTTTGGGTTCTCTCCTAGAGTGAAGTAATCCCTTTCCTGAAGTCTTTATTTCTGATGCCACACTGATTCTCACTCCCATCTGCCACCTGTTTGATTCTCTTACTCCAGCTACCTCCAGATTCAGGACTATTTATCTCTTCATCAACAAGTAGTTTGGTGACTTTGCTGCCTCAGTTGTTGCCATCTATTTCCTGCGGTCTGCTCTCTTCCAAGGAGTGTTGTGTTCTTTAGATGTCCAGGCCCAATATGCCTCTGAGCTATTCATTTGACACTTTTATTCATTTTGCTTAATTGTCTCATCCCGGTTCTGCTGTACTGACCATAGATAACCCTGTGAGGCTGTCTCTACACCCCATTCTCAATGGAAGATTGCAGGTTCTTATGCCTGGCTGACTTTTAGAGACCTGACTACTTTCACTTCCTCCTTTTCTTTGTGTACAAGCTGTGTGGCCTCCTTTCAGGCAGCAAATTCCCTTCCTACTTTGTTTTTTCAGGCAGACCACCAAAGGGGAAGATCTGTTAGTTCCTTAGCAACATTGAATTCTTTCTCTGTGTGCAAGCCTGAAAGTCCCCTCAATAGTTTGAAAGAATGACTTTGTTGGTGCATGGTTGAAGTGAAATGCAGTTTGATGAAGAAGGAAGTCATTGAGTCATTGAAGAAGTCTAAGATTTGAGTAGTCAGATTGTTAGAGGATTTGTAAGGCAGATTGGAAAGGACCTGATTAGAGGAGAGAGGGATGTGGAGGAGTATTTGCAAGTAATGTGAACTTGGGACATTGCAATAGTATAAGCAATTGCAATCCTCCTTTATGTACATCTACAGAAAACATTGTCAACTTATTCAAGAGCACATTATAGATTAACAAGATAGATACAGACAGGCAGACAGGAAGACAGACAGACAGACATAGAAAGGCAGGCAGACAGAAAGAAACAAAAATAGATAGACAGACAGATAGATAGATAGACCGATACTTAGATAGATACTTAGATAAATAGACATAAACAGACAGGCAGACAGAGACAGACAGGTAGGTAGGTAGGTAGATAGATAGATAGATAGATAGATAGATAGATAGATAGATAGATAGATAGATAGATAGATGGATAGATAGAGATGGATGGATGTCGTCCACCAGATGGTGCTATACTCAAGCCATCATCCAAGCTGTTTCTTCATCCTACTGTCAGCATCTACTGCAGTTGCTTGGGTCCCACCCCTGCTCTGGTGTGCATGGATGAAGTGTCCTAAAGACTGCAGTCTCAGCTGTTCATTTTAGAGGGCTACTCAAAATACAAACTTTTGGATGGCTCCCATTTTGACTATTCCTTGTGGTATTCTCAACTACTGACCCTAGCCCCAATTCGATATTGTTTAAAGCATAGCATATAAAATATGGCTCACTAAAATATGGAAATATTTTTGGCTCTAGATGACATTCACCTCTGGGAATTTTCTTGCTCTTTATGGATCCTTTGCAATGATGAATCACAGTTTTTTATCTCAACTTTTGTCACTTGATTTATTAAATATATTGTTTGATCATTTCAGACTTTTCAGACTCTTCTTGACAAAGATACCAGAGTGATTTTCCATTTCCTTCTTCAGCTCATTTTATATATGGGGAAACTGAGGCAAACTGGGTTAAGTGACTTACCCCTGATCACACAGTGTTTGAAGCCAAATTTGAACTCAGGTCTTCCTGATTTCAGATCTTATATTCTATCCACTGTGCCACTTAGAGGGTCTTACTAAATATAGGAAAGTCAAATTGAAAAAAAATCACCAAGAATTGTACTCTTGGGGAGCCCTTTACCTATTTATCTCTCAAAATCAACTTATTGTCTTTGAGCCTTCTCAGCTATCCAGGATTGGGGAAGGATTCATGAAAAGAGTTGCCATTGTAGCATCTTAGAGTTTAAACAAGAAAACAAGAGCAGTTGGGGGAGGAGGAGTGATCCTGTCTCTCTGCCCCCTGCTCTCCACTCCTCCTCTGCATAGCTGACTCTCCCTAGAAACTCTACATAATCTGCTTTAGAAGTGGCACTTTGCAACCCGGGTCTATATGCAGCAGTTTGTATCTTCATTCCAGGTTTGATCTCAGTTTCCCCTATCTACTCTAAGTCTGAAGTACCTATACCAATCAATTAATCAACAACTAGTATTTGTTAAACTTCTGTGTTTTAAAGGAAACCAGGGATTCTGTGAGGCACTGTGCCTGTAAGGAAGGAGTACATTTGAAGATTGGGAGACAATGAATGCAAAGGCACGGAAATGGGAGATAGAGTGCCATCAATAGGGAATAATAGGAAGACCTAGGTGGGATGTGTCAATCTGACCTCCAGTGATCCCACTCACTGTCCCTGTATAGCAATCCAGGACCTTTGGGTGGGCCTGGTGGTACCGTAAAGACAGCCTTCTGATGCTACATCAGAAAATTGCACAGGTGATTTTCACATAGGTGGTTTCATGGAAGGACAGCCATATCTAGAGTCAGAAGGTCTTGGGTTCAAATATGACCTCAGTTCCTAGCTGTGTGGCCCTGGATAAGTCACTTAACCCCAATCACCTAGACCTTCTTACTTTTCTGCCTTGGAACTGACACCTAGTAATGATTCTAAGACAGAAGGTAAGAGTTTTGTTTTTGTTTTCTTTTTCAAGTCCCATAGGGAGATGTGATTCCCAACTGACCAAGAGACTACTAGAAAAGAGTATAGTAGGAAAGATGGAGAAGAGGACTCAAGGTATGGACTTTGAATGGTAATTGGGAGACCCTTTGAACTAAAGAAATGTGAGTAAAAGTCCCAGCATCCCAGCATGTCACTTGATTTCTAGTTCTTCTCTAAAAGCAGACTCAGTGGGCAATTATGTTCTCTACCTAATTAAGCCAAGATTTCACCCTGTTCCTAGACTTGATAAAAAACTCTCACTTTCTCCATAATTGTTTTGCTGATTGCATTGATAGATATGTTGTTGTTTTTTTTTTTTAATAATTTCAGAGGAAGCTAAACCAGCTGAGATTAAGTAAACCAAGAGTCTGGGGAAGAATAACTTCTCTCTTCCCAACAACCAAAGAAAGTGACTTTTATCCTGAACCCCAATAAGAATTGTAGCCCTAAATTTCAAATATCTTATGTGTAATAGATATAATTCTAAATTCAACAAGAAAGGATTATCAGGCTATTGCCATCCTCCTACTCCCTAAAAAGATGGAAATTTAATTTCTCCAGGATGTGGAATAGGACATCTCCATATATATAAATGCTTCATATACATGTGCCTACATATATACATGTACACATATTACACTCAGGTCACCCAGTATTTGTTATGCAATCCAATGTTACTGTTATCTAATCAAAATGTTCTTCTCTCACACCTACTCTCCAAAGTGCGACATTGTTTCTCTCAGAATATAAACTCCCTGAAGGCAGGGATTGCCTTTACTTTTATATTCGTATTCCTGCCTCTTGGAGTACAGCTAGACTTGTGTTAATAAGTGCTTTTTCTGTTCATGCATCTGAAGTAAAATTTAAACCCAAGATTTCTAGAGAACAAACTAAGCACTGAGTCTACTATTGTGCTACAGTGTCTCAATAAGAAGCAATTGTAATAATGAAGGACCAATCCTGGAACCTATTTTTCCCTGACCCCCTTGCCCCTAGAGCCCCTACAGTCATACCCTAGAATGTGCTAGGAACTGATAAGGACCCCAACCCCAGGAGTTCCTGTCACATCCCCTTCCAGAAACTGATAAGGACCCTTAACCTAAGGACCTAACCTACCCAGTATTCCGATAAAATATTTTCTTCTGCAACTCAAACCTACCCTATATAATCCTTCTCTCCCCTTAGTTCAGGGTCCCATCTGCCTTTGAGGTGGTGGGACCCAAGCTTGAGCTTGTAATAAAGCAGTACCTCTTGCTTTTACATTATCAGGCGTGCCTCCTAATTTGGGAAACCAGAACCAGGTCGAACATAATGCTGCCCAGACATGATAAGGACCTGAACTAGAGTGGTAACTATGTGAGTAGAACTCCAGAGATAAATGCAAGAGATACTATAGAAGTACCCAAGAATTTGGCTCTCAAAGTTCACTATGGTTTGTCCACATGATAGGCAAGTTCTCTAGAATGAACTCAAAAGCTTGACTCGCATAGTCAGTCAGCTGCTCTACAAGATGGGCAGAGAACCTCAGGTCTAACTGATCCAGCTAACTACTGTGTTGTTCTCAGTACCTGAAAGGAAATAGTTTCTCCCAAGAGTGGAGAAAAATTTGAAGAGGTAAAACAGATTTAACTATTATAATAATAGCTAGCATTTCTATGAAAGTTTTACTTTATAAGTAATTAATCCTCACAACCCTTTTATCCTCACAAAAACCTGAGAAGTAGGTGCTATCCCTATTTTACAAATTGAAGAAGTAGAAGTGGTTTGCCCAGGGTCACATAGCTAGTAACTGTCTGAAGTAGAATTTGGACTCAGAACTTCCTGGCACCAAATTCAGCATTCTATCTACTGCTCCACCCAGATGCTTAGCATTTGTTAGACTTGCTAGCACTGTGCACAGATCTTACCCCAATTGTGACCTCTTGCTAACAACCTTGAGTGTTCTAGCTATAAGGCCTCAGTAAGGAGAGAGATGTCTTCTAAGGAAAATGTGATCAACAGAAATGCTCCACTATCCCTTTCTCTGTTCCTGAGGAGCATTAAGGGTAAATTTTGGGTTGAGACTGAATACATTTTTTAGTGGTTGCCAGGGATTAAAATTCTAAATCCCAATGAAATACTCAAGTCAGAATGGAATTTTATGGTGGTCTCTTTATAATAGAAAGAAGAAATTAAGAATGAGAGAGAGAAAGGGGAAGATCTGCTCCAGCTTGGTCTGAGCCAGAGGGAGTTCAGAGGTCTCAGCCAAGGGGCTTTCCCAGAAGATTAAATCTAGCTCAGCTTCCAAACATGAGGCCCCCTCCAAGATGAGGGGCCTCCTTGGAAGCTAGTGCCTTCAGAAAGGGCCAAGGAAATGGGGAGTCAGTCTTAACACTCACCATGTGAATGTCTCAGAGAAGCAGTCTGAGGTCCCACGTTCCAGAGCTCTTCCAAGTCAAGTACCACTGCCAAAGACCACAAAAGTCCCTCTCACAGGAAGTGATGCGAAATATAAAGACAGTTCTTTACATCACTTTCTGCGTCTCACATGTATCAATGGTGGCTTAAACTTGGCTTTGGACAGCCCAGGGAGTCAGTCAGTTGTGTTCTGATTTGTCACTTGCTAGCATGTGAGGGTCATAGATCTTTCTCCCCCACACTTAATCCTTAAGTGGGGGTGTATTACATTCCTGGTTCCTAAAATTCTAAAGACTAAGCAGGTTGGAGTAAATCTAAAATTCACAGCAGACCTTGTATAAATGAAAATATAGAACTGATAAAATGGAATTTAGGAGGCTTGTATTTGGGAGTTAGAGTGATAATCTGACATAACTGATTCCATTTAGAATTGAGCCATCATTTTGAGATGAAGTGTCTTAATGTTTGTTGCTGATAACTTATTTTTCAATATTAAGATGTGTATAAGTTGGCAAGCAATGTGCATGTTCATAAATAACTGGTAAAAAAAAATGAGACCCCTAGATAGGACAGACCATCAATAGGAAAATTTGCAAAATGATCTTATCATTATTTATGCCATTAGGCCCCAATCAAATTAATTGGTTTTTTAAAAAGCAAACTAAATTGTTGACCAATAATTAGAATTTGGATATAACTAGCTAACACCCATAACTAGAACAATAAGAAATTCACACACACACACACACACCCAACCCCCAATCTTCAGGCTGACCTTAGGCTGTGACTAGGTCTAGCTCCTGTATTTCCATATGTTTCACGTAAGACTCAGTTGTAACCCAAGTCCCAAAGCCCATTGGTATGGGACTCTATCATCAATGGTAGAGATATATGTCCTTTGCCTATGTGAGGTGTGGGGCAGAGTTGATGAGAGCAGGAGTTAAGAGCTATCCAGTCTCTTTGGGTTCTTCTGGCTTCCAACTTTGAAAAAGAAGGTAACCACTCCAACCCCACTTCAGATCATATAAGGCAGAGAAAGAGTCTAGGAAGAAGTCAACATGTAGAACTTCAATCATGTGCCCATTTACACATTGCTACATTAAAGACTTCAGGAAAGGTGATATCAAAAACTCTTTTGGTTGAGCTGAGATATTTTGCTCTCAAAGGGAAAGTTCCTTCAATCTATATTGCCTGGTATTTGTTCTCATATGTATACTTTCTCTGATTTCTGTTTTGCTATTGACTTGGATAAATGTGTTTCTTTGCTTCTAGCTACTTGTGGTCATTTTGGAACTAGTGTTTGGTAGGAAAGGAGTCGAATCTTGGATACAAAGCTTGGGGCTCCCCTTTCTCACTAAGAAACAGTGATCAGTAGCTTAGCATGAACCTCAAAATTATACCCCTTTGGTTAGATAATATTTAAAGGAGCAAATAAATATCCTTCTTATCTGGTATCTCCTCTCTCAGAGGAGAGGAGAATGGCCAGGTTCTGCCCCCAACCTCCTGCTTCTTCTTCTAGCAGGAATTAGTCTTCCTTAAATAAAAGTCTGGGAGGAGGAACTAAAGATATCTATTCTTTCCTATCTATCAAACACATACACACACACACACACACACACATACATACAACACAAGTATTCTGCATGTTCACTACAGGGCAGTGCTGATTGACTTAAGATTTGTTGACATCTTGGGCAACCATTTTGGAGGCTGGCATGACCTCCAGCTGGACAGAGAAGGAAACTCATCATTGAGTACTAGTATGAGACTTGCTTATTAAGAAATGCCAGGTAATCATCAGGTTAGTGGCTTTTTCCTAGTGGGGTTATATTATCTAGTAGATAATATAAACTATTGTTTGCATGTATTTGATTAGTAAAAATTGATTGCTGGCACTGAGAAATATAAATCGAATTAATGTTTCCATTTATTAGCTACCATAAGTAATGGTAAGTTGATTTTACACTGGCACCTGTCAGGACCCCAAAAGTAACCCTTTGCTAATGTCTCTCATTTTCCTGAGTTAGCATGTTCCCCAGATCCAAACCTAGCAGCTCCAGGCCCAAACCTAGCTGCTGAGAATATCTTAAACAATCAAAATGATAACAACAATCCTTTGCATGTATACACTCAGGGTAAACTCTCCTTTGTCAATCTATTACTGTCATAACCATGGATCAGAGCTATGGGTCAACTCAGACCAATGTGTCAGCTTTGAGTAAGGGAAAACACCTGCAAAAAACACATCCCAGCCAACATGACTGTCTTGAATAGACTTTCAAACACCAAACTAAACAGCCTGTCCCTCTTTGATGCTGGACAAACTCTGAGAATAGACTCTGACAGTGGACAAACTCTGACTTGTCACTAAGGAAATTTTACCAGTTACAGCTATCAGCTATACCCTCTTTGTCTTGTCACTATGTGTGTGTGTGTGTGTGTGAGTGTGTGTGTGTGTGTGTGTGTGTGTGTGTGTGTGTGTGTAAAATCAAGGTCTTGGCATTGACATGGTGAGAGTCTTTCTCCATCATGCCATGACTTGTCTGTTCCCTTCAACAGAGTGGGTGGTCTATACATCATATGCTATAGGAATGTGCTGCCACAATATCTCACCTTAGGTCTTAGGTGGGCTTTTACTCCTGGAAGACATCTATGACTCCTATTCTGCCTCATCAGCCAGAAATTTTTCTTGGAGCCAAGAAGGAGGGGAGGGATACTATATTAAAGGTCTTATCTCTATGGTACTTGGCTTTCTTTTGTCTCTATTTGCCTCTTTCAACATTTAGAGTAAGCCTTGGAGATAGGAAGTATTATAAATTACAAAGTATCTATATTGGTTTAGGTTCCTTGATACAACATAACTGTTATTCTCAGTGATTATCTAACCACACTGTCCTGGCAAGGCTCTTAACTAAAGTCTAATTCTGATTCTAGGTAGCAGGCATGCTCCTAGTATCAGAGTCACTCTCCAGGACTTTCTAATATAGCAATTAAAAGAAATTGTCAATTTCCTTCCTCCAAATCATTAACTTTGTGTCTCTGAGGCTCTGATACCTTTATTACCCATTACCCAATCCTGGCTAACAAGGTTGTCTTTAGGGAATGGCAGGTCAGGACAAATGATATAAACCAGTGTCATGAAAGTATTTGTAAAGAGGAAAAGTCACAGAAAAGCAACATGGAAACTGATGGGGGTGAGAGGTAGGGAGATGGAAGGGGAACCCCTTCGATTTTGATTTGATAATTAGATAAGAAAACTTGTATGTTCCATCATTCAATTCAACTCAACAAATATCTACTAAGTGCCTCTTAAGTGCTCAGAACTGGGATGTAGCAGCAGAAACAACATAGGCCCCACATTCTAAGAGCTTACAATGTAACAGGGATCATGCACATAAATAACTATGACACAAAATAACATAAGCATAGGAAAGAAGCCTATACAAAATGTAAGGGGAAATGAGCATAGAATTCAGAAACCACCTCTTCCTCTTAAGGAATATTGGATTGGCAACTTAGAGCTGAAATGGAACTTTATTTAAAAAGTCATCTTAGCCATTTCCTATTATTTTATATATGAGGAAATTGAGGTCCCAAGAGGTTGTATCTTGCTCAAAGACACAAAAGTGGTAGAAGTAGGATTTGAGATTAGATCCTTTGATTCTAGATTTTGCCCACTCTTTACTGAACTTTCCAGAAGCAATATTCAGCAAATCTTATCTTCCTCCATTTGGATGTAAACTCCTAGAATGCCTAGCCTTGCTTGCTTGTATTTATGTCTCTAGAGTTTAGCATAATTCTATCTCCCTCTCCCTCTGCCTTTCCCTCTCTCCCTCTCCCTCTCTCTCCTTCTCCCTTTCTCTCTCCCTCTCTCCCTCTCCTTCTCCCTTGGTCTCTCAGTCTCTCTACTTCTCTCTGGCTCTGGCTCTGGCTCTGGCTCTGGCTCTGGCTCTGGCTCTGGCTCTGGCTCTGGCGCTCTCTCTCTCTCTCTCTCTCTCTCTCTCTCTCTCTCTCTCTCTCTCTCTCTCTCTCTCTCTCTCTCTCTCCCCCTCCCCTCTCCCCCTCCCCCTCCCCCTCCCCCCACCATCTATGTCTACCTATTTACTACCTCCCTAAAAACCTTTGAAGATTGCTTTTTTCTGAACTCACCCCACCCTACCCCACCCCCTTCAACTCCCTGGCAAAATTCCAGCTGTGGTGATAGAACAAAGTCCACAGAAGCCCCAGGTGAGATTCTCCATCTTCCTCTGCACCCTGGAGGCTGTAATTTTCATTATCTCTTTGTGGTTCCAGTCTCCTCCTCCCCTCAGATCCACTCTGGGTTGCTTTCAGGAACAGCTACATATATATATATATATCCATACAGACTACACTGTTACATTTATGACTAAAACACCTTTAAAACCCTAGTAACCTAGATGGGGAGAAGAGAGATGAGGAATAAAGTCAGCTGTAAAGACGGGGCAGAGTCAGTGACAGGAGTTTGAGGGTAGGTCAAGGAAGGCTTAAACTGAGAATGATTTGTAAGAAGTGTGCTGGCAAATTTTTAACAACTAGCTCTCCAAAAATACAACTTTTGACTTTAAGCTTCATTATCATCATTTTTTCTGACATTTTCTTAAGTTCAGACAATTAACAAAATAATCAAGCCTTGATTTGTGGCATTTGCTGATTTCCAAAGTGGAAATGTTCACAAAGAAAAATGTCACAGTTATTTCCAGCACACTCGTTTAAGGATTGGGGGGGGGGGCGGAGGGGGGGAATCAATGCTCACAATATTTCCTCCTTTAAAATATAAAAAAGGCACTGACATAGACTTCAGTTCTTAAAGAGACAGTCTCTCAATTAATCTATAGTAGGTCCGACCTAATCAAATCATCCCTACCCCTAAGATCCAAACAATCACCTCCCCTGAGCAGTGAATTATGGTAGTGATCTTCTGAGGCCTAGGATACTCAGCAAGCCGGGATCAATACCCATCAGACACAAAGAATGGGCTAACTTTCTCTGAATAGAAACCTTTAAAGTTCAAACAAAGAATGGCTTTATCCTTTAATCTCAGCAATCCAAGATAAAACCTTTCCTGCTCACCCCCTCTATGTATTTACTAGAAATATGTATCACATGTAGTATATTTTTTGCTAGACTAATTAAATTTCCTACTATATTTTATTTGAAAATTTCCCTGAATTCCAACATAATCACTTGCCATTCCCGGGGACCAGATATATCCCTGGGAACTGCTAAAGATTTGGAGAAGAAAAACAATCATTTAGAAAGATTATATGACATTGTCCTGTACGTAGATTATAGGAATGAGCCATGAGTCAAGAAGATGGGTTAGGAGGCATTAGTCCTGGCTTGAGATGTGAAATGTGATTGGGGGGAGAGGGAGGGCAGGGAAATGAGAAAAGCAGGAAAGCTGTGAGATATTTCAAAGAAAGATATCAACCATAATGGGGGATGAGGAGAGGACTACATAAAGTTTGGGAATTGACTCTACAGTATAGTTTAGGAAACATATTGGAATAGTGAGGTTCTAGTTCTAGCTACATGATCTTGGGAAGTGACCTTACCTCTGGTTCGTTTCCTTGTCTTTGGTAGAACATTGTATTATATGGTCTCTGAGCTCCATTTCAGTTCTTGATATTCTGAGCTAAATATGACTTTAATGGATCATGACTGGAATGGTATAGCTGCTGACCTATTCTCCAAAGGAAGCCAATCTTGAGTTCATTTTTTACACAAACTGGAAAATTCTGGCCCCTGATCCTTGGGAAAGAGAACAATATCTCCTTACTAGCTCATAGATCTAGTACAGCATCTGCTTAGCAGCACCTCCTTCTAGAAGTTAGTTCAAGTTCACTGAAGTAGCTGGGGAGGGGAGAAAAGGGGAGAGGAGAGGGGAGGGCAGGGAAGAGAAGAGAGGAGAGGAGGAGAGAGGAGGAAATAGGAGAAGAGAGGAGGGTGGAAATGGGGTCCTTCTTTAGTTCCTTTCCCAGGACCAGCATGAGTAGCTGCTGATGTCTTCTATCATACCCTTTCACTTCCCAATCAAAAACAGGTTGGCAGCGCTGGATGCTCAAAGCAGCCAGTGAAAGCAGCACAAATTAATTAGAGAGCAAAGGCTTATACTCAATTCAGATAGATAGCATTTAGGTTGCTAATGAACTACAACTCCCACAATCCTCTCCAAGGCCACCTTCAATTCAACAGTGCCACCCTCTTCCTGCTTTAGGTCATTTCCCAGGTTCTTCTAGGTAGAGACCTGAGAAAGGGGAAGAAGGTTAAAGGTCCGGTGGGGATTGGTAGATCCTCTTCTCTCCCCCAGTAGTCCTGAGGCAGAGATTCTAGGGACCCCACCTCATCCCGAAGAGCTAGCCCAGCCCCGTCAGCTGACTTTGGGGGGGGGGGGGAGGAAGGGGTGGAGCTGCCCAGCCGGCTTGTCAGCTGAGAAGCCCGGGAGGCTGCAGACAGGGCAAGAAGAGGACGTTTAAACCTGAGACAAAACCCTGGGGAATTGAGGGACCTAGAAGACTCAAGAAAGAAGAGAAGGAAGTCAGCCGCTGTACTGGAGGGCCACAGGGAGTACAGCTGGGCCAGGAGCTTGGCCACCATCCTGCCTAGGACATAAAGAAATGCAGCCACACCAGGGCTTTTGTGGCTGTGCCTGGTGGGATCCCCCAGGGGAGCAAGCCCGTGGTTGGAGACCTCCTACAATGAGAAAAGCCAGGGCTCTGCGGGGCATTTGGATGGTCCTGGCCCTGGGCAGCTTCCTGGCTCTCTGCTGCTTAGTTGAGGCCAGACCAGAGCCTGGCAGAGGGGACCTCCAAATTCTACAGAGTATCCTGCCTGGCCTCGGTGTTGAATTTGGGTTTCACAACATCAGCTGCTCAGTCTGCAAGGCCCTGTTCACTGCCATCGACATTGGGCTGGAGGTGAGCTCCAAAAAGGGTCCTTCAAGGGTGGAGCAAGGCCTCCCTGGTAATAGGGAAAAGCATAAGGATTTAGAAAGAATGTAAGGCCACAGAAAAGGTTCCCTGGAAGAATGGAGTAGAAAGTTAGTATAATGAAGGTCTGTGGTACAATGGTACTAAGAGAAAGAAAAAAGGGGAGAAAGGGACAAGCATTAATTAAGCACCCACAATGTGTCAGGCACTGTGATAAATGCTTTATAAATATTATCTCTTTTTCAACTATCCTGGAAGATAGGTGCTATTATTACCCCCATTTTACAAATGAGGAAACCAAGGCAGAGGTTAAGTGACTTTCCCAGGTCACACAATTAGTATATGTCTACAGCCAAATTTGAACTCAGGTATTCCTGACTCCAGATCTCAATGAGATGAGACAAGCACATAAAGGAGCAAGACCAGAGAGAATTCCATGTAAGTTATCTTTTAGGATGGGAAATCCCAAATGGAAAACTATTAAAAGTAATGTTGAATATGAATAACTTGGAAATGGATTTTGAACAATGATACATGTATAACCCAGTAGAACTGCTTGTCAGCTCCAGGATGGGGGGAAGGGAAGGAGGGGAAAGAAAACATGAATCATGTAACCATGGAAAAAGATTCTAAATAAACTAAAAATAATGCTGATAGGGGGAGTCCCTCTCACAGGGAAGCCACTCTCTGGGCTCTGCCTTTGTATATAGGGAAATACAGAAATGCATATTCAGGTCTCATCACTGTGTCCCCTCAGACCTCACTGGCAGATACAAAATCTAGCCTCTAATGGCTTTTGGGATAGGGTAGAATTGAATGAGGTTGTTTCCATCCTACACCATTAAGCTCAAGTATCCTCAGCCAAGTGACCAACTAGGTACGGCTTCTGCCTTCTGCAGGAGGTACCACACTGACCATGATAGGTCAACTTGGAAAATAATGGCATTTTCCATAGGAATATGCCAGGGTGAAAGCATAAAGGGAGCATCAGTTGGGATAGAGTCCCCAAAATCTTTTTAGCCAGGGTAAAGTTGGGATTAATTAGTCATTACTTCTTCATTTACCTTTATAATGAATAATGTCCTGGTCCTAGGAGTGAGATGAGGCCAGGTACCTATGCCTGGGTGGGTATCATTATGTGTGTTTGAGGATCGCTGTCTTGTCTCTCCAGTCTGTCACTGACCCGTATCCTTCTCATTGCAGATGGAGCCCAATGTGGCCCGAGTGGGGTTTGTAGCCACCATTGTGTGTAAACAGCTGAACTTGGCACCACCCAATGTTTGCCAGTCTATTATCAAGCTTTATGAGAAAGATATCGTGGAAATATGGACACGTTCTGTGCTGAGCCCATCTGAAGCCTGTGGACTGCTTATAGGTTCTTCCTGTGGACACTGGGACATATTCTCAGCCTGGAATATCTCTTTGCCTGCTGTGCCCAAGCCCCCATACAAGCCTCCTGCTCCCCCAGCACCTGGTGCTCCGGTCAGCCGTGTTCTGTTCCTCACAGATCTACACTGGGATCATGACTACATGGAGGGTGCAGATCCTGCCTGTCCTGACCCTCTCTGTTGCCGAAAAGGCTCAGGTTTACCACCTTCCTCCCGGTCTGGTGCTGGCTTCTGGGGTGAATACAGCAAGTGTGACCTGCCACTAAGGACCATAGAGAGCCTCCTGGCAGGGATAGGCCCTGCAGGTCCCTTTGACATGGTCTACTGGACGGGAGACATCCCTGCCCATGATATCTGGAGTCAGACCCGCAGTGACCAATTACGAGCACTTACTACCATCACTGCCCTTGTGAAGAAGTACCTGGGGCCTGTGCCTGTTTATCCAGCAGTAGGCAACCATGAGAGTACCCCAGTCAACAGCTTCCCTCCCCCCTACATTCATGGAAACCACTCATCCAGCTGGCTTTATGATGCCATGGCCACAGCTTGGGAATCTTGGCTCCCCCAACGCGCCCTCCACACCCTCAGGTAACTGGAGCCACTCAAGGGTGGGTGGAAGGTAGAGTAGGGGAGAGAACTGAACAAAGAGAGATGATGAGAAATGGCACTTGGGAAAACATTTCTGACATCATTATGGACTGCAGCAGTTTTCAAAGGGTAGTCTGGGGAATACTAGTGCTTCCCAAAACTCTTTCCTCAAGGTCAAAACCATTTTTATAATCATACTATTATGTCTTAATTTTTAATGTGATGTAGATTGATAAATATCATCCACATCTTTATGGGGAGGGTCCTAAATAATTTTTAAGTATGTAAAAGGATCCTGAGACCAATAAGTCTAGAAATGCTGATTTATTGGATAGAGGTGGTTCTAGACACTTGTCTTGCTCCAATCTAGTCAGTCACCTAGGTTGAACCTTTCCTTTTTTGAATCATTCCATCTCCAGCTCCTGCTAAGCTCAGTGCTTAGCACATAGTAGGCACTTACAAAATGATTGTGGCTTGATTGGTCCTCATCTCAGTTTAGGCCTCCATCTTTTCTTGGGTTTATATGTATATTTGAGGATATCTTGTCTCTCCAGTCTGTCACTGACCTGTATCCCTCTCATTGCAGATGGAGCCCAGAGTGGCCTGAGTGGTGTTTGTGGCCACCATTGTGTAGAAACAGCTGAATTTGGCACCATCCAATGTGTGCCAGTCTATTATCAAGCTTTATGAGAGCGATATGGTGGACCTAGTTGACCCCTTCCCACTTCCATTCAATCCCTCTCCAAAGAATTAATGCTTACAAAAAAAAAAAACTTTTAGAATATTACCCCCCTCCCCTGCTCATAAATATTCCATATAATCTACTGTAATATAAAGTCTAAATCCCTCAGTCTGGCATTCAAAGCCCTCCCAATCTAATCAGTCTATTTTTACATGCCTTGTCTCCCACTCCTTCCCTAAACAGATGGTCTGGTTTCAGGCAGTTCCTCACATGATGATGCATTTACTCCTTTCTCTGTCTTGACTCACCCAGGTCTCTCTGCCTGTAATTTTCTTGTTGTCTGCAACAATCCAAATCTTGCCCATCCTTTGAGGCCTGGAATTCCCAGGCATTCCAGTTGGTACTGACCTCACCCTTCTCTGAGCTCCTTCTTCTTGGGACTCTTGACCTTAAGATGGCTTGGGCTTTTCTGTGTCTCCTTATCTGATTGTCCCAGATGGGTGAGCTTTCTCAAGTAGAACCTAAAGCCAGGACGGGTCAGGCCCACCCCAACTTGTACTGCTTTAGTGTACCCCACAGGCAGGCCTATGATAGTCACATATTGCCCTTTTATAAACATCGTTTGTGTTGCATTGACCCAACCCTTCCACTCTTTCAGGAAAGGGGGATACTATTCCCTCTGGCCTAGCCCAGGCCTCCGTCTAATCTCTCTCAACATGAACTTCTGTTCCCGGGAAAACTTTTGGCTGCTCATCAATTCCACAGACCCCGCAGGGCAACTGCAGTGGCTGGTGAGAGAACTGCAGGCTGCAGAGGACCAAGGAGAGAAGGTGAGGACATGGGGCCAGGAGAGAGAAGGGGAGGTCTTCTGGGAGTAGTGATAGCAAAGGGAGGAATGGAGGGCAAACCACCTTTCCTGGCCCATCCCAGGGTACCAAGGTGCAGTCTTTTTTGTCCCATCATTCCTGTTTTGTTTGGGGGAGGTGCTGCTTTCCAGGCTTCTGGACCTCTAGAGGCAATTGCTGGGAATAGGTTAGTTTCTGATCTCTGAATAAAGACAGTTCTGTACCCAGCATGCCATGCAGTGTTTCCTTTACCCAGAGGATATTCATACCCCAAATCAAAGGCTGCTTTCTGCTTTTGGATGATCTGATAGTCCCATTTCCCTGCAGTCAATGTGATGTCATTGCTGTCCTTTCAGGTTCATATCATTGGTCATATTCCCCCGGGGCACTGTCTGAAAAGCTGGAGCTGGAATTACTATCGAATTGTGGGCAGGTAAGGGGAGAGGAGGCATTGTGGGGTAGTAGATAAGGAAGTAATCTACTTAGCTAGCTCTAGAAGACCTAGGTTCAAATCCTGCCTCTGGCACACTTTAGTGGCCACAGGCTAATCAATGAACCCCTCAGTCCTCCCAAACAACTCTCCAAGACTTTGTTATAGATGAACTGCTGCTCTATATCTGTGGAAGGAAGTTCCACACAGGGAGTTCTTCAGACCTATATAATTACAAGTAAATGGGGGAGATGGGGTCTAAGGAGAGAAGCAGAGCATGATTTGGAATCTGAAGGAAGTGTTATGGCCAATTAAAGCAGAGCAGCTGGGTGGCACAGTGGAGAGAGTAAAGACTCATCTTCCTGAATTCAAATCTGGCCTCAGACACTTAATAGCTGTGTGACCCTGAGCAAGTCACTTAACCCTGTTTGCCTCCGTTTTCCTCATTTGTTAAATGAGCCAGAGAAGGGAATGGCAAACCACTCCCATATCTTTGCCAAGAAAACCTCAAATGGGGTCATGAAGAGTTAGACATGACTGAAACAACTGAACAACAACAAAGCTTACAAAGCCCTTTACATACCTTTCCTCATTAACGCCTCCAACAATCCTGTTAGTTATAAAAGGTATCTACGGATACTTCCTATCCTCATATATTATAAAGGAAGAAACTGATCATCCAAGAAGCCAGGTAACCTTCCCCGTGTTCACTCAAAGACCTATAGAAGTTAGTTATTACAATAATATAGATGAGAGTTATGAATTAAAACCACTGGTTTGGGGAAGTGGATCTATTTGAAGTGTGGCCCTGCTATTATTACCTCTATGAGCAACGGCAGATTGACTCCCCTTTCTTTCAGTTTCCTTATCTGTAAAAATGTGGTTTAGGCTTTGATCCCTAAGATGTCTTTTAACTGCAAAGCAAGAAACAGAATTCAGTGATCCTGTACTTTCCTCCCTTTCTCCTTAAAATGAATCAATGAATGTCTTTCCCTTTACTAGGTATGAAAACACCATAGCTGGCCAATTCTTTGGCCATACCCATGTAGATGAATTTGAGCTTTTCTATGATGAGGAGACCCTGAGCCGGCCCTTAGCTGTGGCCTTCTTGGCCCCCAGTGCCACCACCTATATGAATCTGAACCCTGGTAAGTGGAACAGAGAGAAGCCTGTTTGGTTAACTGGGTAAGGGGTGAGCAGGGGGCTACCTAGCCATCTGTACCTGCCTCAGTCTTTCTGGGCTGTTTCTCCCTCTGCATTGTACCTTTGACCGCTGATCAATGCCTTTCCTGTCTTCCCTTGTAGGTTATCGAGTCTATCTAATTGATGGCAACTACTCAGAGAGTTCCCATGTGGTTCTGGACCATGAAACCTACATCCTGAATTTGACATTGGCCAATGCTCCTGGGGCCACCCCTAAATGGGAGCTCCTCTATCGGGCCCGAGAAACCTATGGGCTTCCTAATGCCCTGCCAGCTGCCTGGCATGACTTAGTGTACCGCATGCGGGGGAATATGGGGCTCTTTCAGACCTTCTGGTACCTGTACCACAAGGGTCACCCTCCTGTGGAACCCTGTGAGGCTACCTGCCATCTTGCTACCCTCTGTGCCTTGCTCTCTGCCCGCTCAGACAGCCCTGCTCTCTGCCGCCACCTGGTACCAGATCTGCCCTTGCCCTACACTGGAACTCTTTGGCAGAGACGTGTGTTTTGCTAGCAAAGGAAAGCTCAGCCAGCCAAGCAGAGATCACGAAGGATGGGGCCCAGGGCATTGCAGAGGGGAGGAATGCCTAATCTCTATCTCTATCTCTATCCAGTATTAAATAAGAGAAGGAGGGTTAGCTATCTGGATGTGCCATGGACTCAGGTGAGCAAGGAAGATTAGTGTCTCCTCTCCTGGAGGTGTCTTAGCACCTGAGAGACCTGTCTGGCCGGACATGAAGGAGGAAGCAGCCAGCTCTTGGGTCACAGTGTGGGCAGAAATTGATGGTTCTCTGTAAGCACCACCCACCAAGGCTGCTATTGCTCCTGCTTCCCTCAGTACCACACCTAGGGAGGAAACACGGCTTTGGATCTTTAACAAGCAGCCTCCTTCCCTTGCCCTTAAGCTGGTTCTAGTTGCCTCAAAGATACCAGAACTGAAAGGCCACAAAGGGCTGACACTTCCCTCTACCTGCTGGACAGGAGTTCCCCATCCAAAGTTGCCTAATCTCCTGGAACAGTTACAATAAAGTATGTGACTATGTGACACAGTGGCCTCCTTTCCTCGCTGGATTTGTCCTTCATTCCACAAGCTCTACATCATTGTTTCTAATTAACAGCTGGTACCCTCTGCTCCAAACAGACTTAGGAAGGCCTTGTGCCAAGGTCCTTAGACCAGGGACCTCGAAGGGTAACAAAATGGGTCACTTTGACAGTTTTCCCTCAGAAACTAAGGGAAGCTTGCTTCTTCCTCACAGAAATTCTGAGAAAAGTAAATGAGGGCCCAGGATTGCTTTGACAATTGGCAAAGGGGGGGAAGATGGGAGGCAATTGTATGTGACTAGGAGCAGCATCAAGCCTAAGGGAACAACTTGTCCCTTCCCCAGGGGACAGCTCTGGGTCAGAGAGAGGCAAAAGAACCAAGTTAGACAGGCATCAGGATGGGCACACAGACAGCTTTATTAGTGAACACAATTCGCTGGTGCCCACAGAACAGGAGGAAGGGGGCTTCCCTACTCCCACCCTCACTGCCCTTGGGCTACAGGCCCAGCCAGCAAAGGGAAAGCCAGGCAAAGGCCTGTATTTTCTATCCAGACTGACTGATTCATGTGGCAAAGAGACACAAGAACCCTTGGGCTGGGAAAGTATCAGTATCCCAAGACAGAGGCCCAGTTGGGTCCAGCCATGAAACCCATTTGTTCTACCTTCATGCTTCAGTCTCCTCCTTCCCTGTGGGCCTGCAGTCCCATCTTCCTCCCCATCCCCCAGGCAGGAGGCCACTGCCACTGGTCAGGGAAGCAGTGCCAGATGGCCCTGGCCCAGAGCAGCATCAGGAAGGGCCTGACAAGCTGCCCTGGGCCCCTCCCCACCCCATATCTTAGTTCCCCAGGGCAGTTTATTTTAGAGATTCCCCAGGGCAGTTTAGGGAATGGTCTGGACCCAATCCAGACCCTGTGCACCTGTTCAGGGTGTGTGGGTTCCTAGCCTTTTCGGTTTGAGTGTACCCAGAAGAGATTGGACCCCCTTTCGGACAGTACAGCCCACACGACGAGCAACAGAGTCTGCAGGGGGTGCTGGGAGACATGAGCTGGAGGCCTGGGGACGGGCATCCAGGCACTTCTGGTACCGAAGCTGGGGAGAAAGAAGGTGGGCTATAGAGTATAATTATCAGTCCCAGCCTGCCTACTCAGTCCAGGGACCCCCATTCCCCACCCCCTGCTCCCTGTAAAGACCCATTTTCCCTCCAGCGGGATGCACTTTCCTTTCCCCTACCCCCCAACTTACCATGCAGGCAGCCTGTACAGCCTCAGAGAGGCTGGCTGCATTGGGCTCACACCAGAACATGTGGCAGCAGAAAGTAGAAGGGCCAGCAGCCATGATGAAGGCGAAAGTGTGGACATCTCTGCCCACTGCCAGGAATGACAGGAACCGGACCCTGCATTCTCCCAGAACGGCTTCAGTCTGCGAGGATAATTAAGAAGGGCAACTATTACAGATCCATACCCCCTGATAAGAGGCCCCTATCATAGATCTTAGTGACCCTGTCACTGCCCTCTGGAGCAGGAGTTCTTCATTTGGGATCTGTGAACTCATAAGGTTTTAAAATCTAGATAGAGAGAGAAAGAGACAGATAGATAGAGATAGATAAAAATAGGGGAAAAGAGAGAGGGAAGGGGGATAGATTTCAATATAATTGGTTTCTTTTGTAATCTTTTCTATTTTATCCATTTAAAAATATCCTGAGGCCATGACAGGAAAAAAAGGCTGAATTCTTGGAAGGAATTAAGAGGCCCTCATTTTTTTTAATACAAAAAAGACATGGGGGTTTTAGTGGACTACAAACTCAATAGGACAACAAACTGACAGCCAAAGAAGCTAATATCACCTGAGTTTACATGAATAGCTGCATAGTGTCTCAGGTAAGGGAGGTGAGACTACATCTGAGGCAATGTCCCATTCTAGACACTGCAATTTAGGAAGGGCCATGGTAAACCCCAGTACATCCAAGGAAGATGATCAGATTAGTGAAAGGACTCCAAATCTTGTCATATTTGGCTCAACTGAAGCACCTGCCTGGGGGGCAGGGGTGGGGAGAGGCAAAAAGATCACAAACTTAAGACATCATTTGTCTAGTCCTCTCATTTTACAGATGAGAAATCTGAGGCCCACATAGATTAAACAACTTGCCCAAAATGACACAGAATAAGTAGTAGAATTAGAATTGTGGTTTTCTGGCTCCAAAGTCAAGACTCTTTCCACTACACCACTCTGCCTCCTGATAATAATCTTTCCAGATTTAAAGGGTTCTCATATAGAAGAAAAAGGACTATTCTTCAGAAGGAAAACTCAGAGCAAGAGGAAAAAGCTAAAGGAAGGAGTTTCAACTCAAAACAAGAAAAAAAGTTTCTAACAATAAGAACTATCCAAAAGGAAAAGGGGTGGCATTGGGTGTGCTAATGAGCTCCCTATTAGGGAGGCAGCAAGTTGGCACATTAGTTAGAATGCTGGATCTGGAGTAAGGGAAATTCAAGTTCAAATTCGGCATCAAACACTTCCTAGATGTGCAGCCCTTGCTACCTCAGTTTCTTCAACTGTAAAATGGAAATAGCGCCTACCTCAGAAAATGGGGATTGTTATGAAGATCGAGTAAGGTAATCCTTATAAATTGCTTATCTGGCACAGTGTCTGACACTTAGTAGATGCTCAATAAATATTTGTTTGCTCCACTCCCACCCCTGTCTCGGCAGATCCTGGAGCAGAGGTTAGATGACCACTGGTTAACAATGGTGTAAAAGGAACCAATGATCTTTGAGCTCCCTTTCATTAGGTCTGTCATTCTCTCATCCAGATCTGGGGAGAGTGAGGCAGCCTCATTCCATACCTACAGTGATCTGGCATTGCATCTTAAAGGGAAGTAAGAGGTCATTACTGAGCTATATTCACTAAGAGCCTACTGTGTGCAGAATGTTCTTCATATGAAGAGCCAAGATTATCTATTTTTAAAATTTTACTAATTCACCTCCAGTTGTCCCCCAGTCAATCAATCATCCCTCCCCTCCTTCCACTGCAATCAGCCTGGAGCACAAGAGACCAGAGGCAGCCTGGCATCAGCAGCCATCTCCCTCCTTCCCTCCCAGCCATGGCCTCACCTGCTGATGCAAGATGGTGAGTGTAGCAGGAGCCACACTGACGTGACTGGGGGTCCACTGCTCCCTGCTGCTGGTGGCCAGAACTGACTCCAAGGCCCCATTAATTACATCCACACCTGCAGATCCAAAGAGACAGCACCCCACCCCACCCCCACCAATACATGGTGATGACCCATCCACTAGGACAATCCCTGCCATTGTCATTAATGATAGTAACTGATATTTATGTCACATCTATCAGTTATATCCTATGTAATGAGGGCTACTTGGGACAGTGAAGAGAGAGCCAAGCCTGAGTTCATATCTAGCCTTGGACACTTCCTAGCCATGTAACCCTGGGCAAATCACTTAACCCCCACTGCCTAGCTCTTACCACTCTCCTACCTTAGAACTAATATACAGTATTGATTCTAAGACAAAAAGTAAAGATTAAAAAAAAAAGGAGACTAAGTTGCAAAGAAGGACCAACCCACGCAGATAGGAGAGGGAGTTCCCTATAACGATAAAAGGCCCAGCTTCTATCCCAACTTTTAAATTAGTACTTTAAATTTTCCAAAGCACTTTGCATACATAGCTTCACAAATAACCTTTAAGACTTAGATATCATATGTTTTATGTACAAAGACACTGAGGTCCAAGAAGTGAAGAACTTGGCCCATTGGTCACTCTTTGGTCACTGCCAAAGAGTGTCAGAAGCAAAATTCAAACCCAGATCTACCTGATTCCAAATCTGTCACTCTTAGCTTCTACACTATGCTACCCCAGGACATAGACACTACTGCAGAGTACACATACAACTTGTCTTCTCAAGCCATTCCTTACCAGACCACAGGGCCTTTTCTGCATCCTCATTACCCCCATCTCCTTCCCCTCATCTCATGACATGTGACACTATTTTGGCTTCCAAGATCATTGCTCTTGTCTTTCATCTCTGATCTGTCCTTCCCAAGCTCCTCCTCTTCCTTATGTCTCCTCACTATGGTTGCCCCTTAAGTCTGAGGATCTGCTGCTTTCTCGGTATTCTCTCCCAAGAGAGCCCATCTGTCTATCGTGGCTTCCTCTCTCATCTCTCAATGGATGACTTCCACATCTCTATCAGAGAAAAACATAAAGCCTGGGTTCCAACTCCAGCTCTCCTGGTGACTAGCAATGTGACCTAAGAGAAGTCATTTAAAATCACCAAAACCTGTAGCTGAAGGGAGCTCAGAAGCATCTGACTTAAGATTCTTCCTTAGTCCAAACTTTCCCAGTCCCTTAAACTAGGCATCATCTGTCACGATGTCAAGGTCTAGGCTAGAGACATTCAAAGAAAGCTTATTGATATGATCTCTACTCCTTCTCTCCCCTTCCCCACTCTATCTCACACACACACACACACACACACACACACACACACACACACACACATACACACCAGGGAGGAGGACAGAGAGAGGAAACAATGCCAAAACTGTAGAGATAATGGCAGGGCAAGGACCATGGGCTGAATGTAGGTGATGGAAGGTCCTGGCAGTGGGCTGGCTGCATTCTGTGTGCCCAGAGAATGGCAGAGAGGAAGAGGAAGGGGTCTCTGAAATACCTCTCCATCACTTAAGGAAAGGGTGAAGATTTGCTGAACTGAGGCCGGTGGACAGGAGTGGAGGACAGAAAGGGCTTCTTTGTAGGAAAAGAGGTGGCAGCTGGTCGAGGGGCAGTCAAGTAACATACATACCCACAGGCTTAGCAACAGGCACATTCCCCAGGTAATAGACTTGGAATTTCTGGACCAGCTCATTCTTCGGGGCTGGGAACTCCACTGGGGGGAGGGAAGAGAATCATGGGCCTGACATGTCAGTTTTGATCCCCAGCCCATTCCACTAGATAGGAAATAGCTTCCAACCCAGCAACAAGATTTTAGCTAACAATCCCAAGGGTCTAGACCTCCTGATCCTCCCTTTCCCCAGATTATATTCCAGCTTCACTCTCTCCAAATCCAAATCCCTTTTATGATATGATTGCTTGATTTTAATTATTCTCAGTCTTCCCAAGTGATTTGTGGACAGCTGGAGCTGTGTGCATTGTGTTTCTGACCTATGTTTCCTAAAGAAAATGCATGGGTGCTCTATCTGTCCCATCAGAGTTCCCAAGGGTAGGGGCCATGGTTCCTCCTTCCTCTGGGTCTCTTACGTGGTCCTACAAGGACTTTGCACACTAGGAGGCCCAGTACAGGGAGGTATCTGTCTGTGTGGATGGGCTTGGGTTTTGGAGGAGACCCTGACCTTGGAAGGGAACATCCACCAGTTTGGAGTGATCCAAGGACAGGCCATTCACTAAGCAGCGGGCACTTCGGCGTTCAGCCATGATCTGTGGGAGTGAGACCCTGTCACCTGGTCTCCTTGGCTCTGGAACCTGTCCCCCAATGCCCTTGATCCCTCATCCCACAGGTGGCCTCCCAGTGAATTCCCTAATGGGAGCCAAATTTGGCAGAGAACCCACATCCCATGCAGGGGCCTCCCCTCACTGGGGAGCAGGGACCGGGGCAGGGGGCATGCCTTAGAGCAGATCTCATGCAGACTGGTGGCTATGTTCTTCGCAGGTGCTTCACAGCGAAACACGTGGCACTTGAGCATCTGGGTCAGCTTGTCCCGGGCCACATAGGCAAAATCCCTGTGGGGTAGGTGGGTCTCTCAGTGTCTCCCTACTCTGCCAGACTCCAAATCTCTAGTGGGGCAAGAGCTGGCAGAGCAGGATTATTCCACCCTGGAGGCTGGGGGGGGGGGCTCATGGTACTAACCCCAAGCTTAGGGGAAATAGGCATGCTGCAGACAAGGGACAGAGGAAGAGGAACAGCAGGCAGGATGGGGGGAACAAGGGAAAATCCTAGGAGCTTAGTGGGCTTGGCTGAAGCCTAGGAGCAGGTAAAGGCACAGACGATGGGGGGGGCAGGGGGGAGCACAATACCTCTCTCTGGGTCCAGCAGCAGAAGTGAGGCAAAAATCATAATTAGTGAAGACTGGCCCTGCCCTGGTAGCCAGGGGAGCCCCTACCCAAGGCAGATCCCATCCGACCCCCCAGAGGAGCCCCTGAGCCCACACCTTCCACTGTCCCGCCCGACGCCCCATACACGGATGCTGATGATAGGCTGTGAATGCAGCACCGTCTGTCCATGTGGCTCCACCAGCTTTAGTGTCTCATCCTCTAGCTGCAGTAGCATGTCCTTTCCCTGGGATGTGGGGAGAAGCAGAGAGCACCTGTCAGAACAAGCCCCACAGGGGAGAGGAAGGCAGCCTGGGGCACCTGTCACAGCAGGGTGGAGGCGGGGGTAACACCTGACACAGTTGCCTTGGATTGGGGAGGGTCACACAAGACAACTGTCACAGTAAGCCTGGTGGAGGGTGGGGGCAGTGACTGGGGAAGATTTATTGCCCAGATTTCTGGCTCTCCCCTGGCTGTGGCAGACTCTTCATCAGTCTCAACCCTGTAGGCCTGGGGGCTCTGGGCAGCCTCGCTCACAGAGCTTCCCCCATTCGTGGGTTTTCCCCGGCTCACCTCCCCCCAGCCTCCCTGGGCTGGGTCATGCAGGTTGTGTTTGTGGTAGGAGAGCTGGCGGATGCAGTTGTTGACAGCCACACTGCTTCGTCCAGGGGCTAGCTCCTCCTCAGTCATCTCCACCCAGCCCAGAGAGCGCACGGCGAAGCACTGCAGTTGGGGGAGAGAAAGGGAGGAACATGGGGAAGAGGAAAGTCTATGGGAGTCCTGGGCAGTGCATGGTGGGACAGAATGCAGCCCTCAGAGAGGGAAGGAATCTTGGTCTACCACAGAATATGTGGAGGGCTGGCTGGATCCAGTGGAGAGTCCTGGCCTCCAACCATCCCCAACCCAAAAAATTCTCCCTATTCTTAGGTCACACAGAATCATCCCTAGCCAACTCAGTTGACAAACCTTGGCCCCCAGGTTGGTGTTCAGAAGGGGTAACTTCTCCTGCTCTTGGGGCAAGCCAGTGCTAAAGGAAGAGAGAAGAGAATCAGTCATCTGTAACTAAGAGGAAACCCCTCCAATCCCTACCCCAGGACATAAATGCATTCTCCTAGTCCCATCTAGAACTCAGCTGAACCCAAGGCTTCACCCTCCCCCTTTTCCCCCTCCTGCCCCAGCACCAGAGGGGCCCAGCCATGGCCAGGTCCCAAGTCCCATACTTCATCTTCAGTGAATCATCCTCCACTCTCTCAATTCCCTGCCTCTTTCCCCCTTCCTCCCCTCACCTGATGTTCACAGCTTGGAAAGGCAGGGTTCCATCTTCAGAGTCCTTCCTTTCTGGCTCCATAGGGGGCTCCTCACTAGCCACATCCTAAGGGAGGAGAAATGATGGTGATGTGAGAGGAGACAGCATATGCCCTCTTCTTCCCAGGCTTCCCTCCCCATCATCCCAGGGGCTTTTGCTCTGCCCATAAGCAGGAGCATTTTCACCTACCTTCCAGAACTCTCCATCCTCAAAGGTCTCTCCATGGCCAAAACCAGTCCAGGTGAGCTGAGGGAAGGAGGCGTGGAGGGCTGGGATATAGTGAATGCCTCTAACATGATACCCTGTTTCTAACACATGCATTCAGGGGCCCAGCCCCTAGTCATTTACCCAAAGAGAGTTAAAAATTCCTCATGTTAGGTACTGCTCTAGCCCAGAGATAGAGGGAGTGATGGATTTGGATTTAGGATGATCTGAATTGAAATACTGCATCTGATTCTTAGCAGTTAAGTGACCTTGGAAAAGTTACTTAACCTAGCTAGTTCTTCCTTTGTAAAATGAGAATAATAACTATTGTACCTGCCTTACAAGTTTTAGAGGTTCAAATAAACTAATGTGTGGAAAGAACTGCATATCTTAAAACACTGTATAAAAATGCCAGTTAATATTATTTTTAAAACTCTTACCTTCTGTCTTAGAATTGATACAAGTATTGGTTCCAAAAAGAAGAACAATAAGGGTAAGGCAACTGGCAGTGACTTGCCCAGGGTCATACAGCTAGGAAGTGTCAGAGCCCAGATTTGACCACAGGATCTCCCCATGCCTAGCACTGTACCACCTAGCTGCCCCAAATTTTTTTTAAAAAAACCCTTACCTTCTGTCTTAATATCAATTCTAAAGCAGAAGAGCAACAAAAGCTAGGCACTTGGAGTCACACAGCTATAAAGTATCTGAGGCCAGATGGCTCTCTAACTACTATACTACCTAACTGCCTTTATAAATGCCAGTTATTATGGAGGAGTAGGGTGGGAGAGCAGGCTTAGGGGCTGATCTTCCCTTTCCCTCAGGAAAGAGGCAGGTGGCTCCAAGAGTGGAGAAAGGCTTCACCTGAGGCTCTTCAGTGGGGCTGCTCCCTTGTGAGGGTGGGGCCCGGCCAGGGGGCTCCCATTGGGTGGTCCCAGTTGGGATGTGCCAATAATAGGTTCCTGAGGTGTCCTGGACCCTCATCCATCCGGAAGGCAGGTCTGAATCCGTCTCGAATGAATTCCGGTTCCAGAAGGAGTCTGCCATGAGACGAGCTGATTAAGAGGTTACCCTGCCACAGTCAGGCTACCTGCCACCCTCCCATCGCTTCCTATCCGACACCTCACAGCTGTCCACAGCTCCTGTCCCCACGGGAGCACCAGACAGGGCTGGCAGGTTCCACAGCCACCAGGAATGGGCTAGGGGTGGAGTCAGGCTAGGCAGCCCAGCTTGACCTCTCCTTAGGAGACTGGGACCCAGGGACACTGGAAGTGAGCAGATTTCCCAAGAGCATTGGGCAGCAGTGTATAGGGAGTCTGGGATTACACCGATCACCCTCCACAGCACCCAAGTCATTTTCCCAACACTGGGGGTGTTCTGTGGGCATGCTGTGTGTGTGTGTCTGTCTGTGTGTCTGTGTGCATGTTCACCAGTGTTCCAATAATGAGAACATGCACAGATCATACAACTGAACATGCATATTCATACCCTCATTTGTGCTTAAACCACATACACACACATTAACACTGACCTATATTAAAAAAGAATGGACCGTGGTAGAGGGCAGGAAGTGGGCAAGGAGCCAGGCACCCCACAGAGCTCAGGAATGACTCTCTTGAATCTCGATATATAGATAGACCCACATATATACACAAATATCCATTTATACGTATATTGCAAAGGCAATAACACCCTCCACAGAAATATCCAAGACATCCTACCTGCTGTGCACACTCTCTAGGCACATACGCACTGTGCAAATGCCACACACACACAAGAATCTCCACTCAGAGCACATAGCCTATACCCCCCACCCAGGTTACAAATGGATCTCACCCACACTATGCATTCATCATCCACATGCCGAATACACCACACACCCAGGAATCCCCCATAATGGTCAGACATCCATACGCATGCCATGCACATATACTGTTCACATACACAGACCGCATCCTTCATGCATGGACCCAGACTGTAAATGCACGCAGGGCCCCTTCCCCTTTTATCCCCTCTGACCCAGCTGTCACAAGGTAAGTGATACTTTTAGCCCCCACTTCCCCCCCAGCCCCAGTCCCAGCTCCTCTCCTCCTGCTCCCACTCTGAGCCTCCTGCCTGACAGCTCTGCCAGGCTCCTTGCCCTCACCTGGGCTGCTGTCCTGTAGGATGATGGCCAGGAAGAAGTCTTGGGAGAACATGCTGCTTGGCTGGGGCCCCTCCCACCCTCGGGCCCTGGCTCCAGCCTGGGGCCCCCACAGCCGTCCTCCCTGGCCCCGCTGGGCTTCAGCACAGTGCTATGTGCTGGTACTGGGCTTGGGAGAACAGCTGCTCCCCTCCCCCTCCCCCTCACTCTCCCTCTCCCGCTCCAGCTCCCTTTTCCTCTCCCCACCAGGGCAGAGCCATCTGCCAGGCTTCTTCCTCCCCTCTAAGCCAAGAGGAGGAGGAATCCAGCACACCTCCCCCACCCCACCCCCACCCCTACTCACCCTGAGGGGCTGGAGGCGCTGCGGCTGAGGGCACCACTCAGGGCAGAGGGGCAGCCTAGCTGGCAGCAGTGGGGTCCCTGCCTTCACCATATAGTGCTGTTCCAGCCCTTCACGGCTCACACCTCCACTCAGAATCCCCCCTCCCCATCCCCAGTCTGAGCTATTTCCATCATTTCCCTGCGTTAGGCATTCACAGTTCCCCACACACACATCCAACGCCCAGCCAAGGAGACAGGACTCCCTAAACCCCCTCCCAAGTCAGGGGCCCTGCAGAAACTACAGCTCCCAGCATGCAATGGGACATGACCTCTGAGGCCTCTGGGGACCCCAAGGCTCCTCATAACCACGGGGATTTCAGGGCCCCTCCTTCAAACCCCGACCAAGAGACACCCTTCCCCCTCTCAATACATCCCAGCTTACTCTAGGGGATGGAAATTGGGAAGGGATCAGGGTTACAGCATGAGCCCTGCCTGTTGTAAAGGTTCAAGCCAAGAGCAGAGGGGTAGCATCCTCCCCTCATCCGGTTAGGCTTACCTGCCAGAGCCCAGATGGGCTGCTTCGTTTCCCCAGCAACGGGAGCCCCAGTACCAACTGGGCACACCCAAAACCAGTGACGTAAGCTCTGGTTGCTGGGGAAACCGGGAATCCTGGCAGGTACTGAAGCAAGAGAGTCACTGCTGAGGGGCAAGTGTGGTCCCAGAGCTGAGCTAGGGCTCCTAGGTAACCACACAGTGTTGATGGAGCCAAACTCAAGGAGAGAAGGAGGTGAGCAAGGATCAGAGACTCACCAAACCTTACTCTTCCCTCCAAGACCAAGGAGGGAGAGAGATGGGGCCCAGAGCTTAAGCTGGGGAGTTAAGGTATCTTTGTTATCACCTCTGGGTGGGCATCAAGCCCTCCAGACACTCCTCCATGCCCTTTACTATCTTTTTGGGCAGACTTCTTAGGGAGAGAGGGAGAGATGTCTCCAATGGACGTCCCGGATGGCAGATGGGATCAGGACAAGGAAGAAGGGAAAAGCCAAGACCCCGAGCTTGGGATAACAGTCTACTACCCCTAAGAAAGAGTAGTAAGTGAAATCTGAAGACAGCCCAAGAAGCTGTCACCCATTCTAAAGTAGCAAAGAAGAACCAATCCACCCTCTCAGTTATTCTCAGTGTTCCCTGACAGATCCTGAACTACCCTTTTATGGAATAGGATTTACCAATGGCCAGTGCTCTCTTTCAGGAAGATGAGTCCTAGCAATATGAAGGAAGCTCTATTTTTAAAAATCTTTTTGAGAGGAGGTAGGCAGTGCTTTAATCTCTGGGATATGGGACTACATCCATCTCCCCCAACCTTGCCACTTTCTGATTTCTAGGCTTCAGCCATCTTTGGATCTGCCCAGCTCTACCTTCTGCAGTCCCTTTCCTCACCCTTGACCTATGCCCTGCGACCAGCACACTCCTGGCAGAGGCAAGAGGAACATGTGTAAGAAAAGATAAGAAGACAATAATTTCTGTTGTCTTTCCAGTCTCCTCCCTGACAATTCTGACCTCCTGCATTGTGTTCTGTTTTGTTTTAGCTAATGCAAGACAATGGGCCGTGTCTTCGGGGAATATGGCCAGCCATCTCCCTTGTTCTTTTTTTTCTAGACTGCAATAATATCTCTCTCCAGCTATACTGCAAATAACATCCCAACCGAAACCCTACAGTAAGGGATGTATTCTCACTATCTCTTGCAATAACTCACCAATATAGGATGCCCATCTTCTACCTCTGCAACATTAGTCATGTCTAAATTCCTTTCCTTCCATTTTTTCTCTGCCTATGGTAACTAGGAGGCACAGCAGATCTAGCACTGAGCCTAGAGTAGGAAGTTCTGAGTTCAAATCCAGTCTCAAACACTTTTGAGCTATGTGAGCCTGGACAAACCACTTAACCTCTGTCTACCTCAGTTTCCTTATTTGTAAAAGGAGGATAATAATGACCCCTACTTCCCTGTGTTGTGAGGATTAAATGAAATTTCTTGACCACCATGGGCCACACTGATCTCTGCTATCTCTGGACCTCTCAACATTAATGGGCACAGATATACAATTCAGCACCTTATACTGTTTTCTTGTTACTTTACTATGCGTTAGTCTTGTCTCTTCAATTAGACCATAGGCTATCCTTGCATAGCTATCTAAGGCTAGCTCACAGTCTTCTTTTCTTATATCCCCCACAGTGTTGAGTACATCGTGGACTTCTAAGTAGTTTATCTCATCAATTGGCCCTCTCCCTAGAATATAAGCTTCTTGAGGGCAAAAGCTGCTTTGATCTTTCTTTATATCCCTGGAGCCTAGTACTACACCTGGCTCATAAGCTTGTGAGCTTTAATGCTTGCTGACTGATTGACTGACTGGTGGTCTGGGTAATTCATACCAAAGCACATTTCCTTGTAATTTCCCAACATTCAACCTTAGCTGCCATTTTTCTTCCTATTTTCAGAGTCCTGGCAAATCTATTTGTAGGTATTCTCACTGGCTTGCCATGTCATCAACCCCAAGAAGTTAGTGTGTGCTGCAAAACTGGAGAAAATGTCAGTAGGCATGCCTTCTGAATCACTTATAAGAATATTAAAAGATGCTTATCATTCTCTGTTCAAAGAAGTGCCCATTTATCCCTGTGTTTTCTGTCTCTAAACGGCTCTTTGAACTAAGATTCTTTTTGATATTACCCTCAAAAAGTTAGGCGTATGCCCCCATCATCCCAAGCTTTCCTTATTGCCTTTTCATCCCTGAATCCATTTTACAGTTTTGGCCACCTTGAGAAATGATGGGGTAGCCTGGGGGGAAGCCTGGCTGAGGCCAAAGGAGACATTGTTTCTGACTGGCCACCTCCTTTACCAGCTCTTCTTGGCCACTCTTGCTTAGGTCCTCATTGCCCTGTCCCTCCCAATGACAAAGAAGTACCTGTTTCCTCTGGGGAGCCATAGGAGGGGCTGCCCTGGGATAGGGTGGCCCAGCTGGAGTCTTCATCACTGGCCGCACTGTTCCTCATGCCAAACAGAAGGCTAGCACTCTTGCTGTGATCCCTAGGACCATCTGGTTGGGCTCGCTGAACAGGGTTACCCTCACCGCATTCCAGGGGATCACAAGGCCCAGGGGGGGAGGACAAGTCCTCTTCTTCCTCCTCCTCCTCCTCCTCCTCTTCTTCTTCTTCCTCTTCTCCAGCTGCCTTTTCTTCTCCTTCCTCTTCCTCTTGGCTACAGGGTAGGGCCTGGGGCTCAGGTGGGCCAAGATCAATAAGAAGGCCAGAACCTAAGTGCCCACAGTTGGCAGCATTTCGGGCAGAGATCTCTAATTCTGAGTAGAGATGTAGCAAGCCTTTGGCGCTGGCAGCCACAGTGGGTGCTGGTTCTCCACTCAGGGTCATGTTCCGGTTCTGATCCTGGTGGGCTGTGGCTGCCCGTCGCAGCTGGTTCTGACCCTCCTTCACCCACTTGGCATTGGCTGGACCTGACTCAGCCCCACTGCCTTCTCCCATGGCACTGCGAAGGCCCTTCGGTGCTGCTGCCACACTTTGCAGCTTGGCGTTCAAGAGCTGGTTATGGGCAGCCTGCAGGGGCAGCGCCAGACTCAGCACTGGGCCCACACGGCTGTTGTCATTCACCACATCTGGCTGCGGGCTCAACGATGCAGACATGGCCCACAGTAGGTCCTGGCAAGGAGAAAGGGAGGGAGACCATCATTAATAAAGGGGAAGTGAAATAGAGTGGAAATAGTATAGGTTTGAAATTGAGACTGAATCCTGGCTTTGATAGTTGATTAATAGTAATAATAACAATAACAACTAATGTTTTACTGAATTTTGATGCTTATTTACATATATAGAGATATATCTATAATATAAAGATAGATAGTATAAGCATTTTACCCATTTTATAGAGGAGAAAACTGAGGCTCAGCGATTAAATTGCTTCCCCAGTGTCACACAGCTATTTTTGGAGCTGAGACCTGGACCCAATCCATATAATAGACATAAATGAAGAGCTGGATGGAACCTTAGAGATCATGAATCCAACCATCCTCATTTTATAGATAAGGAAATTGAGCTCAGGAAGAGTGAAATGATCTGTTCTGGGTCACCCAAAAAGTAGGTTACAGAATGTGGATTTGAATCCAGGTCCTATAATTCCAAACCCAGCCCTCCTTCCAACATACCATGCTCCCTCTTTCTTAATACCAGGTCCAACCCACTCTTAGTTACATCATTTTGTCTCTCATTAACTAGCTGAGTAACTCTGGGAAACTCAGTTTCTTTCTTTGAGTTTTCACTTTTTTCTATTACATGGGACAATACTTGTGTTGCCCACTTTACTGGTTTCTATGAGAAAAACGCTCTGTAAACCTTAAAGCATTCTAGAAATGAACATGATGATGATAACAAAGATGACGATAATGAAAATCCTCCCCCATGCTTCCAGAGAAGATATGGAGTCTCTGGGTCTCACCATAGTAGACTAAGGGTGGCAACTTGTCTATAGGATCTCCTCAAATTTGAAAGGAAAAGGGACACCTCTGAAGGTTGAGGGGAAAGTTATAATAGATTTCATCCATTTCCCTTAATCTCCTTGAAGATTTAGCCTCCTCCCTCCTGGGGTCTTCATCTCTATAGCCACTGGACCAACCCATCCTGAATTGGGAGCCCAACCCCAACACCTGCTACTGCTACCTCTGGAAGGACTAGATTCAGAGACGAACACAGTCACTCCCTTCCAGAGACTTCTGTGGAGAAAGCTCCCCCCAACCATCTCCTACCCACAGTTTCAGGCAGCTGAGCACCCACACAATGACCTCTCTGTATCACAGCCTGAGTTACTCTAACAAATCCTTCACAATCAGCCCTCAGCCCTTGTCCAGCCTGAACTTGATGTACAAGGAACGGTGCTAGGGGTGGAGTAGAGGGGACAGGCATGAAAGCCTTGGTGTATGTTTTAAGGAATGTGGTAGGGAGGTGGTATGGCACCACCCCACCCCCAGTCCTGGGCAGGGCCCTGCTTATTTCCACTCCCAACCCCTCCTGCTTGTAGAGTCCAACATCATCTAGCCTACCCCTCATTTCAGAGCCCTCCACTTCCTTTGACTTGCTCCTCCTCCCTGTAGTCTAAGCTAATTGTCTAATCCTTCTCCAGGTTCTTCCTCTCCCCCTTGTGGCCCTTCATACATTTCAAGCTTTGTCCATCTATTAGTCTGCATGTGTCTGTCTGTCTCTCTATCATCAATATGAGATATTGACTGAAACCTTAGTCTGGGCAGGACCATGAACCCAATGCTGGAGATGTTCAAGGGGATTATACACGTAGTTTCTGACTTCAAGGAGCAATAAAGTGGACACTTTCTGACATAGATGTTGTATGAGAAGTAGCAAAACAGGGCATTATGATTTAGGAACCAAATTATTTAAGAGTGTTGTGTGGGACCTTTAGAAGTTTCCTGAGCCATCCCTTAAAGAGGAGAAAATTAGTGGTGATCCAGGGCAGTTCCACAGGATAGGAATGTGTGTGTGTGTGTGTGTGTGTCTGTGTCTGTGTCTGTGTCTGTGTCTGTGCATGCACATGTGGGCACCCTGACTCCATTCAACAGTCTTCACATCCATTCAGGTACAAAGTTTCTTTACTATGAGGGGTATCAGTAGTAATGAAAAGAGCTCTGGGTTTGGAGTTAGAGGACCTACATCTGAATCCTAGCTTTAATTTAAGAAATGACTTAGCTTCTCCATGTCTCATTTTTCTCATCTGAAAATTAAGGAGGTCAAGTTAGAAGATTACTAAGTTCTCTTGAGGTCTTAAATTCCATGATCCTAACATATCTGTTCCCTCTTCTCTATTCCCATTACTACCAGTCTTATCCAAATCTTCATCAACTCTTACTTCATACTTCACTTTGCAAGCAACCCTTGTAAAAGTTTCCTTACTTTCGGTCCCTCCCTGTCTCCAGTCTTTCCTACAGAAGGACTGACATCCTCACTTTCCTAAAATGGGTACCCACTTTCATCATGTAACACTTCTGCTCAAGAACTTTTGATTACTACCTCACACAGGATAAAGTCTAAACCTAATATTCAAGGCTCCTTTACCTTCTGCTTTAAGCCTCCCATACTACCACCTCCCTACATTTGGCTACTGATATCTGTATCCTGGTTGGAATGGGATGGAAAAAAACCACAGTATGGTAGGCTTCAAAGCAGAAGGTGGAGGAGCCTTGAATACTTATGACCAGAAACTCAAGATTCAAGGATAGTGATGGAAGGGATCTTACAAACCATATAGGTCAACTGTTCCATTTTACAGATGAGAAAAGTGAGGCCTGGAGAGAGAAGTAATTTGTTCAGGGTCAAGGATGTATCAGAGTCAGAATCTGAACACAGGATTCCCCTTGTCCAAATCCAATGCCTTCCACTGTAGTCTTCTTTCTTATGTAGAAAATATATTCTCAACAAAAGTATAAGAAGCATCAGAACCTTAGGGGCAGGAACACATCTCAATTTACTTCATTTCTCCAAATCTAGAGTGCTGATCTAAGGCCTGAGAACTATCAGATAAAGGCAACTTTTCCCCTGATTTTCAATTTCAATAAAAATTTAAAGGTATATGACATTTTCATTACTAACATCTCTGTTATCAGGGCACTTAAAGCCTTCTATCTTCCTTCTATTCCTATGCAAAACAGCATTTAGTAAGAATTTACTAAATTCAGCTATTAATTAATAGCTACTAAAGCTTGAAACTGCACTAAAAATTTGGGAACATCCCATATTGGTTGAATCAATGTATCTCTGTGTCTATTTGGGTCTCTGCTGAGAAGTCAATGATGATGGGGTAAGAAAATGAAAAGAACAGACAGAGGATTTGAAATGAGCAGGAGCGAGACACTGACTTCGGTTACCTGGAAAAGAAGGAACTAAGAAGACAACTATATGCAAGGAAATTTATGCCGCTCCCCTACAGTCAGATAAACAAAGGGGAGGGGGGGGAGGGAACTG
This sequence comes from Monodelphis domestica, assembly GCF_027887165.1. Taxonomy (NCBI): domain Eukaryota; kingdom Metazoa; phylum Chordata; class Mammalia; order Didelphimorphia; family Didelphidae; genus Monodelphis; species Monodelphis domestica. The sequence goes on from NC_077230.1 coordinate 357,583,217, forward strand.
ACAAAATGGCCCCTGGGATGGCAATGAGTAGGAAGAGGGGCTGGTCACTGAGTCCAGAAAAGAAAAGGATAAATCAACTATTCCCTAAACTTTAACAAGGTTCTATGGAACAAGATAAGAAAACTAAAAGACTAGATTGGTTAAAGATAGAGAACTAGTTTAAAGACAAGAAACAAGGTAGGATCAAGGTAGGGATATGCAGGTCTCTATCTGAATCAATTCTTCATTCATTCATTCTTTCAATTAAGTGTCTTCTATGTGCAAAGCATGTAGAGATGCTTAGAAATTTCTTCTAGGAATGAAATAAGGCAATATCCCATTCTTAGCATCATGAAGGAAAGCACAGTGGAACTCCAAGTTTTCTGATGACATCAAACTCTCCTGATTATTAGAAAGCTGGGTATATACAAATGGGCTACATTCATAGGTCTTACAGGTCTAAGCAAGAGGATAAAAGGGTGGTAACCAAGTTTTAAAATGGAAAATATATTTAGAGTTAAATTAAGTAGAAATTAATTCTTTAATTAATTTGATTAGAATAGTTATTCTAACCAAAGTACACAAATAATCTGAAGGCCTCAGATTTTTCAGTCACAAACTAAGATGGATCCCTGAGGATGCAGGCCCAGTGTCCTGCTACACCCCCAAAAGGTCAACAAAATGTAGACAATATGTGTCACACACACTCTCTTCTCCCTCATCCTCTCCGGAACCACTTGCCTCTGACCTCCTCCCACCTCACCTTAGCTTGTCTCTTCCACGCTTATCTCCCCGTTATCCTGTGTTCTGGCTCTCTGAACTGTCTACAAACCCCTCGGCCCCCTTTCTTCCCCCCGACTTTACTTCGTTCCAGCCCACACCTCCTCTCCTTTCCCACCTTCCTTTTTATCTCCCCCCTCTGCTTCCCAAGCATCCTCAGTTCCTCCCCATACCTCCCTCTTCTATCACCTTCCTCTGGCTTTCGCCACCCTCAAGCTGACTAAGATACAGGAGAAAGGAGGAGGGAAGAAGAGGGGAGGGGGGCAGCGCTGAGCCGTGGAGCTGGGGAGACAGTCCGTTAAAGAGACAAAAAGGGAGGGCAGAGGATAGAGGGCTAGTGGGAGCCGGGTAGGAAGGGCAGATCCCCAAGGAGGGGAGTGGGGGAAGGGAACGCAAACAGAAATCCCACAGGAAAGCGGAGGGTTGTGCATTCAGCAGGGCAGGCCAAGGTGGATGGATGGGGAAGGCTGTGGGTGGGGTAAGAGTGGAGTAGGGAAAACGAGAAACATGGGAAGGGAATGAGCAGGGTTGGGTACCAATCAAGGGAAGAGACGGAGGGCAGTCATAATACTTTTAGCTGGAAGCCACCGTAGAGATCATCTAGCTTCTGTGATTTGGTGGGGGGAGGTTGCAGTGTAAAGGGAATGGGGGGGGGGGGCACAGGAATAGAGAGGGCGTTATGCTGAGGTGAGGGAAGGGGAGGAAGGTGCAGAAGCGGGGGATGGGGAGGGCAGTGGAGGGGGATGGGGAGGGCAGGGCCCCCAGCCCCGTACCTGCAGCGCGAGGGGCCCCGGGGCTGCGGACGCTCGGAAGGCTCGGGCTCGGATTGCTGGGCGGCTCTAGGCAGAGGCGGCTGCAGCAGAGGCGGTGGCAGCAGCAGCCGGGCTAGGGATCGGACTCTGGGTCGGGCTCAGCGGCCGCTTCTCCATCACAACATCCCCCAGCGCAGGAGCGCGCGTGCTCGAAGCGAGACCGCGCCTAGACTCGCGGGGGCGCGCCTGGAGGGGGAGGGGGATACAGCGGCGCCATTTTGGGCCGTGCGCGAGCATGTGGATCCTCCCCTGCTGAGGCTTGGGCTGGAGGAGCTGGGTTGGAACGAGGAAATCAGCCCAGCGTCCCACCTCCTGGAAACCTCGGATCTTCCATTCTCCCACACCCAGGCCCCTTTCCCCCAATATTTGGGCTACAATCTCTTACACTTGTAATCGAATCCCGCACGCCCTGATAATCCGTACCCCTAGCACCCAGATCTCATTACCCAGCACCAATGCATCCTAGTACTTGTAATCCTGTGCTCCCAACAGCTGGACACCCTCTCCCAACATCTAGGTCTCCACATTTCCAGTACTTGGGGTTCCATTACCTCCAATATTTGAATTCTCATCTCCCCATATCCAGCCCTTCTGCCCATAGCTTTCACCCCAATATCAGGGCCCTCCCCACTCCCTCATCTGGAACCCTGTCTCCTCATGCATCCCAACACCTCTTACTGCATCTTCCCGTTAGGGTACATTCTCCACCCCATATCACCAAGTACCTCATCCCAATCCTCCCACTCGAGTTACTCATCGTTCTTTTTATCTCATTAGTCCCTTCTTTCAGCTCTCTCCATTTTGCTTACCTACTATTACCCTGGAATCCATAGCACTTGCTCTCTTGGCCCTCATTCCCCACAAGCTCCCCCATCTTACCATATCCCTCCAAGTCCTTTATGTCTCAACTCCTAGACCCCTGATATCAGAATCTCACCCTCTAACACCCAGGCTCTGAGATCCTGATGCCTTTGACCCTGGTGTCCTACACCCAAAACTTCCCCAATATTTATCCAGAGTGAAACCTGCTGCCTAAGGTCTTGCTGAACCACTTCAGCTCCTCTACTTGGAAGATTCCCTGAGACCTTTCTTTTGACTGCAGAGCTTTCACTTTTTGCTGGCTTCTTAATCTCCCTAAGGTCTCCAAAATTATCTAAATATTATCCATAGGAATTGTCTGCTCTTTCTGGTCTCTTAGCTGTCTTTTCTGAGTTCAGAGACTGGAAGCAATACATTCTCGAATAAATATTCCCTTTTTGGGGGGCAGCTGGGTGGCTCAGAGGATTGAGAGTCAGGTCTAGAGACAGAGGTCCTGGGTTCAAATTTGACCTTAGACACTTCCCAACTGTATGACCCTGGGCAAGTCACTTAGCCCCTATTGCCTAGCCCTTACTGCTCTTCTGCCTTGGAACCAATACATAGTACTGATTCTAAGACAGAAGGTAAGGGTTTAAAAAAAATATTCCCTTTCTCTCACCTCCAATACCATCTCCCAATGACCAGTTTGATCAGTCATTCCCTTTATTCCTATTTCTTCCAGTCTCCATGACCAAGACTACAAGAATATTTTTGAAAAAAGGTTTCTTGATGGCAAAAAAGTTAAGAAAAAAACACTGGATCAAGGGACCATTCTATATTTGTTGTCTCTTTTTCAAACAAACTTAAAATCTGAACGTATTAAAAGACTAGTTCATGGATGGCATTAACATGCCAACAGACTCAGCAAGAAAAAGTTATATCAGAACCACTTGATAGTCAGTTCTAATAGGGTTGCTAAAACCAGGAAAATATTGATAGTGCATGTGTGCATGAGTGCACACTAGCATATTATGGCAATGAATTCTTTCTAAAGTCTCTCATGATATACAGGTATGTTGGTTCAGTTGTTTCAGTCATGTTTGACACGTTATATTATGACCCTGTTTGAGGTTTTCTTGGCAAAGAGCAGTTTGCCACTTCCTTCTCCAAAAAAGGAATACACATATACTTTTATTCATGATTGTTATTGTTATTATTGTTTCATTTTAAAATATTCAACTAAACATGAAGGACAAGGTGGTATTACTGTATCTCAAAAGCCAGCCACAGGTCAGGAAAGCCTGAGTCAGAGTTAGTCTCTGATACAATGCTGGCTTTGTGATTAGACAAATCTCTGTTCTCTAAGACTACAAAGTTGCAGAGCTTGGGGATAGTTCTCTTTACTCTATATTGTCTGAAATATATGTGTGGTGAGGCCCCTTGTGTAACATGGAGAGTGGGGTACCTTATGACTTGAAAGGAAGGCAGAGTAGACATCTCTAGCCTCTTCTCCCTCCCCTATTCTTCACTAAGGGAGAATTTAATTTCTTACAGGAGAAGAAGCAGGAATTAGGAGACAAAGTTGTCCCCTCTGTTCTCAGAGAGAGGGTGGCCAGACAAGAATTATATTTATATGCTCCCTCAAAACATTATGAGTCTGGGGAATATGACTTTGTAGTTCAATCTAATTTCCCACTGATGTTTTCGTTAGTGGGAGAAAGTGAGACCTCAGGCTTTATATTCAAGGTTTAACTCTCTTCTCTCCCAAATACCAGTTCCACAATGAAGAAACATAGCAAATAATAGAAAAAATCTGTTTACTCAAGTCATAGCAAAATAGAAAATCAGAGGAGGTATATGTAAGGGAATATATAAGCGATAAATACTGAGTGAAATATCTTTCCCACTGAAAATGAAGTAACTCAACTCAACCAAGTGACAGAGTCCCAGATCTCACCCAAAGGGACAATTCCCTAGCCTCTGGTATAGCAAGTAGGGGAAGGAGACATTGTGGACACCAGTAGCTACTCTCAAGTCTTCCTAGTATCTTTTCCTTTAGGAACCTGAAATGGCCTTCCCTCTGGAAAATGGAAGTCAGAAGTGCCTGAAGCAATGCAGGGCCTAACGACACTTGAAACTTGAAGAAAATTTAAGAAGCCTGAAGAAATTCTCCTATCTTCCACTCTTGCCAACTCCATCCCACCCCCTTCACTCAGGGGAGGCCATTCATCTCCATCAATGAGGGAAGAGTCCTCTTCCAAAAGGCTTTGAGACTAGGGTTCCATACAAGATAAACAGGTGGGGAAACAGAGGGAAAGCACAAAATTAAGTTGGGTTGGGAGGAAAGCTTCCTATAAAAGTTAGGACTTTAGTTAGGATTTTCAGTAAGGGAAGTCAGAATATGGAATTGAGAAGAGAGAGCATTCCAGGGACAAGGAACAGATGGAAAAAATGCCAGGAACCTAGAAATGGAGTGTCTTGTTTGTGGAACAGCTAGGAGTCTGGTGTCTAAAGTCAAAAAATAAATAGCAGGGAGTAATGTACAAAAAGACTGGAAAGGTAAGAGGGGACTAGGTTATGAAGGGCTTTGAATGTCAGAGCATTTTGTATCGATACAATTAGTCATACTTGTACTTATTTATATTTAAACAAAGAAATTTTAATATACAGATATTCTTTCCCTATCACAGGTATTAGGGGTTTGGCACACTCGCAATCTGGAAAATCTGTGTAAAATTTTTTGGCTTTCCTTTGTACCAGAGAAGAAGTCTAAATTTTTCCTTTTTCTTTTTTTCTCTGGGGTGTTTACAGTGCCTTATTGTAAAATTTGGGTTAAGTATCTGGTCATAGGCTATATGATATTAAAAGATAAAATATGTTGATATTATATACTATATTTTTTAATGCATTTCTGAGTTTCTAAACTTTTTCCTTATTATCTGCTGGCCTTGACCTGTCATCCATGGCTCCTGTGGAACCAAAAAACTCACATTTAATTTCTCATGCTGACCCAGAATATTTCAAAACCAAGATGAGGAAAGTCAGGATTTGGAAGGATATATCGTCATACTTTTTCACTCGAGTCCCTGTAAGTTTCCATAAGTTTTCTTTGTTTTTCCTCTTCATTTACTTTTTCTTGTTTATCATGGGTATGTTTAGTGTGTTTTCTTTTCTTCATGATCTCCTTCCCTTCTACAACTTCTACTCTGTTTTCCATTATTTCACAAAGGTCCTTCCATATTTCTTGTGCATCTTGGTTGCATTTTAGCATTCCATTAAATGAAAGTACAAAAATTTGTTTAAACTTTTGCCTCCTATTATTGGACTTTTAGGCTTTTACAAGGACAGGTAGTGCTTCTAGGAGAATCTTTGAATGTTATAACCTTTTTTGTTGTTTTTGATAACATTCTTATGTCATATTCCCACTATGAAGATTGGATTTAGCTATCTCCTGTTTGTAACAATGAAGATACTTAGCTCTTCCTTTATTGGGAAGATTGAATTATAATCCACAATCTATTTTTAGATTTTAATCCCCCAAAGGTAAACTATCCAAAAAAGGTGTTAACTAACCACAAAAAGGTATGAACACCCATTTCATGCATTGAGTGGGAGGCCTGTGACCCACTTGTGAATGAGTGGGCAGTCCTGGAGAGGAGTGTCTGCTGCGATTGGTAGACATGAAATTTAGGGGAGGTGACAAGCAAGAAAAAGAGCTTAAAAAGAGGAAAGGATTGAGGATATTAGAACTCTGACTTGGAGTTGGACTGGAGGACAGACACTTGAGGAGAGACTGGAAGAAGAACTCAACCCTGGAGGAGTTTGTACAGGAGACCTCAGACTGCTTTCCTTTTAGATGGTCACCGTTGGTGAGTGAAAGGCTGATTTAGTGACTCTGCCTTTCCCAGAGGTGTAAACCTCCAAGAAAGGCCCATCATCTTGAGACATTTTTCCCCTGGCTGGGGCTTAGAAATTCTAACTAGTATCAGAAGAAGCCAGAGCTCACTCACTCTCTCTCTCTCCCCTTTTCTCTTTTCCTTAATATCTTCCCTCTATTGTAAATACCATATTCCATTTACTTTAGTAATTCATTTTGAGATTTAGAAATTAAGTCCCTGGTGACCACCAATATAAATATTCAGAGTCCAGACACAATTAAATTTAACACCACTGATAGAATTATTGTCAAAAGATCTGATTATATTTGTAATTTTTTTTCTGTAATAAATTTCTTCTCTCAAAAAATTTTACAAATTTTTTGTCAATAAGTATACTTGATTTCTAATAACCACACTAATGTTACTTTGGGGTTTTTTATGCTTTTAATTATTTTTATACCAATTTAGTGGGTGTGAAGTGGTACTCCAAAGTTGTTTTAATTTGCATCTCTGTAATTGTTTGGTTATTTATATCTTATGTTTCTTCTCTTGAAAACTGTTCTTTTACTTTGGTCATTTATCCACTGTAGACTGGGAGTTCCTCTGTGCATTTTTAACATTTCCTCAAATATTTTAGATGCCAAATTTTTAACTTGTAATATTTGCCATGAATACTGTTTCTACCCTGACATTTTTCTTTTTCTTTTGATCATATTGGCTTTATTATACATAATTTTTATTTCAATGTAATAAGGACATTTAGCTTGTTCATAATCATTGCTTCTATTTGTTTCAGAAATAAAGGTAAATCTGTCCTCCAGAAGTGATACACATACTTTTATTTTCATTTGTATATTTTATTCATTATTATTTTTAATATATAATATTTAACAGCTATAATATATTTATATTTATTTATAATTTTATATTTATTTATTAGTTAAATATATATTTATATGTTTACTTTTAATTCTAACTCTTTTTTTTAATGTCAACTTTACTATTCTTCTTAAAGCCACTGAGTATATGGTGTAAGATTTGGGTCTACATCCATTTTGTTTCTTTTTTATTGTTTATTTATTTATTTTAAGTATTTTTCCATGGTTACATGATTTATGTTCTTTCCCTCTCCTTTCCCCTCTTGACTTCCCAGGGCCAACAAGCAATTCCACTGGGTTATACATCTACATCCATTTTATACCATAGCTCTTTAACAATTTCCCAAGTCTAATTGTTATAAGATAAATGCCAAATTTGAGGGATCAATAAGACTTAGCAGCTGACAGGTTAGAGAATGTTAGCAAAAATAAAAAGTCAGGGATGAATCCCAAATTTCAAACCTGGATGAATTGAAGAATGGTGATGTCCTACACAAAAATAGGGAAGATAGGAGAAAAAGGAGGTAAGAGAAGAAAGAGGAGGGGAGGATAAAGACTCTAGAGGAAAGATGAGTTCCATTTTGGATATGCTGATTTTGAGATGCTTATTGATAATCCAAGGTAAGATGTCTAGTGGGCAGCTAGAGTTGCAGGGCTGGAGTTTAGGAGAGAAATAAGGACAACATATATTTTTAGTCACTCACAATTAGATGAAAGGTGAATCCAAGGGAGTTTTTGTTACTTTATATGACAAAAATGATGATGATAGAGGTGGTGGAGGGAAAGGAAAAGAGGGAGAGGGAAGAGGGACAGAGCTTTGTGTTACACTCAGGGTTAAGTCAATGGATTATGATGATCCTTCTGAAATAAAATATAGGCTTAAGCCTTCTAAAACTAGCTTTTAAAATTTAGGATTAACTAATATCCAAGTATTTTTAGCATGGAGAGAGATGTCCAAACTGGAATTCCACTATGCCCTCCACCATGCCCCAAGGAAATCATGTAAAAAATCTTGAACAAGATAAAAATCACAATATATAAAAATACAGTTTGGTTTAACATTCAAGAATCATAAGGTAATAAAGTTAACATTCCATTCCTTCCTGGACCATCCCTTCTCTCTGAATTAAATAAAAGGACTTTCTTCTAAGACCATTTAATTCTTCCTCAGTGTAGAAGAACAGACCTAGAGCCAATCACTTCAGGTGGGCAGGAAGGGAATAATTAGAACCAGACAAGATTATATATCATTATCAATCTTAATCCATTTGCCTTTTTGCCTTTGATTTGTCACCCATCTTTCTTGAAGTTTTCCTCCAGGAGACTGAAAAAGACTTTAGGGGGAAATATTTCATAATATTTTCAATTTTACTAAATAAGAGGCTTTTGGTTTGTTTTCATATCCCATGAAAGTAAGTGAAAAGGTTTGGTCTCCCAGATAGGAATATAATCAAGAGAAAAAGGTGACATGAAAACCTAGGAAGGGAGGCTAAACACAAAGTGATCAATAGTGTTGAACCCTACACAGAGGTCTAGAAAGATGAAAACTGACAAAAGACCAATGAGTTGAACAATTAAGAGATATTGGAGACTTAATAGAAGGACTTACCACTATCTGTCAAGGAACTACATAGACACAATTACAAAGCACTTTTCATACAAATAAAGTCCGATCTGAACAACTGAAAAAAAATTAGATGCTCATGGATAGGTTGAGCTAATACAATAAAAAATATCATAAATCAACAAAATATATAGAATATAAATTTAAACTATCTAAATTAATTTACTTGTTTTTGTTGCTCAGTTATTTCGTGTTCACTCTCCATAGCTACATTTGGAATTTTCTTGGTAAAGATACTAAAGTGGTTTGCCATTTCCTTCTCTAGGAAGGAAATTTTACAGATGAGGAAACTGAAGCAAACAGGGTTAAGTGATTTGCTCTGGGTCACACAACTAGTAAGTGTTTGAGACTGGATTTGAACTCATGAAAATATCTTCCTGATTCTAGACCCAGCATTCTATTATCTGTGCCACCTAGCTGCCAAAATTAATTATGCCATAACTTATTCAGTGCCATATCAATCAAATTACCAAAAAATTATTTTATAGAGCTAGGAAATAATAATAAAATTTTATCTGGAAGAACACAAAGTAAAAAATATCGACAGGAAATAATGAAAAAAAATGTTAAGTAGTGCCAGATATATAATTGTATTGTCAAGCAGTAATTATCAAAATGATCTAGTACTGGCTAAGAGATAAAGAGTGATGGATCAGTGAATAAATTAGGTACATAATATACAGCTGGTAATAACTATAGTAATCTAGAATTTGACAAATGTAAAGATCTCAGCTTTGGGGGCAAGAACTCACTATTTGGCAAGAACTGGTAGGAAAAAGGAAAGCAGTTTGGCAGAAACTAGGTATATAGACCAACACCTCACACTGTATACTAAGATAAGGTCAAAATGGGCAAATGATTTAGATATAAAAGATGATATCATAAACAAATTAGGAGAGAATGGGTTATTTACCTGTCAGATCTATAGATAAGGATAGGATTTATGACCAAATAAGAGAAAGAGAACATTATTGAATGCAAAATGGATAATTTTGACTATCTCAAATTTAAAAGGTTTTGTACAAACAAAACCAATGTAACCAAGATCACAAGGAAAGCAGAAAACTGAAGAAATTTTGTAGAAAGTTTCTGTGATAAAGATCACTTTTCTCAAATATATAGAGAACTGAGTCAAATTTGTAAGAAAAGTTCTGGGAATATGTGGGGGGAAAAACAAGAAAGGAGCCTTTGGAAAAAGAGAGGTTAAAACTTAAGGGGAAAAGGGATGACAAAAGAGATATCTGAGGAGGTGTTAGGCAATGAGATCATGGACACAAATTAGGGGTTTGGAATTGGCCAGGAAAATTACTACTTCAACCCTTGAGACTGGGGAAGAGAGGGTGGAAAATACAGCTAAGGTGATATTGGGTTGCATGTGCTGTTTCATCTATCTCTACTTTTTCTATTTCCCTCCAACACCAGATTTTTATAAAGATAACTTTATAATGTTTTGAAGTCTGATTCCATCAACTTCTCTTTAAAATATCTTCAATGGATCCACATGTGCACTACCGCCAACGGTAAAGCTAGTAACCTATGCTGACCTTCTCATCCTGACCTTACCCTCCCACAGATCCTCCATAAATTACTCAGTCTGTGCAAGACCTAGTTCTATGTATTTTAACATTTCTTGGGTACTTAATAAATTCTAGTTGTCTAACTAAACAATCTAGCTATCAGGCTATGCATCTGTAATACTTTGCTCTTCCTATATAGAATTAAAGATCTAGAGTTAGAAGGGACCCAAGAGACCACCTAGTTTAACCTGTTCATTTTCCATCAAGGAAACTGAGTTCCATGTAAATCAAATGACTTACAGGAAGTAAGTGACAGAGGTAACAGTGACAGAGTAAGAGACATTTGAACTCAGGTCTTCTGACTTCATATCCAGAGTGTTGACTGTGTAAATGACCCATATCCTTTAAAAACATACATTTACCAAATGATATCTTATATATATAGTATGGAATAATGGATAAAGAACTGGAGTTGGAGCTCTGAAGATTGGGATTTTAGTCCTGTTTCTGACATATACTAACTTTTACTCAAGGTAAGCCATTAAGCCTTTAATACTATAGTCAACTATTGGGGCAGTTAGAAAGTGTAGTGGATAGAATGCCAGGCCTAAAGTCTGACAACCAGATTCAAATCTGGCCTCAGACACTTCCTACCTTGTGTGACCCTGGGCAAGTCTCTTAACTTCAGTTGTCTAGCCTTGCTGCATTTCTGTCTTAGAACTGATACTAAAAGAGAAGGGAAGGTTTTAAAAAAAAATACTATAGGCAACTCTCTAAGACTGCAAGTTGCAGAAGAAGGTGCCAAACTGAACTGGGAGAGAGAGTTTCCTTATCTGGAAGCACCAGGGAAATCATTCTCTATGCCTATGCATTTCTATATACCACTTCCTCCACATACATCATCAATAGTAACATGCCATAGCCTACTAATCTATTAAATCTCTCCATTATCCACTAAGTCACCATTAAGTCATGATTCACTTTCTTCAGAAACTGTGGCATTCTAAGTCTCAGGCATTTAGCATCAACTAGGGAATTTTTTAAAAAATAGGCCTATAACTTAATTAGGGTATTGAAGTCTTGCCGCGGTCAGGGTCCAGCCTCACTCACGACTCCAGGGTTCCCAACAGGTGGCAAACGATCAGTCAAAATAAATCACAAATGGAAGACAGCTTAATCATTACGACCATGGGACTGCTTTGCATCTTGACAGCTGCTCCACCATTCCCAGGCTTGATTTTTATTTTTATTCCCATTTTCTTGGCATGCAGATTGCATTATCTAACACACATGTTCAAAGACAGATAATTGGAAAAGTGATACATTAACTTTTATCAAATCACTTGATTAACATTCTATATTTTTGTATTGTGATGACAGACAGAATACAAGATAAATGATTTCGTCACAGGTGGCTTAATTTTCTCGTTACCCTGTAAGAAGTTTTGAGCTTACAAGCAATCAAGAAAAATTACTTAATACTTTTAATAAAATGGAATAATTAATCAGCAGTTCCTAGAAGACAATTCAACAATCATACCATTGAGGCTGAGGGGTACTGGGAACACAATTCAAATTTAGACTGGTCATTTCTCAGGCTTCTTTACTAGGGAGTTCCTGAGTTACTGATTTGTGTAATCGAGTCACTGAGGCATATGAAGCTTGATGTACTTGTACTTATCGCTTGGGCCTCTATGATTGATTTGTGTGTTGACTTCATGAGAATAGGCTTCTGTATGTGGGGAAGTTTTTGGCTTGGCCTATAGCTGTGGTTTTGCTGGGAATTATGTACCTAAGTAAAAGTTAACCCATGATAGTCTTTTTGGGATTGGGTTTAAGGTGATCTTTTGGTGATGTTTTAGAGAATTAGGGTACAGGCATTTTGCTCTTGCATTATTTCTTTTGAGACTAGGGGGAATAATAATCATGTCAATTCATAGGTAAGGAGCATTGATGAAAGAAGTAATGCAAGGGGGATAGAGTGGGAAGTCATATCTTGCCAAGGACTACTCTGTGGTCTCTCCAGCTACCACGCGTGACTCTGTCAAGGTGTCGTGGTCTGATGGCCCCCAGCAAAGTCTCCATGAGAAACTTCCTATATAATGTGAACTGCACTTTCTCTGAAAGTTTTAATATTCAGTCATTGCCTGGGAACACTGAGAAGTTATGTGACTAGCTCAATGTCAATAGTCTTTGCAAATCAGAACCAAGACTGAAACCCAGATCTTCCTAACCCCAGAGACCAGTTCTCTGTCCACTTTGACATATTTCCTCTGCATGGGGAATACTAGAGCTAAAAAGATGGGGTCTTTCAATGATAGGGTCATTAAATTAGTACTGAAAGGATTCTCAGAGGTCATCTAGTCCAGACACCTGCCCTTATGGGAAAACTGAGTCCTAGAATAATGGTTAAGGAATTCACCAAAGGTCATATAGATAGTGAGCAACAGAGACTCTAACTATAGAGTCAGAGTTTTTTCTGTTGTATCAAGGATTAGCAATCATTGAAAGGGCTATTCTATTTTCCCAACATAATCAAGTCTACTCCCTCCCTTGGACCCATTTCACTGATCCTTAATGTTGGCAAAAGATATATGCATTTATGATCTAACTAAATGGACTTTCTCTTCAATTATGCATCATAATCTGGAGAATATGCTTTTCAATATCCCTTTCCCCTTTATCTCTGCCTGACAGTTTTTCTTCCTTTAAGATGTAGATTAAGCATTATCTTCTAAATGAAATCTTTCCCAATCTCCCCAACTGTCAAGTGTCCTTTCTCCAAAACTCCCATGTATTTCACTACTCTATGTGTGTGTGACTGTGTATATATACACATCCTTATTGATTTAATGGTTCATTCATTCATTTGGTTTTTATTTTTTCTATGTAGATTATTAGGCCATTCTCAAGTGCCCCATTCTCTGAGAAGTCTTTCTTTAACCACCTCCCCAAATGTAAATACTTTATTCTTCCTCAAATTACCTCTCTCTGACCTCCCATGGCTTCCACTACTGCCTCTGGTTCCAGTCACATTGCTCTGGGTTTTTAGTTTTACTAATCCTGGCCCAGTCTCAAGTCATATCTTTCCTGGATGGTAGTTGCTTATTTCTAGCCAAGCCTCTGGTGGCTCTATTCCTGGTCTACAGTCACTGACTGAGTCTTGGCCTCGTCTCAAGTCAATCCACTCTATCTTTTTCTGTCCAGAGTATTACATCTTCCATTAAAAACTGGGATTGCCAAAAATCACTCAACTAACACACAGGCTTCTGGGAGATAAAGTTCCCAAAAGCAAAGCAAGGTATCTGTCCCTTGGGCACAATCTGTGAAGGAAGGAAGGAAGGAAGGAAGGAAGGAAGGAAGGAAGGAAGGAAGGAAGGAAGGAAGGAAGGAAGGAAGGAAGGAAGGAAGGAAGGAAGGAAGGAAGGAAGGAAGGAAGGAAAGAAGGAAGGAAGGAAGGAAGGAAGGAAGGAAGGAAGGAAGGAAGGACTCACACCAGATACATGGGTACAATTGAGTATATAGTATAAGCATTTATCAATTGGCAAAAAACACAGCCATAGATAATCATCCCAAATATGCAGGGTATATGTGGATTTGTGGTATGCAACATTCATACTGAAATCATGTAGAATGGACCAGTCATATAATTTACATGCAGAAACTTAATGTCCAGCACCTCTGCATGTAGCATATTGCATCAACTATCAAGGATATATACAAATTGCATAGAATTTGCACTTCATTATCAGGCACCTTTACATACATTAAACCAAAGAGGGAAGTTCCTGGAAAAGGTGTGAACAACCTGGCTTGCAGTAGATATTTAATAAATGCTAGTTAACTATTGAGGAAGGGGTTGCTTGGAATCATGAACTGCTGAGGATGGTGTTGTTTCTGCCAGCAGTCCTCTCATATCTACTCCTACTCTCTCCCCAGGAAAGCTTTAAACAATTATTGGCTTCTGGTCAGCAGTAAGTCAATTTAATAAGTAGTTTCTGAACAGCCCCATTCAGTTGTCTTTGGGGATGGCTCTATGATTGACAATATCAAGCAATTTATATAATGCTGCTACAGCTTCTTTGTCACTTATTAGATTTCACCTGAGATTCCTCCCAAGTGCCCAAAGCATGTGCAAAGTCATATCAATTGCATCATCATCACAGTTAAGAGGTGCTTCCTCTAATCAACAGCCTCCATTAAAGGTACAGAGCTGCTATTGTACATCACTTTTCTAATAAATGAATTAGCCAGGGTGCCTACTCACCCTGATGCTCTGATATGCAATGTATAATATAACAGTCACTTCCATTTCTGCTTTCCATTTTCCTCCTGGATCTGCTTAATTTACTCTGCATTAATTTATGTCTCCCCATGCTTTTATGATTCCTTCATATTATTTTTTCTTCATGTGGCATTTCATGACATTTATACACTAGTTTGTTTATTCATTCTTTAATTGATGGACACCCACTTTGTTCTAATTCTTTGCAATCATTAAAAAAATGCTGCTCTAAATATTTTGGTATGTGTGGTGACTTGGGGGGGGGGGAGAGAATTGACCTCCTAGGGTATATACACATCCCTAGCAGAGGATCTCTGGGTCAAAGGACATCTTAATCATTTTTTAAACATGATTGTCTCTTGTTGGGTTGGGTAGATGATATAGTGGATAAAGAACACTGGGCTTAGTATCAGGAATATCTGAGTTCAGATTCAGCCTCAGGCAAATCACTTAATTGCTGTTTGCCTTAGTTTCCACATCTGTAAAATCAGGATAATAATAGCACCTGCTTCCCAGGGTTATTGTGAAATTCAAATAAGATAATAATTGCAAAGAGTGTAGCATAGTGCCAGGTACATAATAAGTGCTATATATAGAAATGTTAGCTGTTTATCATCATGATCATTTTAATTATTATATAATTCCCAATTACTTTCCAGAATGGTTGGACTGCTTTACCAAGAGTGTATTAGTATGCTTGTCTATACATAGTCCTTATAAAATTAGATATATCCATTTTTTAAATCATCTTGCCCACTTTGCTGGATGTAAACTGAGCAACTCTGAGTAAAGCTAGAGTTGTTTTGATTTGCATTTCAATCATTACTAGTGATTCAGAGAGATCTTTCTTATGTTGTTAACATTTTGCAATATCTTTGAGAACTGTTTATTCAAATTCTTTTACTATATGTCCACTGGAGAATGAATGACCATTTGCCTTACATATTAGTTCTGAATGTATTTTGGATATCAGACCTTGATCAGATATTCAATGCAAAGACTTTTCCTCAGTTGACATCTCCATCTTTGTCCTAGTTGCATTGATTTTGCTCCTGAGAAAGCTGTTCAATTTTCCATAATCAAAATGATCTAATTTACCTTTTTTTATGTAGTTAAGAGCTCTCCCCCAACCATAACTATGAAAAGCATGTTATCTCATTCTCCTCTGTGTGTTTCAGCCTTTAACATTCATGCCATTTATCAACTTTGAGCTTATTATAGTACATGGTATAAGGCAGTGGTCTAAACCTAATTTCTTCCAAACCAACAACTCAATAATACCCTTCCAGCCAATAGCAGGTTCAATATAGCAATATAATATTTTAAATCAATGATTTGGCTTAGGAAAATCTTATCAGAAAAATATTGCTGTCCATTCAATAGGACAGGGAGGAAATAGGTGAAGAATTACAAATGGTTTCCTTCTAATACTACAGCATCCCAAAGTTATATGAAATCATCTCCCTCAAATTCAAATCCCTAGGACTCTTTTTTTTTTAAATTAAAAACCCTTACCTTCCATCCTGGAGTCAGTAATGTGTATTGGTTCCAAGGCAGAAGAGTAGTAAGGGCTAGGTAATGGGGTTAAGTGACTTGCCCAGGGTCACACAGCTGGGAAGTGTCTGAGGTCACATTTGAATCAGAACCTCCTGTCTCTGGGCCTGGCTCTCAATCCACTGAGCCACCCAGCTGCCCCCCCCCCCCCCCGCTCCCAGGATTCCTTTTTAATGTAACTCTTTCCCCACTTTCATCTACCACTACCCCAATCCTACAATATAATCCTAAAAAGCCTTGTTAAGGTCATAATCTATTTAACCTAAAGCTAAAAAGCCCCCACTGATGTTTCTTTTACTGAACTAAATCTCATGACTGTGAAATAAAAGTAAAGACATTTAATGAAATAGCAATAGCATAGAATTAAATCATATATTAAACTCCCTAGCACTCATTCCCAAATGGCTACAATCCATTCCTCCATAAATGTTTCCTAAGGGAGCAATACTCTCACTCACAGAAAACCCTCCAGTCTCCTTAGCACAGTTGGAGGGTGATACTGGCTGGAAGTCAGTATTGGTAAATGAAGCCAGTTATATCACAGCTCCAGGTCACAACCATATTCACACTTCTCATCAGGATAATGAGCTTTCTCCTAGTCCTTTAGTGGCTTCCATTCTTCCCACTGTTTCAGGTCTCACTGATCCAGATCTCTGATTGCTTATTCTAAATTCTTAGCTTATTAAATTCTCTAAAGGTTGTTATCCAGGTTGAGTTCATCCATCATCTATGTGACAATTAACAAATGCAAAAATGGGGAGGGGGGGAGGCTATTTATGGGCTTTTATAATATTTTACAATATTTTGTTCAGTTGTCATAAGGGAAATATATCTAATAGTTAAAACACAGTAGATTAAAATGATTCAGTGTAACAACAGTATCGAATACATTAATATATGAGATTAAAACAACAAAATTAAATCTTAAACAAAACAATCAGCAAAATACAATAAGATACAAAGACTTTCATTTTTAAAAAAATGGAGTCTGAAAAGGTTTAAAATTTCACCTCCAGCAATTTGGAACTATGCCCAAAGGGCGACAAAAGAATATCTACCCTTTGACCCAGCCATAGCACTGCTGGGTCTGTACCCCAAAGAGATAATGGACACAAAGACTTGTACAAAAATATTCATAGCTGCGCTCTTTGTGGTGGCCCAAAACTGGAAAATGAGGGGATGCCCATCAATTGGGGAATGGCTGAACAAACTGTGGTATATGTTGGTGATGGAGTACTATTGTGCTAAAAGGAATAATAAAGTGGAGAAGTTCCATGGAGACTGGAACAACCTCCAGGAAGTGATGCAGAGCGAGAGGAGCAGAACCAGGAGAACATTGTACACAGAGACAAACACACTGTGGTATCATCGAACGTAATGGACTTCTCCATTAGGGGCAGTGTAATGTCCCTGAACAACTTTCAGGGATCCAGGAGAAAAAAAACACCATTCATAAGCAAAGGATAAACTATGGGAGTGGAAACACCGAGAAAAAGCAACTGCCTGAATACAGAGGTTGAGGGGACATGACAGAGGATGGACTCTAAATGAACACTCTAATGCAAATACTATCAACAAAGCATTGGGTTCAAATCAAGAAAACATCTAATGCCCAGTGGACTTACGCGTCGGCTATGGGGGGCTGGGGGGGGTGAGGAAAAGAAAATGATCTATGTCTTTAACGAATAATGCTTGGAAATGACCAAATAAAATATATTTAAAATTTCACCTCCAGACCTTTAAAGTTCCTTTTTCTAAAATTCAGATCCCTATTGTCAGCACTGTGGGATCTCCCATAGGGAGGGAGAACATGGGTTTGAGGAATCTCAAACTGGATGAATCTTAGAGACTGGGCAGGCCCAAATGGCAAAGGGTAGTAGGGGGATGAATTTCTTCCCAGAATCTCAGGCAAGATAATTGAAAGGATCAGTGGTAGAAAGAAAAAACATCCTAAAGCTGGAAGCTGTTTGAAATAATGCAGTACTCTTTCATAGAATATACCATGATTGTAATCAACTTCCTGTTTGAAAGAGGCTCTTCTTTCTCCCCGTTCCTTCCCCCGCCCCCCCAGGTAAAATGATAGTTTCCCCACAGGGAGTTAGGAGGCTAATCATTGCCTAAGGAAAGACACCCTGGGTTTGTTTGTTTGTTTTTTACCATCTGCCCTGAGGAGTGACTCAAAGGACTCCTAGCTTCTCAGTGGCAGCAATCAGCCCAGCAGGGGCAGCAATAGCAATCAGGGTCAGATTAGGGTGGAGGCTGATTTAGGATCAGAGCTGGAGATCAGGAGGAGGATTTCTGGAGGCTGGGGGCTGGGGCTGGGTGAACTATCTGGGTCCAGAAGATCAGGAGGAAGAAGTATCAGCAACAACAGAGTCAGCATTGAGGAGGAATGAAGGAGGAAGGAGGAATGAAGGACTTAAGCAGTTGGAGGAGAGAAACAATTTATTTCTTCTTCATCAAGAGACCTCCCGATAAAAATAGCCCGGCCAGTGGGAGAGCAATCAACCGGGCAAAAAGTAGTAAAAGAAAAATGCAGCAGCTCCAAAGAGAATTGGAGTTTGCGATGGTGGGTGGGGTGGGCAAAAAGCCTTGGCAAGAGAAATGTGGCTTAAAAATTTTTTATCTAGGCTATCTTAAAAATTTGAGAGGTTCTTCTCCAGCTATTGGTTGCCATGAATGTAAAAATTAAAATTAAATCTCAATAATAATATTATATTGTAAGATTTTTATTAATGATCATTAGAAATCAAGGAATAAAGAAGATACAAAATAAAGAACACATGCCCATGGCTGGTTAGACATTTTTTAGTCAACCCCACTCACCACCATCAATGTTGATTCTACATCAGAGAGAGGAGGAGCCTCCAAAGCCCACACCCTTTATCCTCTGTCTACAGGAAGTACATAATGACAGGAAGTCAGTGGGCTCTTGGGATATATAGTTCTTTTTTATTATTTATTTAGATTTTCAATCATACACCTTTAGGTTGGAATATTGTAACAGTTTCCTAACTGGTTTCCCACTCTCTTTCTTCCTAATGTACCCTCTACAAAACTACTAAAATAATCTTCCTAATGGACAGGTCCAATGTCATTCCTTTTCCCAAAAGCCTCCTATCCCTATAGCTGTACTATACAGCACTGTTGTTCAGTTGTTTCAGATTCTTCATGACCCCATTTGGGGTTTTCTTGACAAAGATATTGGAGTGATTTGCTACTTCCTTCTCTAGCTTATTTTATAGATGAAGAAACGAAGGCAAACTGAATTAGATGATTTGTCCAGGGTCATACAACTAGTAAGTGTCTGAGAACAGATTTAAACTCAGGAAGATGGGTCTTCCTAACTCCAGGACCAGCATGCTATCCATTTTGCCACCTTGCTACACATTTTTTACATAAGAAGTCATGGAAAAAATATTTCTATATTAACCATGTTGAAGAAAACACACACAAAACAAGAAAAATAAAGAGTTTTAGAAGCATGCTTTAGTCTACACTCAGAATTCATTAATTCTTTCTCTAGAGATGGATAGCATTCTTCAACAGGGATCCTTTGAAATTGTCTTAGATCATTATATTTCTGATAATAGCTAAGTCATTCACAGTTGATCATTATTACAATATTGCTGTTACTGTGTACAATGTTCTTCTGGTTCTTCTCACTTCACTTTGCATTAGTTCATATAAGTCTTTCCAGGTTTTTCTGAAATCATCCTGCTTGTTTCTTATAGCACATATATTACCATCATATACCACAATTTGCTCAGTCATTCCCCAATTGATGGACATCCCCTCAATTTCCAATTCTTTGCCACCACAAAAAGAGCTGCTATAAATATTTTTGTACTAGTAGGTCCTTTTCTCTTTCAGGAAGAAGAAATTTTAAATCCAATTGAAATAAACAGTAAGGCTATTTCTATCCTAAACTGAGCAGTTGGCAAAGGGAATGAAGACTGGTGTCTGATTCTCCTCCTTCCACTGTCT
This sequence comes from Monodelphis domestica, assembly GCF_027887165.1. NCBI lineage: Eukaryota > Metazoa > Chordata > Mammalia > Didelphimorphia > Didelphidae > Monodelphis > Monodelphis domestica. The sequence continues at coordinate 357,603,309 of NC_077230.1, forward strand.
GGTGTCCATAGCTACTAGGGAGGAGGGTGCCAATAGGACTGTGATATAGGGGTATATAGAGGGAACCAGCCTGTGTTCAGGTATGGGAAGGAGAACCCAGGAAAGAGAAGTGGAAAGTGCCTTCTCTTAATGGCAAGTTTGAAAGTGATGAAAGTTAACATTACTGGGCATTAGATATAAGGCTGAACCTCCCTATTTCCATTAAGATTCTTCCAATCATCCAGGTTCACAATCTAGAATCATCCTCAACTACTCACTCTTCTTCACACATTTCCAATCAGTTACCAAGCCTGATGGCTTCTATAGCCACAACAGCACTTGTATCCATCCCTTTCTCCCTGTTCACATGTCACCACTAGTTCAGGCTATTATCACCTGTCATCTGGACTATTGCAGTAACTTTCTAATTGTTCTCCCCTCTAGAAGTCTCTCCCCCTCCAATACATCCTCCATAAAGGTGCCAAAGTGATTTCCCTACAATATTAGTTTAAGCAAGTCACCACACTATTCAGTAAACTCTAGTGCCCTTGGCACTGCTTGGTACGTTGCAGGTACTTTATAAATATGTATTCTTTCTCCTCCCTCCCCTTATCACCCTTAGGATCAAATAAAAATTCTTTTGTTATTTGAAGCCTTTCATAGACTGGCTCCAACTTTTCTTTCAGGTTTTATTGTATATTACTTGTCTCCAAGTACTCAATGATCCAGCCAAGTTGGCCTTTTTTTGGCTGTTCCTCACATGTGTGAAGATGGGATTAACACTCCTCTGCCCATTTTTAGATTTAATCACCAGAATACACCCCAATTATCATTAAGTATGGGGAGATTTGAGACCCACATGTGTGATAGTGGGTGACAAATCAGAAACCCACTGCCTGCCCCCTGGGAAGTCCTAAGCAAAGCCATAGTTGCAATTAGTCCACGTAAAGTGGAAGGAAGGCACAGGAAGTGATGAAAGGAAGGGTCTTTAAAAGTGGCAAGAACTTCCTGTGACCAGCTCTTTCGCCTTGGAATTTGACCTTGAAAGAGCTCTGGCTTGGGGACCTCAGACTGCTCTTTGATTTTCCCTTAGAACTACCACATGGGTGAGTGAAAAAGGCTGACTCCCTTTCCTGGCTTTTTTGTAGGTACTAGCCTCCAAAGAGGCTCCTTGTCTTGGAGGAGGCCTTGTGGCTAGAGACCTTATTTAATTTACCTCTGGGCCTCCTTTGCTAGGGTTTCTGAAGCCCTGCCTGGTTCAGACCTCTCCAGAGTAATTATCTACACTTATTTCATTACTTTGTCTTTCTCTTTTTGTAAATAAATTACCATAAAAAAGTCATTCTGACTTGAGATATATTAATTTCAGTAACCACACTCTTATATAGTTAGTCCAACCCTTTAATTTTGAACCCTTACACATTTGAGATTCTATCTCCTATTCTCTTGTCTTTGCATGGATTGGCCTGAAAGACTAAAAGGCATTCCCTCCTCATCTACACTTTTTATCATCTATTTTTTTTTCAAACTTCTGCCCAAGTGCCAACTCATACTTTAGGCTTTTTCTGTTTCTCCTAGCTATTGGAATCTTCTCTCAATACCTTCCTGTAACCACATAACCTTCAATTAATGTTGTATATATTTTACTTATATTTATGTGGATTCATGTTTCCCCTTACCCCACCAATAAAGCATAAGTTTTGTATTTCCTTTTTGTCTTTTTGTCCCCCAGCCCCTTGCACTATTTGCCTGAAACACAGTAGATATTTAGTAAATTTTGGTTGGTTGATTGATAGTCAAGTCAGCAAATATTTATTGAGCCCTTTCTATGTTCCAAGCATTATGCAAAGAAGCTAGGAATACAAATACATGCAAAAAGAAAAAGCAGTTCCTGCCCTCAAAGAGTTTGCATTCTTAAAAAAAAATTCTTACCTTACATCTTAGAATCAATACTATGTATTGGTACCAAGGCAGAAGAGAAGTAAGGGCTAGGTAATTTGAGTTAAGTGACTTGCCCAAGTCACACAATTAGGAAGTGTCTAAAGTCAAATTTGAACCCAGTTCTCCATTCTCCAACCAGAAGGAGAAACCCCAGGGTCAGAAGGTATTTCCAAATTGTGAGTTCCAGTGCTGAAATGATTTTCCAGAATGATGGGGTATCTAGAGATACTGCATAGAAGAATTCCCCAGATGGGAAATGATTGAAATAAAGTAGAGATGATCTTCTGATATGGTCTCTCTGCATCTGAAATCCTATCATCAATCCTGGTAACCCCTCTCAAGAAGGATGTAACACTAAAGAACAGAGAACAAGATCCCCATGGCTATAAATGCTAATCATAGGATTTAGAGTTGGAATGCACCTTAGCTATTATTCTATCCTATATCCTCATTTGACATAAGGAAGTAGAAACCCTGAGAGTTAAGAAAATTACCCAAGGTCAAACAGATAATAAAGAGCAAAATCAGAATTTAAACTTAAATCTTTTTCTCCAAATTCAGTTCTTTTTTACACTAAATCATTTTGTCTTTCAAGGAGAAGGGAATATAAACAGTCCAGCCATAAGTTTTAGTTCTTGGTGAAAAATGATGAAAACTAGCATATATGTGAATCTTTAAGGTTTTCAAATTATTTTACACATAGTATTTCATTTGGTCATTGAAGCAACCTTATGAAGTGCTATTGTCTCAATTTTATAAATGAGGAAACTGAGACTGACCAAAATTCAGTGACTTTCCCAGGATCAGTCACACAGCTAGTGTCTCAGTGAGAATTTGAACTGAGGTCTTCCTAACTCTCTCTTAATAGCAACAAGTAGATTAACCTCTGTTTGCCTTCATGGAATGTAAAACTAAACAATAGCTTCTTAATTCCAAGTTGAATGTGCTATGGATAACATCATAGAGCTTGTCCCTAGGAAACAAATGTGTTGGGGGCCATCAAAGCCATGCTGTCTGACACAGTCACACATGGAAACCAGGGTTGCAAAGCAATCCCCTGGAAAGATGGAAACACCCAGTCAGCCCCCCTCTGTGTGACTTCTCCCACTAACATCCCTTACCATTGACATTGACATGATTATTGTTCTCTCCCTAGCTTCAGGAAAAATAATATTAGAGCAAAATACTTGCAGGATTAATACATATGTCCCACTTTAATCCCCCCAGAATATCACTAAAAGATCATATTTACATAATTAAACCTAAAGATTCTTATGTACCCACTTAGGTGAAATACACCCCCCTTCTTCTTCCTAGGCTTAAGCCTCTAGAAAAACCACATTCAAATTCTCTACCCCCACTGCAAGCCAGGGACAACAGGCATATTAATCATTTCTCAGGCACAGGCTGGTATGTCACACTTCGCTGACTTGTTGTGTTTACTGAAACCCAAGCAACATTTCTAAGATACCTCAGTGAAACATTGGAAAAATGAAAGCTGGAAATTAGAAAATACCTAAATATTGATTGTGTTGATTTTATCCTTTGACCCCACACTTAACAGCAGTGTTTTTGTTAGTTAGCTCCTAAGTAATTCTGATTGATTATGTAAGTTGATTAAAAGCAACAATGATTTTCTTAGCTAGTCATCTCACAGATCAGTGGGGACTGACCCCTGGATACCCTGCCTCTGATGAGAAAACATTTATCTTTAGCAAGCTTTGCTTTGTTGTCAAAATCTATAGCAACTTAGTATGCAAGATGGTCATAGAATGTTAATTAAATGATTTGTTAAAAGTTAAAGTATGACATATCAAATTATCTATAAAAAATCATGTATGTTGAAAAATAAGACTCTGTGCCAAGGAAATATGTAATCACTGAGGTATAAAAATAAAGACAATCCTGTGCTTTGTGCAACAGCTCCTTGTGACACCTGAGCAACAGGTTTGAAACACTCAGCTGTCTCCCATTCCTTATCTGCCTTCATTGTCACACCTAGTCAGAAGAACCCCCAACTTTGCAGACTTCTGGCCAGCCTGCAATACAAATGGAAGAAAATCAGCTTCTCAAGCTCTCTCTTTGGGTCAAAAGTCTTTTATCTTTAGCCTCATGGTTTTCATATTTCCATGCTTTAAATTTTTCCTGATTCTTGTGGCCTCAGTGTAGGTTTTCTAGTCTACTACACCTCTCTGGATCCTAGGTGTATCCTGAATCTCCTCCGTATAAATTAAAAAACTGGTCAGATTGGACCAATTTACCTAGATGGCAACTTATAACTGTTCAGATGTTGATCTGTTCATCAGTTCACCTTTCTCTTCCACATTTTTTTTTGCCACTACCATCATAACTGGAACCTAATTCTGACCTCTGATCCTGATTTGCTCTATCTCCCCTAGAGACTGAGGAGGTCATGTGGCAGGATGAAAAGAGGACCAAGACTGAAATCTTGGAAGCCACAGACTCAGATACTGGTGCCATCATTTACTAACTGTACCACTGGGGAAATAATGGATCTGGATTTAAATCTTATCTCTGCTATTGACTAGCATATGACCATCAGAATTAGAAAAAATAATAACAGAATTCCTATGAAGACAAAAAAGGTAAAAACATTCTTAAAGGAAATAATGAAAAAATGTGAGAAGGAAGAGGAGCTAACAGTTCCAGACATCAAGCTGTACTACAAACCATTACTATAAAACAGCAGTTATTAAAATAAATTGTCCTGGTTAAAAAAGGTTAATGAGTGAAACAGTCTAGGTACACAATACACAAATACAAAACAAGTCTGGTAACCTAGTGTTTGATAAGTACAAAGACCCTGCCTATTAAGAAAGTAGGTCCCTATTTGATAATGAAAATTTCTGGGAAAATTGGAAAGCAGAATAGAAGAAATTAGATTTAGACCAAAGCCTCATACCTTAGGCTCAAGATGGATACATTGCCTATAGTTGATGAAGCTAAGCAAATACTTTTATTTATGGATGCATTTATGTTGGTTTCACCCAGAACATTTCAAAGCCTTCTAGAAGAGATCTGTAATCACACAAGAAAATTTGGTTTGGTTGACCATCAAAAAAGGAAATACCAAGTTAAAAAGAGTATCTGTTTCATGGATTACATCATTTCATTTGGATGGACAACTTATAGAACTTGCCCAGTAGTTTGCATGCCTGGAACAATTGATGCAGATGAACAATGAGTTGGGTTCAGAGTTGAACATGAGAAAGAGAGTGGGTTGAATCACCATCAGACAAATGTAAAGCTCCTTTAATCACCCAGATTTTCCTTGAAAGCAAATCTCATCTTTTTAATACCAGGTAGTAGGTACACTTTATGCTTATTCTTCCAATTCACACATACCCAAGCAGATTGGGACACTGGAGTTCAAAGGGCTATATCTCCCTCCTCAACCCTATGAGTACACTGAAATGTTGGGGTGTCTTTCTTATACTATTAGTTCTAGATCCATTCTAATGCATTCTCTCCATTATTGATTGCCAGTAACAATTATTATCTCCCTTATGTTGATTGATCTATCAACTTAACTATTAACATCAACTAGCTTTTACAAATTAATATTTACTGAGATGATACAATAAGAAATGAAGTACAAAGAATTTCTCTCAAAACCAAGGATATTTTGCCCTCTAACAGTTAGGTATCTGGGGAAATGGGCTTAAACTCAAAACAGTTGCTACAAAACATTCACTTTGTCAAGTTCAGAGATAGGAAATATGCCCATTGGAGACATCTATCCCTCTTCTTCCTAAGCTGATAGACAAGTCACTCCTTGCTATGTGACTAGGTGTCTGGACTATCCAATTTATTCACTGTTAAACTGGAACTTACATTTAGTTCTTGGAGGCTGTGTTAGCACCTTATGTGGATTAGCTGATGGCAAACTCTAGTTGGACTTCTAACCATTTGAGACATAACAAGAGCCTGAATCAAAGGAATTAAGACACTAGCAGGAGGAGCACCATCTCTGACACAGGTTTGCCTAGGACAATGATGGCAAAACTATGGCACAGGTGCCAAAGATGGCACACAAAGCACTCTCTGTAGGCACACAGCTACCTTCCCCTCTTCCCCAGAGTTTGTTAGTAGAAAGTCAGAGGAAGTCAGGCAGAGCTGCTCCCCTTTCCTTTACCACCACACTTCCCCACTCCTCTGCCCAGCAGCCAATGGAAACACACAGGGGATAAGGTGGGCAGTTCACAAGTGGCAGAGCTGGAGGGGAACAGGGCACTCAGATGACTCCCCTCCCCTTCTCTATACTCACTGAGGACATCCCTTACTTCACCTGCCCCTCCACCCAGCAGCCCAATGGAAGCACTTTCTTCTTCCCCTGTCTAGGGTAATGGGGGGAGGGGGAGGGCATGGCACTCAGTCAAGGGGTGAAGTGAGGGTGGGGCCTGGTACTCAGTTTTTAAAAGGTTCACCATCACTAGGCTAGGAGTCCATGTACTCACCAGTGATGTGGCAGCTTTGGGTGGGTGAAATAGGACCAAAGACCCTTCCCTAACTTAGAGGTCCAAAGTGGGTCATTCCTCTTCACTCTTATGTAGCAGGGGGGAAAGAGAGAGAGAGAGAGAGAGAGAGAGAGAGAGAGAGAGAGAGAGAGAGAGAGAGAGAGAGAGAGAGAGAGAGAGAGAGAGAGAGAGAGATTATTAGCTATTTAGTGTTTTTCTTATACATACCCAGTTTTTGCCTGGAAGTCAATCAAAAAACTCCTCTTTGTCACACAGCAAGCAGACAGAACAATTATGGAATACTTGCAAGTTCTCCAAAGTGAAGAGCAGGGACTTCCATTAAGCAATTCTGGACACACCTCACAAAGTATTTGCACAGAGGATTGCATTAGGTATTATGTGCATGTTCCTGAGGACTGAGTTCTTATTGGCAAGTCATCCAGTAAATCAAGATATTGCTGTATGGTAGCAAAACATGGAATATAATAGACCCAAGGAGTTAAAAATGAATATTATACAGAGGGCAATGGAGAGATGCATGGTGGGTATAAACAGGATATGACATAAAGAACCAGGAAGACAAATAGGAGCAAAAGATGTTATCAAGAAATTTTGTGATAGGAAGAAAGATGGGGTGGTAATATCAAAACCTAGAGATACCAAATGGAAAACAAGAGTTCTGTACTGGCACACTCAGGATATCAGAAGAACTCAAGGGAGGCCTCTTGCACATTTGGATTAGCACACCTGGGTTTACTAACTTAAGCTGATTGGTCCATTCTCCATTTCCAAATTCTGTTTAAAACAATTACTAAACTTCTTCAAAGCATGGCAGGATATTGGGTTGTTCACTCCCACTTTCCTACTTATTCACTGATCTAACTTGCTTCTACTACCCTCAACCAATAAAGAGGCTTAGGAAGAATATTGACAAACAGGGGCAGATCCCGAAAACTCTGAAGAGAACTAAAAGCTGTACTATGTGAATATTGGATGAAGGATTTCAGAATATTTAGGAGGCAGAAAAGAACTTTGGGGATAGAAAGAAATGTGACTTCCACCTTCAAGTTTTTGAAAGACTTTCATGGAGACTTATTTGTGTTTGCCCTTAGAGGCCAGAATTAGGATCATAGGATCATGAGATACAGAGTTAAAAGGTACTTTAAGGCACATCTAGCCCCACCTTATTTTACAAATGAGGAGGCAGAGAGGAAAAATGACTTTTTCATGGCCCCACAGCCTAACTATAACAGAATTAGGATAAATGGTGGAAACTGAAAGGTCAGATTTAGGTTAATTGTAAATAAACGTTTCCCAGAAAGGAAAGTTTTAGGCATTTGTCAATCTCTTAAAATGCTTTCCTCCTCTGTTGCCACAAAGATTCTCTGCATCTAAACTCCTACTATGTCACCGAGTTCCTTCAAATAATCTCCATAATTTCACTTAACAAAACTGTTAGAACAAATACATAAATAAATAAAATAGAGATGTTCAAAAGTGGAATAATTTATGTCTAGACTGTGTTTCTCATCATTAAAATCTTCAAACAGTGATTTTATGTGATCATATGACCTTTTAACAAGGGTGAATTGGTCTAGGTCTGTGTTGGCAAATCTATGGCATGTGTGTTGGGGGGCTGCTCCCTTTCTGACCTCTGCATGTGTCTGAGAACATTTCTCACATGACTCGCTCCTCTGTCAGCAGTCCAATGGGAGCTTCCTCCCTCCCCTATCTGGATTTAGGGGGTGTGAGGGTTGCAGTTTGGGCACTCGGTCTCTAAAAGGTTTGCCATCACTGGCCTAGGCAATCACTAAATTCCTTGCCAACTCTGAAATTCTGCTCTCCTGTAATATTCCATGTCCTCAGATCCTTCTCTGATTTCCACCTTCTCTTTCCCCAAGACTCCACATAGCACTTTGCAGCTTTCTAAAGCAGTTATCTAATCAGATTCAGTTTCAAAGGTTGTCTCAAAAAATCACTGTCTGGGTAGCCCAAAAAATCACTCTCTTTGTGGCTTGTTATGGTCCCACCTATTGTTTACTCTGGAAAAATCTCTATATATAGCTTGTGTTTAGGTCTTCACAGAATTGGGCAAATAAATGCCTAGTCACTGCAGAAGTACTCATGGTAACAGTGTGCATATTGAAAATAGGACAGCTTTTATTTCAGGAAAAAAAAAACAGAAAGGGGATATAATAGGTCATAAACAATAAGTATAACCCTTTTCTTTCCATTTTTGAAAAAAACTTGATTCTGAACTTAACACCAAATAAGATTAATATTTTCATGTAGTATATATGGATGTATGGTTGTTGACTAGATATAAAGATAATTCATCTCAAATGTGGACTAACATGATCTGGAATCTGACCTTCAAAGGAAGACTGATTTTTACTTTTAAGAGGAGCAGGAGGAAGCCTGTGACTGGGTACTTGCTCCTCTCATCTATCTCTAAAGTGAGTTTGGGGATAAAATATTTAACTACCCCACCCGAGATATTGGAAATCTAGAGTTATAATACTTTGGGTCCTGGGATAAATGTCACTTTCCTTGATTGAACTCAACAACTGAGTAATCTTTAGTTTACTATCACCAGCTTAGCTCCAAATGCTGCTGACACAAAAATACCATCTTGAATAGTTAATAAATTTATCAAAGAAAACAGTAAATAAAAATCAAAGAATATATACATTGAAAGTAGGCAATAGGATACACCAGAGTAAAAGAGATATTTGGCTGAGGAGAAAGATTAAATACCTCAGCTCAACCAAGGAAAGAAAGAATGATCTCACTAAGAGGTATCTGTTCTTAGTAATCTCTAGGACTGCAAGTCCCTGGCAGTTGGGATATGATGAGTGCTGGCTTACCATATGTCCATAGCTGGAGTAATATTTTTTTGTCCACTATACAAAAGTTCAAGTTGCTTCTCTTGACCACCTGTCTCAAAGTCCTATCTCTCCCTTTTGTACATACACTAATATGCAGCACAGCAAGTTCAGAGGTCTCTCAAACAATTAGGAATTGTATCCTATTAAATGGACACAATACAGCATGTTGTGTCATGGGGCTGTCCTGTGTCCCAATTGTAGTTGGAGGAGGTATTATATATCCATATATATATGGTTGATTTTTGTCCTTCACACTCAAAAAAGGACCAAAATGACATCTCTGATGATCTTTTGATTCATGCATACATTGGATTTAAGTGAGGCAGAATTGCCCAAAATCATCAGCCTCTCTTTCAAAGTCATTGAAGTCTGGTAATAAAACAAAAGTCATGATAACTGGTAATGCTTGGGATGCAGTGAATGACCATGGCTTCTTCAGTATCTAACAAAAATTTTTTAAGTGTTTTAAAAGTTTTAAAGCTTTAAGTGTTTCATGGTGCCTGCTTCATGGCCATTAGATCAAATTATTCTTTCCACATAGGCCTGAGGTAGGCATCTCCCAAATTACTAATGGGTTTGAAGTCTGTTGGTTACCCTCAACCTGATTTAGTCTGTCTGTCAAGATGATTTAGCAAGAGTGTGACTGCTGAACATGCTATATAGCTTCTTGAAGTCACAGCTGACAGAAAAAGAGGGTTGAGAAGCCCTGAAAAAGCCTCAGCAAGCCCTCAAATCAGAGGTATTAGTCTTCTCTGAGCACCCTGTACACCCCATCCAAGCAACATACATATATATATGTATATATATGTTTATATCCATATATGAAGCAGGCAGAAAAAGATGGAACGTGCTGCTATAAATCAATATCACATATATCTTGTTTCTCCCTAGATGAAAAAATGCAACATTTATTTTCCTTTTTTAATTAAATTTTATTTTATTTCCCCCAATTACATGTAAGAACAGTTTCCAATATTTTTCAAAGAATATTGTCTCAAATTCTTTCCCTCTCTCCCTTCCACCTCCCCATTTTTTGTTGAGATGTTAAGCAATCTCATATAGGTTTTACATGTGTAATTATTTAAAACATTTTCCCATGTTAATCCTTTTGTGGAAGGAAACTCAAATAGAAAAAAAATTAAGATGAAAAGTGAAAAAAAGTTTACTTTGGTCTGGATTCAGACTCTCAGTTCTTTTTCTCTGGAAGCAGATGTCATCTCTTACCTTGAGTTCTCTGGGATAGTTTTGAATCATTGTATTGTTGAGAATAGATTTTATTCATAATTATTCATTGTATAGTATTCCTGTCACTATATGCAATTTTCTCCTGGTTCTGCTTATTTCACTCTGCTTCAGTTCAAGTAAATCTTTCTAGGTTTTTCTGAGCTTCCCCTGTTTGTGATTTCTTACAACACAATAGTATTCCATTACAATCATATACTATAATTTATCATTTCCCAATTGATGGGTATTCCCTCACTTTCCAAATTTCCCTATCCCTAAAAAAAGAGCTACTTTAAATATTTTTATACATATAAGTCCTTTTCCTCCCCTCTTTTTTTTTTTATCTTTTTGGGAAACATATAAGTAATGGAATTGCTGGATCAAAGGATATGTACTGTTTAATAGCCCTTTGGGGATAGTTCCAAATTGTGTTCCAAATTGTATTCCTGAATGACTGAACCAGTTCACAACTTCCCCAACCATGCATTCATGTCTCAACTTTCTGATATCCCCTCCAACTTTTGTCGTTTTCTTTTTCTATAATAATAGCCAGTCTAACCAGTGTGAGATAGTATCTCTGAGTTGCTTTAATTTGTATTTATCTAAATAATAATAATTTAGAGCAATTTTTTGTTTAAACTATAGAGACCTTTAATTACTTTGAGAACTGCCTGTTAATATCCTTTGACTATCAATTGGGGAATCTTGTGTTATATATTCAATTCACTGAGGAAAATAGCTCTACAGAGTAGAACTGGTCAAATGGGAAAGGAGGTACAAATGCTCATTCCAGAGTTCACTGAAGAAAAAAATTAGAAGGGATGTGTCAAAATTGGGACACTAATCCATTGCTGGTGGAGCTGTGAATTGGCCCAACCATTCTGGAAGGCAATTTGGAATTATGCCCAAAGGGCTTTAAAAGAATGCATGCCCTTTGATCCAGCAATACCACTACTGGGTTTGTACCCCAATGAGATTTTTTAAAATGTTTCTACAACATGTAAAACCCAGTAGAATTGTACATTGGCTATGGGAGGGGTGAGGGAAGGGGATGGAAAGAACATGAATCTTGTAACCATGGAAAATATTCTAAACTAATTAAATAAAATTTTCCAAATAAAAAAAATAAAATATTTGTACAAAAATGTTTAAAGCTGTTCTTTTTGTGGTGGCAAAAAAATTGGAAAATGGTACGGGTATCCATTGATTAGGAAATGATTGAACAAATTGTGGTATATGATGGTGATGGAATACTATTGTGCTATAAGGAATGATGAACTAGAGGAATTCCATGTGAACTGGAAGGACCTCCATGAATTGATGCAGAATGAAATGAGCAGAACCAGGAGAACATTGTACATAGAATCTGAAACATTGTGGCACAATCAAATGTAATAGACTTTGCTACTAATAGCAATGTAATGATCCAGGACAATGCTGAGGGACTTATGAGAAAGAATGCTATCCACATCCAGTGAAAGAACTGTGGGAGTAGAAATACAGAAGAAAAAAATATGATTTATCACATGGTTCTATGGGTATATGATTGGAGGGGTTTGGTTTTTAAAAGATCACTCCATTATGCATATGAATAATATAGAAGTACGTTTTAAGCAATAATACATGTATAACCCATTGCAATTGCTTGTCAGCTCTGGGAGAGGGATAAAAGTAGGGAGGGAGAGAACATAAATCATGTAACCATGGAAAATATTCTAAATAAATAAATAAAAAGAAAAAATAGAATTGGGCAAGTGGAAGCTAATAACTCCACGAGATATCAAGAAACAATCAAACAACATCAAAAGAATGAGAAAAATAGAAGATGTAAAAAATCTCATTGGAAAAACACCTGACCTGGAAAACAAATCCAAGAGATAGTTTAAGAATTACTGGACTACCTGAAAGCCATGATCAATAAAGGAACTTGGACATCATCTTTCAAGAATCTTTCACTGTCCTAATGTTCTATAAACAGATGGCAAAAAAGAAATTGAAAGAATCTGATTACTTCCTTAAAGAGATTCAAAAAGGATAACCCCTGGGAATATTATAGCCAAATTCTAAAACTTCCAGGTCAGAAAGAAAATATTGTAAACAACCTAAAAGAAACAATTCAAATATCATAGAGCCACAGTCAGGATAACACAGGATTTAGCACTTTCTACATTAAATGAGGAAAGAACCTGGAAGATGATGTTCTTATGAAGGGCAAAGGAGCTAGGATTATAACTGAGAATCATCTATTTAGCATAACTAAGGATAATCCTTCAGGGAAAAAAATTTGAAATTCACTAAAATAGAGGGTTTTCAAGCTTTTATAATGAAATGACCAGAGCTGAATAGAAAACCTGACTCTTAGATATAATACTTGAGAAAAATATAAAATGGTAATATTGCCCAGAAATTCCTCCTCCTGGACCCAAGACCCTAGAATTTAGGAACATGACATTGTTCAGGAAATCCTTCCTTTCCTACAAAGGATACTTGAGCTTAGCAACTCATTTCCCCACAGAGGACATAACAACAAAAATATCTCAAATTAATTTATATAACACTTTGTATTCATTAGGCCATTTGATTCTCATAATAATTTTATGAAGAACATTCTATTATCATCCTCACTTTACAGATGAGGAAACTGAAGTTCAAACTCCAGGTCCAGTACTCTATCCACTATGCCATGCTGCTATCTCTCAGGCTGAAAGGTTATACCATTGGCTCTCCAAGAATGGAATCAAGAACTTAGAGTTCAAATACTTTCTTTTTGAGGCTATAATTCAGATTTCATGTGTGCCTTTTCCATATGCTTATGCTCCAAAGCTTCCATTAAAGGATGCTGGGGAAGGGTGACTAAAATTTGCCTCTGCTTTTCTCCTGCTATGCTTGCAGAATCTTGCTAAAAAGGAGAAATATATGAAAATATATCAAGCAGAATTTTTAGCATTCTTCCATATGCCATCACAAAGGAGTGGTCCTTCCCAGAAATTCAATCCAATTCAGCATAATAATGACCATATCAATAATACAACCAATAGAAACCACAATGACTATTTCACTAGATCCAGAAAAAGCTTTTGACAAAATAGAACCCCAATTTCTTATTAAATTTCTTATTTAAAAAATTAAATTAAAATTAAAAAATAAATTTAATTTAATTTAAATTTAAAAAAATTAAAAATTTTTCTTATTAAAAAAAAACATTAGAAAAGAGTGGAATAAATGGAGCTTTCTTTAAAGTGATAAATGGCATCTATATAAAATCTCAGCAAGCAATATCTGTAATGGGGATAAAATAAAAACCCTTTCTAATAAAATCAGGTATGAAGCAAAGATGCCCATTATCACCACTACTTAATATTGAACTAGCTATCTATAGTAATAACAGAGAAAGAAATGGAAGGAATCAGCAAAGTATAGTAATATCTCAGTTTTTGTTGACATTGGTTACCATCAGTTTTGGTTTTCTCAATTTTTTCCAAGAAAAATTTGTCTTGGTTTCAGTTGGTTCCCTTGGAAGTCATCATTGTGCCTGCTTGACTTTGATGCTAATTTTGTGAAAACAAAGGGTGACCCACTCATTCTCCTGCATGTTTTGAGTAATACATGTATTAAAAAGCAAATAAATCCATTTATCCATACAGATAGCAATCAAAAGTCCGATAAAGCATATGGAAGGGAATATATACCTGACAATATACAAAATGAATGACTTTTCTCATTGGGAGCGAGATATCTTATCTCAGTCAAGTAGAAATTCTCTCATAGTATCTCAGCTGAGAAGAAGGGACATAAATCGAGGTAACAATTCTTCTACATGTCAGCTTCTTTCCAAAATCTTTCCAGATAGTGCCTTGATACCTAAGGTCCTTATGGAGGGGGATTCCCTATCCAAGCAATAATTTCTCTCTTCCCTCCTCACTGTCTTCCCTACACCAAGAAGAGTCTTCAGAAAGATAAATGATATGTTAAATGTTCATTTATTCTTTATGTTAGTCTATTAATTTTATATTAATTTCTTATTGTTTTTAATATTAAACACTATATTTATTCTCTATAAAATGTGTTTTGGATATGTATTTTGGAGTATCTAGAACAAATTAATTGGATTTACATTGATTCACATGGAAATGATTGTTGGTTTCAGATTTCACTGTCTGTTTTCAGACAGATTATGAATGAAAACCAAGGTATGACTATATATATGAACATAATAAAACAATATTCTTCACACAAAGAAAGTCAGACCTGTTATAATGGGAATTTAAGGGAAGGGAAGGTTTTAAGGATGTATAGAAATAGTTTTATTAGCTCAAAAGGATGGGGATGGCAGGGGATGATGGACCAGCTGACTATTTCCCACCCAGATTGTTAACTCAATAAGGTTTCTACTCTCAGCTTAACCTAACTAAACTGTAACTAAACTAAAAAACTAAAAGTCCAAAAGGAGAGCCCAGAATCTCACAAACTTCCAGAGTCCTTGGTAGGGTCAGACTGAAGAATCCAGTTGTATGATCCTTACAATGATCCTGGAAAGGGAAGAGATCACACCCAAATCACTTTTGTCCACCAGAGTGAATGGGGAACTCAGACTCAACCTTTTTCTTGAGGATAATCCAAGGCTGGAAGCTTCTCAGACTCACAGCCTCTGTGTCTAAATCCCGGCTTCAGAGAGAGAGTTGTTAACTGCCCAACCATTTAGAATCCTGACCCAGTCAGCTCTACAGAATCTTGGCGAGAGGGCTGCCAATCAGCTTTGCAAATTTCCTAGCTACAGATCTAAACAATTGGAAAAACGTTAATTGCTCATGCATAGGCAAAACTAATGTAATAAAATTATAATCTTGCCTAAATTAATTTACCTATTCAGTGCCATACAAATCAAACTACCCAAAATTATTTCATAGAGCTAGAAAAATAGCAAAATTCATCTGGAAGAATAAAAGGGAATCAATGAGAAGAAAATATGAAAGAAGGTAGCCTACCTGAACCAGATTTCAAACTATACTAAAAAAGCAGTAATCATCAAAAAAATCTGATATTGGCTAAGAAATAAAGTAGTGGATCAATAAACTAGATTAGGTAATAAAAAACAGTATTAAAGTCCATAAACCCCAAGATTCATGCTTTTGGGCAAAGAACTTACTATTTGACAAAAACAGCTGAGAAAACTGGAAAACAATATGTCAGAAACTGGACATAAACCAACATTTCACACCATACATCAAGATAAAGTTAAAATGGATACTTGATCTAGAAATAAAGGATGACATCATAAACAAATTTAGGAATGTAGAAAAGTTTGCCTGTCCGACTTATGAATAAGAGACAAATTTATGATCAAATAAGACATAGAGAATATTATAAAAGATGAAGTGATTAATTTTTATTGCATTAAATTAAAAAGGGCTTGTGAAAACAAAAACCAATGAAACAAAGATTAAAAGGGGAAAACTGAGGGGAAATTTTATAACAAGGGTCTCTGACAAATATAGAGAATTGAGTCAAATTTATAAGAATACAAAGCATTCCCCAATTGAAAAATGGTCAAAAGATATGAACAGGCAAATCTCAGAGAAAGAAATTAAAACTAACTATAGTTACAAGAAAAAAAATGCTCCAAATTAGTATTGATTAGAGAAATGCTAATTAAAATAACCCTAAGATACTTCTTCACACCTACCAGATTGGCTAACATAATCAAAAAGGAAAATGATAAATGTTGGAGGGGATGTGGAGAAATCAGGACACTAATACATTGTTGGTGGAACTGTGTACTCATACAGCCATCTTGGAGAGTAATATGGAACCAGAATCAAACAGCCATAAAACTGTGCATTCCCTTTGACCCAGAAATATTACTATTGGGTCTGCATCTCAAAGATATCAGAGATAAAGGAAAGGAACTTATCTGGACAAAATATTTTGGCAGCTCTTTTTGTAGCGGCAAAGAATTAAAAACAGGAGTTTCCCAACATGTGGGGAATGGCTTAACAAGTTGTGGTACATGGTTGTAACAGAATACTATTGCACCATAAGAAATGACAAACAGTTTGAAATCTGAAAAAACTAAACCTTTATGAACTGATACAAAGTGAAGTGAGCAGAAGCAGGAGAACAATGTATAAAGTAACAAAAATACAATTATCAGTTGTGAAGGACTAAATTATTATCAGTCAAGCAAGTGTCCAAGATATTCACAAGAGACCCATGATGAAAAATGCTATCCACAGTTAAAGAAGAAACTGTTGAAA
Organism: Monodelphis domestica; assembly: GCF_027887165.1. Taxonomy (NCBI): domain Eukaryota; kingdom Metazoa; phylum Chordata; class Mammalia; order Didelphimorphia; family Didelphidae; genus Monodelphis; species Monodelphis domestica. Next base: position 357,620,073 of record NC_077230.1, read on the forward strand.
TATGACTGTAGATCAAAGCATACTATCTTATATTTTATTTCCTTCATGAGTTTTTTATTGTTTGTGTAATATGCATCTGCTATCACAGCATGAGCAATATGGAAATATGTACTGCATAAAACACCGGTATAATACAAATCAGATTATTCACCACTTTGGGGAGGTGGTGAAGGAAAGAAAAGAGAAAATCCGAATCCTAAAACATCAGAAAACAATTGTCAAATAGTGTTTTTAAATATAGCTGAAATAACTTATTTATTTGGAGGGGGAGGAAGGGAAGGAGGGAGGAAGGAAGGAAGGAAGGAAGGAAGGAAGGAAGGAAGGAAGGAAGGAAGGAAGGAAGGAAGGAAGGAAGGAAGGAAGGAAGGAAGGAAGGAAGGAAGGAAGGAAGGGAAAGAAAGAAAGAAAGAAAGAAAGAAAGAAAGAAAGAAAGAAAGAAAGAAAGAAAGAAAGAAAGAAAGAAAGAAAGAAAGAAAGAAAGAAAGAAAGAAAGAAAGAAAGAAAGAAAGAAAGAAAGAAAGAAGGAAGGAAGGAAGGAAGGAAGGAAGGAAGGAAGGAAGGAAGGAAGGAAGGAAGGAAGGAAGGAAGGAAGGAAGGAAGGAAGGAAGGAAGGAAGGAAGGAAGGAAGGAAGGAAGGAAGGAAGGAAGGATCAGGAAAAAAAGAGTTTACAAGGGCAACTAGTTGGCTCAGTGGAGAGAGCATCAGGCATGGAGACAGGAAGTCTTGGATTCAAATATGGCTTAGACCCTTCCTAGCTGTTTGACCCTAAGCAAGTCACTTAACCCTAATTGCCTAGCCCTTACCAGTCTTCTGCCATGGAACCACTTCTTAATCCTAGGAAGTGAGGGCAGACCCTAGTTAAACCAAAAAAAAAAAAAACCACCTTCTGAATTCATACTGCAATTGATTATAGAGAGAAGGTAAGAGTTTTTAAAAGGGGTGATGTGGGTTTACAATGTTCCAAGCACTCTACTAATTGCTGGAAATATACAGAAAAGCACAAAAAAATGTTCTCTGCCCTCAGTGAATGTATATTTGGGGGAGTCAACACATAAATAATTACGTACATACAAGATATATGCAGAATAGAGAGTAGGTAATCTGAAAAGGAAAGACATTAGCAGTTTGGGAAAACAGGAGAGATCTGAGGAAGGTAGGATTTGGTCTTAGTCTTCATTGAAATCAGGAAAAGTAACAGACAAAGGTGAAGTGTCAAAGTATTGCAGTCATAGGAACAAAAGTACAGAGAAAAGAGATGAAGAGTCCTTTTTGAGAAACTGCAAGGAAGTCAGTGTGATTAAACATGGAGTGAAGGAAGGGAGTTTATGTGAATGACACCTGCCTGAGTTCTCTTCCTTTGAGTTCTCAGCCCAAATTCAGTCTACTTTAAGGCATATGAATATGGACAGCCCTTATGCATAATTTATCAAATGGTCCATGTCCCACTGAAATTCTTTTCCAAGTTGATGTGACCCAAAAGGACTACTCATTCTCATATATAGTTTGGAGTATATTTATTCAATACAAGCTGAAACCCAAGCAGCAGCTAGCTCCTTCCTCCACAGCTGCCACTCCTAATAAGGTCTGCAATCTGAACCTCCTTCACCTAATCTATTGCCCAGATGTTCACTATACAAGTCTCGGTGACTTTTTAGGAAAGATCTCTCCAGAATTCCCTTTTCCATGTCTCATGCTGGAAGGATACTGCTTTACTGCCATCTAGCTCCAGCCTGGCAAACCAGGCAAAAGCTGCCTACTTTCAGTTCTCATAGTAACCGTTCTCAACTCCTGTCAGCTAGCTGTGTCTGACACAAGTCGCCTTAGCCAGGTGTCTACAAAGTACTTCTGTGTCATCCCTGGCATCATCTGCTGTTATTTCTCAGTCCTAGGAGAGGAGACCCCAGTAAAACCAAAAGAAAGGCCATCTCCTGAGCTCACATGGCAAGCTCAAGCCTTTTAAAACTTGAGATAGTTTTTGCCTCTGGTATCTTTTCTAGTAAAACAGACAACTTTCTCAAAATGTCCCCCTTGATAATGTGACATCAGAACAGCCCCTGCATAGAGAACATTGCAAGATGCAAAATGAATAAATTTTATTATATTAAAATAAAAAGGGCTTGTACAAACAAAACCAATGCAACTAAGGTTGGAAAGGAAACAACAAACTGGAGAAAAAAAATTATAGCAAATTTCTCTGATAAAGGTCTCACTTCTCAAATATATAAAGAACTAAGCAAAATTTATAAGAATCCAAGTTGTTTAGTTGAAAAATGGTGTAAAAATAGACTTGAATTCAGGACTCCAATCCCCAGAATCCTTTGCTCCACTTCCCCAGAGTACTTTGTAATCCCACTGAATTCTCCCCTGGGCAAGAACACAAATGATTATTTCAAGGAGTTCTCTGCCTACTGAGGGGCTTTTGGACTTCCGTTTTGGAGCAGACATGGCTCTTTCATAATGTAGGTGAGGTGTCTAGGCCAGAGGCCTAGACACATGTTTTCTTATCCTGCATTTTCTTTAATCCTTAATTCTTTAATAAACCTCATAAAAATATAATACTCCTTGCAGAGAGAAACTAATTTCTACGTGCCTTCAGTCTCCTAAATTTTAACTATTACAGTTTTGGCTTACCACTTTGGGAAAACAAAATACTCTCAATCTTCTGATTCTTTTCTGATCTTAAGTTCAGCTTTTAATAGCTAGTGCCTAGAAATTTTTTTGATCTATGTTTCTCTGGCCGAGGTTTTTTTTTACCCTCGCAAAGCTGCTGCTCGTTCCAGCCATTAGCTCCCGGCCCTGCCTGCCTGTTTGCTGTTTGCCTCTCACCTGGTTCCCGGCCACTTCTCCCTGCCTCCGTGCATTCCTGCCTGCAGCCTCCGATCCAGACCTGTTGCGCCCACCTGGCCCCTGGCTGCTAAGTTCTGCCTGCCTGTTTCTCCTGCTGCTGCTCCTGACCTTTCTGTCACTCACTGGGTCCCTGTTTAACCCAGATCTTGACCACCTGGTGACCTGCCTGCCCAACAAACCCAGATCCTTGGAGCAGATCACTCAGGATTCATTTCTACAAGCTGGTAACAAAAGGGGGTACTGGATCCATGTGGGCGGCCTGGGCTCCATGTGGACTGGGGCAGGAGGAGGTATCAGAGGAGGGGAGAGAGGGAAAAAAAAGGGAGAGGAGAAGACTTTTTCAAGCAGGAACTTAAAAGCAATGGCTATTTTATAAGGATATCTTTTAATTGCACTGATCCTTTTATTGACTTCACCTGCAGCTCCCTACAACCATTTAGCTAACTTTGGGGGGGAAACTCTGCCGCTCAGCAAACTGAGAGCCAGGCCTAAAGACATACCATCCTGGGTTAAAATCTAGCCTCAGATACTTCCCAGCTGTGGGGCTCTGGATGGGTCCCTTAAACCCCATTGCCTAGCCCTTACCACTTTGGCTTTGGACAATAGACATTTATATGGATAATTAAAACACACACACACACACACACACACACACACACACACCCAAGGAACTTGAAGACTAGAGGCTATATTTTAAGGCATTTTAGACTCCAATGGTTATAAAAATCTCTGTATTCTATTGCATTTTACCTTTTGTTTTGTTTAAGGTTTAACTTTGTGATTTTAAGTTCATATATTACTGGATTCAATATTGTTCTGTTATACTGTTCATTTTAATGTACTGAGTTTTGACTACTGTTATATTCTGTTGCTTCTCCCCTATAACTATTGAACAAATATTGTAATTAAGCCCATATATGAAAAAAACGGTTTTTCTATTTTGCCTTTGTAAATTGTCACATAGAGGATAGATGGACATCAGAACTGGTTACAATTATATCACAACCTTTGGAAAATTTAATATGCTAAATATCTCAAATGATTTTAAGGGTTTTTTAAATATGATTTTTGTAATTTTTTTTAACAATCTCTGGTCATTTTCGCCTGCCCCTACCATGAGGTAAGGCCAATTCTAGTTGAAGTGAAATACAATTATAACCCCCAACCTTCCTGCATTTCTAAATATGTGAATGGAAGTTGGGGCAGTTAATCTCAGGGCATTTGTACCCCTAAAAAGCCTCCAAAAAAGGATCATCCCCTTATTTATACTCTTCAGCTCACTATTTAACTTCCACCAGAATGATATATGGATTTCTTGATGATTTTCTTAACCTAAGATGAGTTTTACTTTGTTTAAAAATATGTTTATTACCAAGGTTGAAAGATTTGCTTTGTTTGTAAAAACTTGTGACAAATATCCATCAATTCATAGGCTTTTAAAAATGCCATACAGAAACTTATGTGAAATATGATAGTGTGTTTGTTTGCTATTGTAATTAATTGGGCTATTGAGAATTTTGGGGATATTGATATCTACATATTTGTACTACTGTATTTTTTAAAATGAAAAATGTTACCTTGTTCATGGCCAGATATTAAGAGGAAATGGATCTCATATTTGGTGAGGAAGCCTTGCATTTTATATTTCCTTAGCTGACACAGAGTGTCAATGATTATAAGCTATATTTTTGAATTTTTAAAGCTCTTTTGTTATTATATTTTTCTTGCATGAGCAATATACTATTTTTATTTTCTCTGCTTTTTTATATTTGAAGCACATGTCACCAGCATTAAGATTTTCTTTAACTTTTTGACTTTTCAGTAATATAAGTTTAAGATACACTTGCTAATGCATGCCCTAAAAAGCTTGTGACTATAAAAATGATGCCACTAATTTTTTTTAAAATTATGGACTTTGCTTAATGATTTTGTCTGATTTCAGAACAAGAGATACACACAAGAGCCATTTCACAGAGCCAAAGAAAAGCCAATCCAGGATGGATTGATGCACTTCTAGGCCAATACAAAGGTCTTGAACCTAGTGTGAAGACTCGAGGTTACTGTGTTTAACATTGTTACAACATAGGTTTTCCTTGTGTCCACATTCACTCTGAAAATACTCACAGACAAATATCCCCAAACCTTGGCTCCTATAATCTTGTGCCCTTTTCTGCCTTTCATGGTGTGGTGCCTTTCTATAGTCCTGGCTACTGACTGGGTAAATGCATCATTGCTTCGATCATTTTAATTGGGCTCTGATTCAAGGACCTGTTATAGATTTATTTTTCTTTTACTTGGGATTTTTACACATAAGACTTTGATAGTCTATATTTTCATCCAGAAATTTTTCTTTTCTTTTGGATTTTTCTGAGGTTTTTGTTAATTTCTCTTACCAATTGATTCATATACCTCATAACTCTCAACTATGCATCCCTAAGTGATCCTGTATTTGTCAATCACCCTCTTAATGGGAGAATGTAAAAAATATCATTATTTAAATTGCAAAGTTTAAATTCCTTTTGAGAAGAATTTTAGGTAAAGAAGATGCTACCTCTCTGAATCCAGAACTGAACTGTTGGAGAAGACACCATGAAGAAGCCTCCAGACCAACCAGCTGCACAAAAATTGAATTTTGGGTGTGGTTGATTGAACATTTATTTGTATGTATACTTTCATGCCAAAGGGGACTGCCCCCTAACTGGCTTTTTGGCAATGCATCCAGCAATTATTGGGTTTTTTTTCTCTTATCCTCAAATTACTGTAATGTTTAAGTTGATTATGTTTTCATGATCCTTTTTGGGGAAACTTCTCTCCCCAATAACGATCAAACAGAGGAATGTAAAAATAGACTCGAATTCAGGACTCTAATCCCCAGAATCCTTTGCTCCACTTTCCCAGAGTACTTTGTAATCACACTGAATTCTCCTCTGGTCAAGAACACAAATGATTATTTCAAGAAGTTCTCTGCCTACTGAGGGGCTTTTGGACTTCCGTTTTGGAGCAGACATGGCTCTTTCATAATGTAGGTGATTTCTTATCCTGTATTTTCTTTAATCCTTAATTCTTTAATAAACCTCATAAAAATATAATACTCCTTGCAGAGAGAAACTAATTTCTACGTGCCTTCAGTCTCCTAAATTTTAACTGTTACAATGGTCAAAGGATATGAATAGACAGCTTTCAGATAAAGAAATCAAAGCTATCAATAATCATATAAAAATGTTCTAAATCCCTCTTTATCATGAAAATTATGCATAGTAATGCAAATTAAAACAACTCTGAAGTAACACTTCATACCTTTCAGATTGGCCAATATGACAATAAAGGAAAGTCATAAATGTTGGAGGGGATGTGGCAAAATTAGGACACTAATACACCACTGATGGAGTTGTGAACTGATCCCACCATTCTGGATGGCAATTTGGGGTTATGCACCAAGATCTATAAAAGAATACTTACCCTTTGATCCAGTAATACCACTCCTAGGTCTGGATCCCAAAGAGATTTTTTTTAAATGGGAAAGGACCTGTTTGTATAAAATACTTATAGCTGTTCTCTTTGTGGTGGCAAAGAATTAGAAATTAAAGGTATGTCCCTCAATTAGGAAATGGCTGAGCAAATTGTGGTATGCAGAGATGATGGAATATTATTGTGCTATAAGTAATGATGAACAGGATGATTTTAGAAAAAAGCTGGAAAGACCTACATGAACTGATTCAGCAGAGTGAAATAAGCAGAACCAGAAAAACATGGTACAAATTACAGCAATATTGTGGAACAATCAAACGTGATAGACTTTGCTATTACAGCAATACAATGATCCAGAAAAATTCTGAAGAATTTATGAAAAAGAATGCCATCCACCTCCAGAGAAAGAAATGTTGGAATAAGAATGCAGATGAAAGCAGACAATTTTTCACTTGTTTATTTGGGTATGTGTTTTAGTATTTTGGTTTTATAAAATCATTCACATACAAAAATGAAAAATATGGAAACATGTATAACCCAAATTGAATTGCTTGCCAACTCTGAGAGTGGGGAGGGAAGGAGGGAGGGAGACAATTTGGATTATACAACTTTGCAAAAATTATGTGGAAATTTGTTATTAAAATAAAAAAAGAACAGTCTCTGGAAACTGCCTTTGTTTTAAATGCCCCCAGACAATTAACATCGTCTTTTCTGAATCTCTGAGGCACCCAAGGATAGCCAGAAAATGAAAGGGAAAACAACAAACACCAATGACTTGGTGGGGGGGGGGGACTGCCATAGTCATGTGTTGTTACAGAGATATGGACAGGAGGATGGATAAGTGGATAGCTGAGGGGATGGCTGGATGAAGGTATGGATAAATCAATATAAGAATAGATGAATGGATGACTGAATGGATGGAGGAGTAGATGGGCAGATTAGTCAGATGAGGAGTATTTGGATGGATTAATTGATGACAAGTAGTTGGATGGAAGGAGGTAAATGTATAAATGAATGGACAACCAAATGAATGATCAAAGCATCCTATTTCAATCTAAAATGGTATATTGAGTTAATCTAGACCAATCCTTTACTTTACAGGTGAAGGAAACTGAAGCACAGAAAATTTAAGTGACTTTCCCATGTAAGGACCAGTGTAGAATACCAAATCATTCATATTTGAATTCTGTTCTCTTTCCATTAATAATAGTAATATCTAACAATTATATAGCATTTTAAGGTTTATAAAACACCTTACCAGTATTATTTCATTTGATCCTCACAACACCCTTGTGAGGTTGGCAATATTATTACCCCCATTTTACAGATAAGGAAATTTGAGTATGAAAGAAGCTAAGTGATTTGCCAAGGATCACACTGGAGATAAATATTGGAAATAGGATCCAAACTCAGATCTTCCTGACTGCAAGTTCAAGAATACTTAGCTACATGATGGATGGATAGATGAGTGAGGAACAAAGGTTCAGAATATTTTCTAAATTTTATTATGTAAAGGCATGGTTCTTATGAAAAGTCCCAGTGAGTCAGGGGATGAAAAAATCAAATCTCCTCATTGTCTGCAGTTCAGGAGTCTGACGGCCACACTCTGGGGTGGAGGGGGGATTTTGGTCGTCTTGAGTTCCTCAGGATCTCGGTAACGGTATGCATTAGGGCCACTGACCACATAGAGCTCATGAGGTTTGCACAGAACCCCATCCACATGGTTATGGGGTATCGTAAACTCTGTCCATGGATCCTTTCCACCTAGCATGAGGTCAAGCTGCCACATCAATCTCCCTGTGAGAAGAAGACCAGAAATCCCATCAGCTCTAATAGAGGCTCCTCTCTATCTTGGAGATCCCACTATGACCCAGGAAATGATATTGCAGCCCAAGGGACTGTGCCACAGCTCAGGAAAAACCAATATCACATAGAAGTTCCCTATATAACCCCAAAGACACACCACATTGAAGAAGAGCCTGTCACCACATGGCACAGCCTGGTTTCAAGAAAATCCTGTCACAGAGTTGGCATGATTCTGACAAAGTCCCAGAGAATGTGAGATATTATGGAAGAAGCTCTTTTACCCCACTCCTCCAACCACTACATACACATACATACACACCCCGGTAGTTCCCTGTCTACCCAAGCACTCACCAGAGATAATATAGAGCTGAGATGAGTGAGGGCAAGTGAAGGCAGCATCCACAGAAGAAAGGTAGATCCCATGTGGGCTTCCCAGCTCCTTGTGCAATTTCCGAGGATACCCATCCACTAGGCGGTAGCCCCCCTCTGTCAGAAAGATGTAGATCTGGGTGCCCTGGAGAGATTGACAAATTGGTACAGTGTAGAAAACTATAAGGATAGCTGTATGTTCCTCTGGCCTCCCCTTGTGTTTTTTTGGCCTTCCTCAATTTTCCTTCTACCTTCTTAGAGCCAATACCTCAATCAGATAGAGCTTTTTCTCCCAAGAGAAGGCAGCATCCACACTTGATGGTCCCTGTGGCCAGTGGTGTGCAATGGGCCAACTGTGCCAGCCATCCCTCCCTGAGTCCAGACGCCAGTAACTCGAACCTTCAGGGAATATCCAAAGGAGGGGAAAAAAATGTACAAGATCATAGGTGTGACATATGAGAAGATATGGCATACTAAGGACACTGGAGATATAATGGATATGATTGAGGGCACATTCAGATTGGAAAAACATTTATCAAGCACTTACTTTGAAGGCAATATGCCAAGTGGATGGGGAGGCAAATGGCATGAGGACAAGAAGATGTAAGAGGATACTAGGAATACAGGCAGACGCTAGATCACAAAGACTGAGGGATACAGAGAACAAATGGGGAATAGACAAAACATCTGCTGATGCAGGGGTAGTACAGAATCACAGAGTCTCAGGGTTGGAAGGGACCTCAGAGGCCATTTAGTACAATGCATGCTGCAATAAGCATTCCTTCCAGTTGGCCAGCCAGCTCTTGTTTGAAAATCTCTACTGTAGGGGAATCTCCTACTTCCTAAGGAAGCTCATTATACCTTTGGATAGCTAGATGGCTCCACTGGACTTAGATTTAGAAAGACCTGAGTCTGAATCTCGACTTACTTAGCTATGTGACCCTAGGCAAGTCACTTAACTGATGCCTACTTTAGTTTCCTCATCTGTAAAATGTGGATAATAAAGCACCTATCTCCTGGGATTGTTGTGAAAATCAAATGAGATGACATTGCAGTAGGGTAGCTAGCTCAGTAAATTGAGAAACCAGAGGTCCAGGGGTTCTCATCTGGCCATCACTGTGTGACCCTGTGTCACTTAATCCTGATTGCCTAGTCCTTACCAATTTTCTGTCTTGAATCTAAGATGGAAAGTAAAGGCTTACAAAAAGAGAGAGATAACATCATAGCTCTTTGCAAACTTTTTAAAGTCCTAGGTAAGTGCTACCTAATTATAGCTCTACTTGTTAGGAATCTTCCCAACCTGAAGCCTAAATGTTCTCTACTTATCCAACTGCTCCTATTTCTGCCCTCTATAGTAGTCCCAAAATGGAATGATCAGACTAAAGAGGTAGTGAGTAGCCCATCACTATAGATATTCAAATGAATGCTAAATAATCGCTCTTTGAAGATGCTACAGGAAGTATTCTTAGTCAGTTTTGGGATAGAGAAACTATAATTCTGTGAATCTCTGGACTTTCCTTGGCTCTATCCCTAATATTATTAGAAAGGCTCTTAGAGAATTTCCTCCAGTCTCCCTGAAGATTGGTGTGTTCTTCCCTAATGTAACGGTTCCTTTGGTATTTTGGCCTCTGCCCAAGGGAAACTAAGGCCAAGAAAAATCTATATAAGACTGATTGGATCACTTGGATTAGTTAGAATCTAGTTTTTTAGGAAACATTTATCCTGGAGACTGATTCTAACAAAAGACTTTGGGACAGAAGCTGGAATATGAAGGTTAGGGATAAGGGATGGGGTTTCCTTACAGAAAATTGCTTCCCAATGGACACGGTTGGCAATAATCTAGAAAGGATCTCTTCTGTGGTATAATGAGAAGGGTATTGGATTTATAGTCAGAAAACCTGGGTTCAAATTATTGTTCAGTCAATTTTCAGTCTTGGCTGACTCTTCATGACCCCATTTGGGATTTTCTTGGCAAAGGAACTGGAATAGTAGGATATTTCCTTCTCTAACTCCTTTTATAGATGAAGAAACAGGCAAATAGGTTTAAGTGATTTGTCCAAGGTCACACAACTAGAGTCTGAACCCTTAAAGATAAGTCTTCCCAATTTCAAACCCAGTGCTATATCCAGTGTGCCACCTAGCTGTCAGGATTCAAATTATAGCTCTGCTAATTAGAGTGGTACAATAGAAAGTATGGATTTAGAGTCAACCAAACTAGTTCAAAATCTGGTTCTTCAACTACTTGTCTGTATGACCTTGAACATGTCCCTTAATTCTCTGAGCCTCAGTTCCCTCATCTGTAAAATTAAAGGATTGTACTAGATAGTTTCTAAGATCCTTTTAAATCTGTGCCCTATGTATCCTCTCTAAAGGATAAATCTAAAGAAAAAAATCTCACTTCTCTGGACTTCATTTTCTTCATTTACAAAATTGTAGGGAAGGAGGGAAAGAATTGGACTCAGTGCCCGTTTAGGTCCCTTTCAACTCTAGACCATATGATCTAGCATCTCATTTGGTGCCCTGATTTAAGGGAAACTTTCATCTCTGACATAGCATAAGAGGTCAAATTGAGAATAAAATTCTGGCCTTTGGGAATTGTTAGCAGTCACAATTGCTGCCTTTTTATTCACATACTCAAGGTGAGGAATGAGAATGTAGGAAATAAAATGATCTGCCTTTTTATGTCTAAAGTCATGAGTAGAAAAGCTAAGTTCTGAGGCAAGACCCAGGAGAGTTCCAGGCTCCCCCTGAAACATCAAAGGAGCATGTGCTATTCAAACTAGAAAGACTTTATATATTATCTAGTACATTTCTCCAGCCTAATCCCTACCACTCTTATTTTATCCTTGAAGAAAAGACTTGCCCAAGGTCACACAGCAAATACTTGAAGGAAAATTCAAACTCAGGTCTTGTGACTCCAGAGGCAGTGTTCTTTTCTAATCTCTCTCTGTCCCCTAGGACAGGAGTGGGCATACTACCTCCCTTATTGGGCCCATAGCAAGTAGGTAGTGGGGAAAGAGTTATGGGCATAGAAAGGCAATCCTTTATCTCTTCCCTGAAAAGGGAGAACACATGAGGCTTGGGTAGGATGCTCATGAGATGAGAAAGATGAAGCAGAGAGAAATCCAAGAACAGAAAAGGCTTAGCTCAGAGGGGAATGTCTTCTCTGTGGGACTAAGAGCTCCTCTGTTCTATGGCAGGTAGGAAGTATGTGATATTCTTCCCCTAATTGTCCCTTAAAGGCTCAAGAAATATAGACTCTCAAGAAACCTCAGGAACCAGGCCTGTGCTGAATTGAGGATCAGTCTGGAGGGCAGGAGCCATTTGAGACTGAGTCCTAGAAGAAGAGAACTCAGAAGGAAGTGTTTTTGGAACCCACAGAGAGTCAGAAATCTCAGAAAAGAGTGATTAATCTCTGACCTCTTTGGAAACAAAGAATGAAAATGGGGAGCTAGTCCTGAATCAAACTGTTCTCCCAGTGGCTTGGGGATTGGCGTCCCTAAGGAAATAGGAAGGATATGTGGAAGACTGAATCAGAAAGGAACATAAAAGACTTTTGGCAAGACACAAGTAGGGCAGAAGTGGGACACATAGCATGGATACAATGAGAAAGTGGCAAGAAATTGGGTTGGGGATGAAGAAGTTCCACAGTAAAGTATCCTGGGGAATTAAGAGCTGGTAGAGGGGCCCTAAGGGTAGGCGATGGATTCCAATGATGGGGCAGGGCCTAGAGAGGTGTTGGCGTTAGGAATGGGCAAGAGGATCCTTCAAATAAGGGGGAGGCCCAGGAATTAGGGACCCCAGCAATATCAGGAGGGTCAGGGATATAATATGAGTCCCTAAAATAACAAAGGGGGCCAGAGATGAGGAGTACTGAGAGAGGCATGCATTATCAAGGACCAAGGTTCATCTCTTACCCCTGAAGCCATATGTGGCACCATGGTCGTCAGAAACAAAAGCAGAGAATACAAAATCCGGGCTGCAAGGGGTGACAGATACATTCCCACGTCCATGACCTGAGTAGCAGAGGAGGAAGTCACATATGTGCAGGGATCCATTTGAGGTTCAAGGTGAATACTGAAGATTTCTTGGGAACTTTGGGGTGAAGAATAGGGGTGAAGACAGTCTGAGACCGGGACAAGGAGGGGTGCTGATGAGGTCATAGGAATAACAGGACCAGATGAAGTCACTAAGGTCAAAGGTTGTGGGGACCAAGAGTAAATAAAGAGGTCGTGGAGTCAGCAATCAGATGTGTAGGAGTCAGGGAGGATCGTAGGATCATGGGGAATCACAATATGTAGTTTCATACCTCTCCCAGGGCATCTCATGAAGTAATCTCGGATATCACGAGGATAATTTTGGGGTACCAACCCTGTCACAGGGTTAAACCGTCGGAATTTGCTGCCCTGGAAGCAATAATAGCGGCCAAGCCAGCGCAGGGCTGAAGAGCACTCATTCAGGTCTTGCCACATTCGTTCCTTCACCTTTCCAGTGCTCAGGTCCAAGAACCATGTCCTGTTACCTACAAGTCCCAAACCCCAGCACATCTGTCAGAGTCGCCCACCAGAACCCATCAGAGGCATCACTGTTTCTTCTGTCTGTCAGAGAAACCCTCCTACATCTATTAAGATCATTCCCATATCTGTTACTGGCATCTCTAAAATGAGGCAAGCCGCTCCCCAGACCTCTCTCCCACGTCTGTCAAAGTTTTCAGACTCAATTCCCCAAGCCAACCTTGGAAGAAGAGAATCCCTTCTTCCTGGCATTCCCCAGGGAGACACTCCACAGTTGCATCCAGCGGTGATGGGATTCCAGGGAATTCTTTCTGGAGGAGTCTTGGGTACCCAGACTTCAGCTTTCCAGCTATGTACACCCAGACTTTGTCACCCTGACACACACATACAAATACACACATAAATACCTTAGCCTGAATGTGTGGATGTGTATCCTCAAACCTTATGCCCTCTCTTCCGAGTATACACAGACATTCTCTCTCTCTCTCTCTCTCTCTCTCTCTCTCTCTCTCTCTCTCTCTCTCTCTCTCTCTCTCTCTCTCCCCCCTCACTCCTTTTCACACACACACACACACACACACACACACACACACACACACACACACACACACATACTCCTCTTCACTGTGTCCATGAGGGCACTGCTCTGCTAACATAGATGGACCTAGATGGAGAGAGGCTCTTTTTAAAAATTCTCTCCTCTATTCCTGTTAGTTTTCATTCCCTGTGGCTCTCCCAGCTTTCCTTTCTCTGCTGTTCTTTGCCCCTCCTCCTCCCATCAGCTCTACCTTGATCAAATATACACCATCATGAAACTCAGGCTTAGCCCTGTGATGCAGACGGAAGGCAGCATCCACAGGGACCTCAACCTCTGGCCAGGTCTCTGAGATCAGCTCTCGGGATCCATTGTGATTCTTCCATACAGATTCACCTGCAAGTGACAGGAGAGAAGGGAAGAACTCACATGGCTCCTAGAACCTATCCCCAAGGGGGTCTCTCAAGATAAAAGGTCCAGGGATAGTTCAATTCTTAGGACAAAAAGGGCCCATCCATATATGGATCACAACTCCACAAATTCCCTCTTCTCTTCCTTCTCCTGAGTACTTCACCTCTGTCTCCAAATTCCTATATATGTGAACCCTGAATCTTTTATCTCTGATCCCCAAATAACTTCATCTTCATCACCCCAATCCCTAACCCTCAAATGCTCCTATCTCTGATTCCATCTTGGAATTTCACAATTGCTAACCACTCCAATCTCTAGCCTACCTCTAACATCACCATCTCTTGCCTCCAAATGCCCCAGCCCTGGTGCCCAAACCTTTGAAGAAAATCATGTTCCCCATTTCATCCAAGGTGACTGCATCAAAACCCCAATCCTCAGAACAACGGCCTAGCAGGAGACAAAATTAGACACAAGGAATACAGTGAGATGGAGATAGACATGGAGGCAGGAAGCCAGACAAGAACTTAGATAAACAGAGGCAGAAATATGCAGGCATGATGATAGTCTTAGATAGACAGGTTGGAGGCATAAAAACTAGGGCAGAGAGATAACTGGCAAATATGTAAAGAGACAACTAGATGGACATTCAGGTAGACAGAGACAGAGATCTGGAGAGACCTAAAGATGAGGACAGACAAGCAGACACAGACAGACAAGCAGCACTCACCAATTTCATCTGAGTGCTGGTCAGTCCCATTTCCCCCTTCGGTTCCTGTCTGCAGCTTGGGGACCCTGGAGAGAGATCAGGTATCTTGAATACTAACCCTGACCCTTCCACACAGCTCCAATCCCTCCCCTCACACTTCACTTGCCCCTTTTCCACCCTATTCCCTAGGATGCCTCCAATCAGATATCCTTCCATGCTTAGCTGACCCTCCTGGGCTGATTGTACTCACAGGGGGTGAGAAAGTGCTGAAGGCCAGCACAGGCCAAGTACTATCAATATTCCCAGGGCCTTGGTCATGCTAGTAGCTGCAGAAGATGCAAGAGGGCAGTGAACGTGGAGCCCTGGGAACAATAAATAGGACAGATGAGATTACGACACCTCAGCACCCTCCCCCAATGCCCACCCAGTGCCCCTGACTTTAACATGCCCTCCTCCCTCCCCTCCCCAAGTCCGGGACAAGATCCGTGATTTCATCACTGTAAACAATGAGCTAGAACCGGGAAACATGGGCCTAGGTGATTCCTTGCAGTGACTTCTCTTCCTTACCTCCACATGACTTCCCCGTTTCCTCGGTACATTGCAAAATTGTGGGAATTCTGTCATGGCCTTGTGTGTGTGCAAAATGTTCCTTTCTCTTGATGGGAGAGGGAAAAAGAACAGGAAAAGTATCGGTTACAGAGCAGTGAGTATTTGGTTTTAGACTTGTTCTTTGTCACTCAGACGGGTACAGGCTGTTGATCTACCCCCAAGAGACTGGACACTGAAGAATGCCTTCGTACAATGTCATGTTCTGGGGACTGTTTAACAACCGGCTCTCCAAAATGTGGCCAGTTGAATCTTTACTATAAATATTGTCTCTGTCGCTTTCTTAAATCGAGATAATCAACAAAACAATGTCAGACCTTGATTCATAGCAGTCCTGAGGTACAAACGTTCACACTGGACATTCAACCATTAGCTGGCTCCAGGCATCCTACCTTCATGAGATGCATGTTTCCAAAGCACCCTCAGAAGAATGGGGTGTACAGGGCGGCTTCAAGGATCCAGGATATATCAGATACCCTCAGTAGGTCCCAAATAGCCTTTGAATAAAGAATCTCTTGGCTGATCTCTCATGTTTCTCTCTCTGAAGGAAGAGTGGCAGGGGGGCTCAGCCTGCTCAACAGGTTTTAGAAACACCAGGTGGCACAGGATTAAGACCTAAGATAAGAGCCCTTTGTGAGCTGGTAGGATTAGGGAGGGATATATAGGGTTTTCTCCTGTAATTTTTATGAACAATATGGCAAGAGATAGGTTAGCTGATGCTATAGTTCGGGAGTTTCAGAACTGGTAGAGTGATCATAAAGAACAGTCATTAATGTATTGAAAGTCCACCTATAGGGAAGTCTCTATTTGAGTGCCAGGAATATGTCTTTGGTCCCCTTTTGTTAAATATTGGGGAGGTAGCAGAGGTTACCAATGACTTAAATCAGTGGTATCAAACACAAATATAAAGAGAGTACCTTGAACCTAGAATAGTGTCCAAAGAAGCTCAGGTGCCTGGGCAAGTCATTTAACCCAAAAAAATCTCGGATGTTAAGGAGGGCTCATTATGCTATAGTTGCAAAGAAATAGATTTAGTATGACCTTAAGGAAAATATCCTAAAAGTTAGAGATTCTCCAAAGCAGAATGGGCTGTTTCATGACACAGAAAGTTTCCCCACCTCCTAGATGTCTTCAGGTGATCCTAATTAGAGGTGATTAGAGGGGATTTTGTTTAATCGTGTGCTGGATGAGATGGCCTCTGAGATCTCTTCAAACTCAAACTTTCTGGGTTCATTTCTGGGTGCCACCCTTTATTTCTTCCTAAAACTAAAGCATCTTGATATACAAGGAAGGTCCAGTTAAAAGAACTGATGATGTTCAAATTGGAGAAGAAAGGAATTAGGGGAGCATGATGCATGTCCAAGTTTTTGCAGGTGTATCATGAGAGAGGTTAAATTTCTTCTATTTTAATCCCAAAAAGTGGAACTAGGAATACTGGGAGGAAATTACTAAGAAATAGCTTTGTTTAGACATAAGAAAAAGCATTAGTTGTTGCAGTGTGTTATATTGGAATGAGAAATCAGAAGACTTGCATTTGTATCCTGCCTTAAATACCTACTATCTGTGTGGATTGGCTAGGATCCTTAAATTCTTTGCACCTCCGTTTCTCCACCTGAAAATGAAAATAATCATCCTTTCCCTATTTACCCCCATAGATGGAAAGCATTTTGTAGATGTTATGGAACTGTAAGCTATTACTATGCCAATCGGAATCGCAAAAGGGAAATTGGTTGCTTTGGGAGGTAGTAGGATCTATCTCATTAGAGGTCTTGAGACAAATGTGTGGTTGTACTCCACACCTGGACACATGGGAATAAAGGCATGGGGCATATCCAGATGAGGGGAAATGAATGCTCTATCCAGTCACTCTGCCTCTTCGTTTCCTAGGTTTTCTTCAAAACTCAGCTCATGTCCTACTTCTTCAGAAGGCCTCTCAGTCTTCCCATTCCTTCCCCATGAGATTACCTTTCACTTACTCTGTCTCCTTGACTTCAATGAAGCTATTGACACCCTCTTCTCTTCAGCTTTTTGGGACAGTCCTCTCTCCTGGCCCTTGTCCTACCTATAAGATTGTTCCTTCTCAGTCTCCTCTGCTGGATTCTCATTCAGATCTCATACTCTAACTATAGGGTCTGTCCTAGGTTCTCCTCTCATCCCTCTACATTACTTCACTTGGTGATCTCATCAGCTCCCATGGACTTAATTACTTAATGCAGATGATTCTCCAATCTATCTATTTCACTCTATCTTCTCTGCTAATCTCCAACTGCCTTTTAGACATCTTGAACTAGATATCTAGTAGACATTTTAAACTAGCCATTTTCAAAACAGAATTCATTCCCCCCCATTAACTTCCCCATCCCCACTTTCTAAATTCCTTGTTACTGTAGATATTAACACCATTCTCCCAGTCCCTCACGCCTACAATCTAGATGTTACCCTCAACTCCATGCAATTTCTACCCTCCCATATTCAATCTGTTACCAATGTCTATTGGTTTCATTTCAAGAGTATACCTCCTTCTCTTTTCTAACACTGCCACTATTATGGTGTGGGTCCTCATTGCCTTATTATTGCAATATCCTGCTGATGGATCTGCCTATTTTAAGTCTCTTCCTACTCTAATCCATCCTCCATTCAGCCATCATAGTGATTTTTTAAAGCACAGGCCTAACTATGTCTTGGTCCTACTCAATAAACTCCAGTGGCTCCTTATTGCCTCCAGGATCAAACACAAAATTCTTTATATGGTAATCAAAGCCCTTCATAACCTAGACACCTCCTACTTTTTCAGTCTTCTTACACTTACTCTTTGATGCAAATCCTTTGATCCAGTGACGCTGACTTTCTGGCTTTTCCACAAAATGGACACTCCACCTCTTTATTCTGGGTCTTTTCTCTGGCTAGCCTCCATGCCTGAAATGCTCTCCCTCTTCCTCTCCATCTATAGACTTCCCTGGCTTCCTTTAAATCTCAGTTAAAATTTCATCTTCTCCAAGAAGTTTCTCCAACCCCTCTTAATTCTAGTGCCTTTCTTTTATTAATTTTTTTCTATTTCTTTATATTTAACTTGTTTGTGTGTTTTTATTTGCTTGTTTTCTCCCCATTATACTGTGAGCTTCTTGAGGGCAGGGTCTGTCTTTTGCCTCTCTGATTCCTAGTATGTAGCACAGTGCCTGGCAACTAATAGATGCTTAATAATTTTTTATTGACTATATATTATCTGTAACAAATTACTTATATGTTGTTTCCTCCTTGGAATCTTCTTTAGGGACAGAAAGTATTTTTATCTTCTTTGTATCCCAGGACTTAACACAACACCAGAGGGCACATTGTAAGCATTTGATG